>NC_090260.1:10943202-11035702 GCF_037325665.1 Littorina saxatilis
CATTGCACCTTTGGATAGTCACATTACACCAATGATTACGTCACATTGCACCATTGAATACGCCACATTACACCAAATAGTACGTCACATTGCACCATTGAATACGTATCATTGCACCATTGAATACGTCACATTACAAAATAGAATACGTTACATTGTACCAGGATTTATTTAGGACCAGCCCTCACCCAAAACAAAAGTATGTCAAACCGTGTTCCCACATGGCTGGTTTGTGTGCATCCTAGAGAACGAATAAATCAAGTCAAGAAATTAAACACAAGCCACAACATGTAAACAGAAGAGGAGATAAAAACAAAACACGTCAGAGTAAAAGCAAGCAGCTTTGGAACACACGTTGAAACACAGGGGTCATGTGACCGCCGCCCCAAAAAAGGGTACCCCTAAAATCAGAATAGGCATGCCTTTACAACCTTTACAACCTTTTCAACCTTTACAACCTTTACATACAAGGATAAAGCCAAATCAGTTAACTTTGCGGAACAGGTCGTTTTGTTTCGCTATCTTGCGTTATTGTTGTGTCGCATGAGCGGTCAACAAGGGGAGGGGAAGTACTGGACAGCTGGATCTCCAAACTAACTCCATGACGCTACTTAAAAACACCTCGGGTGCCTCGTTGACCGGGAGCTAGAGCGCGACGACCATCCCTCCCTTTTCTGTTCTTTTTACTTTCTTTTTTTCTGTCTCTTTTTTTGCCCATCTAAAGTCGGGGTCAAAGCCGGTGTAGGATCCGGTCCGGTCCCCCCTCTGAAGTAGTCCCCCGGGGGACCAATTCGTGGCAAAAACTGCTCTATAATGGTCCCCCCTTAGACATCCAGCCTCGTTTTTCTTGTTACAATGTTAGTAATGTTACCAGCAATTTTAGAGAAAAGAAAGGAAAGAATCAGAGACTGGTTTCATTTCTTCTTTTCAGTATTTATTTATTATTCATTTTATTTCATGTGATTTTTCTTTTGAACGGCATTATAAATCAGATCTATTTTATGTTCTGCAAAATATAGTCAAACAAAGAGATTGCTGTCTGTGCACTACATAATACCGGACGAAGATATAGATTGAAAATGGCTTGAATGCCTAAGAAAAACGAGGCTGGATGTCTAAGGGGGGACCATTATAGAGCAGTTTTTGCCACGAATTGGTCCCCCGGGGGACTACTTCAGAGGGGGGACCGGACCGGATCCTACACCGGGAACATGCCCCCAGTGGTTTCACCGTGAGGGCGATAACAACATCATCTTGCACAGCTGAGGCAGGCTGGGAACTTCCAGTGTTTTAAAGCGCTGGTCGGTCGAAGTGTCCTTCGGGGTGTTGCAGGTAGCTCTGTTTCCTCCTTGGGGATGAAGCTACCAGGGGAAGGGATTGTGTTGGAGGTGCGGGTAGAGGGGTAGCCCTCCCGGTGCTCCCCCTTGGACCTCCCTAGTCTAGGACCCTGGGTCTTCGCGAGGTGGCCATTGTGGCGTAATCCCTCCGGACTAGCATAACGTTTCCCTATCCCAAGACCGACCGTGCGTGGTCTATGACCACATCCTCTACGAGGTGACCCTATCAACTAGGCAGCGCAAGCCCCTAGGCGAAACACGGCGGATCTAGAGGAGAGAACCTCGATAAAAAATTTGAGCTGCCATGAAGACGGAGCATGTTGGCTGAGGACAGCGGGCAGACCTGTGCCGACACCCATCTACAGGAGAAAACCAGGCATGCACGCATCAAACCCAACATGGCCTGGCCTGGCGAAGTCTCCTTCTCCTTTATTTAGAAACGTATATTCGGTGCATAGTTTTCACTCGGTCTGTGTGTTCGCACTTATACTCACGTGTTCGGTGGGTGCGTCGATTCAGCTTTTCAAATGAGTTAAGTCGCCTGGAAGAAGGGTACACACGGTCGTCGGACAAAATCAGATTCTCCCCTGGAACCAAAGAGGAGACACCCCCCCCCCCCCTTTTTTTTTTTTTTTTTTTTTAGAGTTTTAGGCATAAGTTCACGGTCTTACGTCACAGTTTGCGCGAGGTCATAGGGTCATCTTTCTCACTGTCACATGGCGGTAGGGAGATTAAATGCATAAGACGGCAATTGATCCCGAAAATCGACAGGGACTGTGGCGTGGTGGTAAGACATCGGCCTCTTAATCGGACGATCGTGGGTTCGAATCCCTGCCGCGGCCGCCTGGTGGGTTAAGTGTGGAGATTTTTCCGATCTCCCAGGTCAACTTATGTGCAGACCTGCTAGTGCCTTGTCCCCCTTCGTGTGTACTCGCAAGCACAAGACCAAGTGGTCACAGAACAGATCTTGTAATCCATGTCAGAGTTCGGTGGGTTATAGAAACACGAAAATACCCAGCATGCTTCCTCCGAAAGCTGCGTATGGCTACCTAAATGGCGGGGTTAAAACGGTCATACACGTAAAATTCCACTCATGCAAAAACACGAGTGTACGTGGGAGTTTCAGCCCACGAACGCAGAAGAAGAAGAAGAAGAAGATCCCGAAAATCGACTACGCTAATAGTGTGCTCATATTTTGACTGTGGTTTTTTTTTTTTTTTTTTTTTTTTTTTTTTTTTTTTTTTCTTTTTTTTTCGACCTCAGTTGCATGCAAGGCTGCTTCAACCCATCTTTTTTGCCTCTTTCGTCTTTTTTTTTTTTTTTTTTTTTTTTTTTCTTTCTTTTTGGGCGGTGAGCATATCCTTCTTCATTGGTCTTTTTTTTTTAATGAAGTTTTAATTTTGTTTTCTTTTACATTACAATTTAACTAATGTCTGCGTGTGTGTGTGTGTGTGTGTGTGTGTGTGTGTGTGTGTGTGTGTGTGTGTGTGTGTGTGTGTGTGTGCATGTGTGTGTGTGTGTTGTTGTTGCTGTTCCCATAATTCTGTTATATAATACATTTTCAGCGGGACAATACATAACTGTGTTAATTTCGGATTGTGTTTAAACTGGTGTTATAAAAAAGAAAGAAATCAATCGTAAACAGATTGTATGATACAGAATATTGAATACGATGACATACCAAGTGGGGTTTTTTAACGAGTGTTTTGTTTGGTAATCGAATGGGATATCTGGCCGGTCAATGACAATCACATGACCTATTTTGGAAGTAGTATTAATCCCTGGTTACTCCCAGCTATTTAATGTCCATATTCATTGTACACAAATAAGGAAATGTGTCTGTTGGCGCCACATCGCATTACGCATATCACAAAGACTACAATCAAAAGCATAATAGTACAATCACAAATGTTCCTGTTGCTATGGAAATGGCGAGACAGAAAGAGAGAGCGAAGCAAGTATGGCTAATTTTCCTTACCTGCGATCAAAATCAGGAGAAGAAATGGAAACAGACAGCGTGCATACATTATCCCACTTGAACTTTTTGTCTCGGGTTTAAACCTGCAGAACAATAGCAAAAGGAACTCACGTAAGTCTATGTCAAAACATTTAATTCATGTGAATTAGATCACAACAAAATTAGATTAGTCTTACAACTGTAATACATACTAAACAGTAAAGAAACCTTCTTTCGTTGGCAGCAGCGGTTGATATATTGTTGGCAGTGGCCGTTGATATCTTGGTGGCTGTTGCGGTTGATGTCTTGTTGGCTGTGACGGTTAATGTCGCATTGGCTGTAGCGGTTGATGTCTTGTTGGCTGTAACGGTCGATGTATTTTCTGAAGACATGACTGGGTGAGCTGTCTCTTAATATATATCTGCCACAAAGTTCATGACAACTCTTGATATCCTTCCATTGTTAAAGACTGTAACAGTCTGACGACTACCATTTAAAGGTGCAAACGTTACGCCAAGAACAGTTGGACATTTGAGAGAAATTCAAGTTTTACGCCCTCATGGCAAAGCTATTCAGGGCATGTTCCCGGTACGGGTTTTACCCCGACTTTAGATGAGATACACAAGTGGTTGCGTATTGTATGTGCATGCAATTTTGAGATTTAATGTTAAGACTCGCTCAGTGTGGGATGAGCGTCGCTCGTTCGTTTCGTTGATTGTAATTTTCTCTCCAGTCCACACAACTCTCACTTACTCTATTGGGCATGTCGTATCTAACAGTGGCGTTTACTTCCCTTTGTTGAGCAAGTGTGCAGTACATAGATCACTGTTCTGCTATTGTCTCGAAAACACATTGTATCTTGCCAGACCTTTCAACGTCGATCGTATGCTTTTCTTATTTACAAAACAAAACATTCCAGATTTGACGTAGACTGTTAATCGAAATGAGGGTGACACGTGTGTGTGTGTGTGTGTGTGTGTGTGTGTGTGTGTGTGTGTGTGTGTGTGTGTGTGTGTGTGTGTGCCGTGTGTGTGTGTGTGTGTGTGTTTAATGCGTGTTTTATGTGAGTGTGTGTGCGAGAGCACACAGCAAATGCTAGAAAGCGATTTGACAGTTTGTTATGACATTTTATATGCAAGTTTCTGCAGATATCCTGAGACGTTTTTTTCTTTGATTACCTTTTTGATGAATGGCACTGTGGTGACGTCATTTTTCACTCAAATTGATTGACATTTTGGTCAGGCAAATTTCGACGAAACCCGGACTATAGGATTGCATTTCAGCTTGGAAATTTAAAAAAGAATGAATGAGTTTGGGAATTACAAATCTCAACATTGTTTAATTATTACAATTATAATGTAAGGAATCGATCCAAAATTCGTTATTCTTATTCTTTATCATTTCTTGATTAAAAAAAAAATAGACATGTTTTGTTCGGATAAATAAAAACACAAGCTCAGACAGTTATAAATTATAGAGAAAAGTGCGCTTTCCTTTGAAGAACTATACTCTACTGCACTATACTAGCTTGTCACTTTTGGCGATCTACGAGCCGGCCATACGCTTCTGCGCTACACCGGCTTATCACATTCTGCACGGTTGTTTCGTGAAAGTGACAAAGCTTTCTTGGCTCATGGCCTCGGGGTATCGACACACGTTAATTTAATTCTGTGAGTAATGACATATTAACCAAATGTATTAATTTCGCTTTGCGTGACTTGTTTCTTTTGTTGGCATTATCTGTGATAACTATTCACACGTAAGGCGTATCGCGGCAAAATGTAGAAAGTTTCTTAAAACTAAGATTCTTTCCTTTTACTCTTGTTAAACATTCTCATTTAAAAAAAAAGTTAATAGTGTTTTCTGGGGGTTGAGGTTCGTGAACTTACGAAAGTATAGGTTGTTGGTGCCTTAAGCCATCTCAAAGTATTAGGCTGAACTCAAAGACATGAGGTTCGTGAACTTACGAAATTATAGGTTGTTGATGCCTTAAGCCATCTCAAAGTATTAGGCTGAACTCAAAGACATGAGGTTCGTGAACTTATGAAAGTATAGGTTGTTGATGCCTTGAGCCATCTCAAAGTATTAGGCTGAACTCAAAGACATGAGGTTCGTGAACTTATGAAAGTATAGGTTGTTGATGCCTTAAGCCATCTCAAAGTATTAGGCTGAACTCAAAGACATGAGGTTCGTGAACTTACGAAAGTATAGGTTGTTGATGCCTTAAGCCATCTCAAAGTATTAGGCTTAACTCAAAGACACGAGGTTCGTGAACTTACGAAAGTATAGGTTGTTGATGCCTTAAGCCATCTCAAAGTATTAGGCTGAACTCAAAGACATGAGGTTCATGAACTTACGAAAGTACAGTTTGCTGATGCCTTATGTCCTCTCAAAGTATTAGGCTAGCAGGGGCCGTAAGCGCTATGCATACATGCTTAAGCTCAAAAACATGAGGTTCATGAACTTACGAAAGTAGAGGTTGCTGTTGTTGTGTCCCCTTAACCTATAAGGCTTAACGGGACCGTATGCAAATAAGGAAGATTATTTTTGTTAATACAACATTATCTTTTATTTTAGACGCCAACACACACACGCAAAGCCTATGCTGCATTAGGACTACTGCGTCTCTCGTTTAGGTAAATGGAGTCAGATTTTAGCTTCCGTTCCTCCTGACCCACTAGGTGAGTGACACCCCCACCCCCCATCCCACTCCCCCCCCCCCCCCCCCCCCACTTCAACATTAAACCAGCAACAACAACAAAACATTCAAAAGTGATAGCTTCGCCTAAGTCTGTCAACCGAATTACTTCATATTTGGTTCGCATTGACTTCAGTTGATGCGTGATTAGTCCACACAGTGGCAAGTCTGCATAGTACTAATCTGACGTTTTTGCTCTGTACAAAATATCCAAATTTGGGGATTGCCTCAACAGTAGTATGTTTGAAACTGAGCTGAAGATAGCCAAACTCACCCGATTTAAAGCCTCCAGGCTTGTGCTTCTTGGGCTATCTGAAACGACTAGTATACAAACACCATCTGTAGAAACCCGTGACTTGAATACAGCAATTACGGGCAGGATCAGAGCATTTTCTTCACGTCGGTGATGGGGCAAGAACCGGTGCTTTTAACGTGGTATGGCTCACACGGGGAGACTGCGGGGATGAATGAGCTGGGACAGTGTTGGCATTATTTCGTAGGTGTCGATACCAACAAGCATACGGACAGGCAAAGCAAGCAAGACAAGACACACAAAGACGGGCGGACAAACACACAAATAAACAAGCAAACTGATAGTTCAAAAACACACCAACCCCCCTCCCTCTTGTTTTGTTTTGTTTTGACATTTAGTCAAGATTTGACTAAATGTTTTAACATAGAGGGGGAATCGAGACGAGGGTCGTGGTGTATGTGTGTGTGTGTGTGTGTGTGAGTGTGTGTGTGTGTGTGTGTGTGTGTGTGTGTGTGTGTGTGTGTGTGTGTGTGTGTCTGTCTGTCTGTGCGTGTGTGTGTGTAGAGCGATTCAGACCAAACTACTGGACCGATCTTTATGAAATTTGACATGAGAGTTCCTGGGAATGATATCCCCGGATATTTTATTTTTATTTTTTTGGATACATACCTTTGATGACGTCATATCCGGCTTTTTGTAAAAGTTGAGGCGGCACTGTCACACCCTCATTTTTCAATTAAATTGATTGAAATTTAGGCCAAGCAATCTTCGACAAAGTCCGGACTTTCGTATTGCATTTCAGCTTGGTGGCTTAAAAATTAATTGATGACTTTGGTCATTAAAAATCTGAAAATTGTAAAAAAATATATATATAAAATAAAACGATCCAAATTTACGTTCATCTTATTCTTCATCATTTTCTGATTCCAAAAACATATAAATATGTTATATTTGGATTAAAAACAAGCTCTGAAAATTAAAAATATAAAAATTATGATCAAAATCAAATTTTCGAAATCAATTTAAAAACACTTTCATCTTATTTCTTGTCGGTTCCTGATTCCAAAAACATATAGATATGATATGTTTGGATTAAAAACACGCTCAGAAAGTTAAAACGAAGAGAGGTACATAAAAGCGTGCTATCCTTCTCAGCGCAACTACTACCCCGCTCTGCTTGTCAATTTCACTGCCTTTGCCATGAGCGGTGGACTGAGTGACGATGCTACGAGTATACGGTCTTGCTGAAAAATGGCATTGCGTTCAGTTTCATTCTGTGAGTTCGACAGCTTGACTAAATGTAGTAATTTCGCCTTACGCCACTTGTTTCTTTACTCTTCTTGCTAACACTCTTCTTCTTCTTCTGCGTTCCCGGCCATGCTAAATTGTTAATCAAGTGAACTATGCAGGATGAAGTCCGATGTCCGCCGCACCTTCTTCTTCTGAACTGGGCGACGTCTGGTGTCTCAGAGCGTTGAAGGAGGGGCAGGACGTGCTAACACTGGACTGGGCCACGTCTGGTGTCTCAGGGCGTTGCAGGAGGGGCAAGACGTGCTAACACTGGACTGGGCCACGTCTGGTGTCTCAGAGCGTTGAAGGAGAGGCAGGACGTACTAACACTGGACTGGGCCACGTCTGGTGTCTCAGAGCGTTGCAGGAGGGGCAGGACGTGCTAACACTGGACTGGGCGACGTCTGGTGTCTCAGGGCGTTGAAGGAGGGGCAGGACGTGCTAACACTGGACTGGGCCACGTCTGGTGTCTGAGAGCGTTGCAGGAGGTGCAGGACGTGCTAACACTGGACTGGGCCACGTCTGGTGTCTCAGAGCATTGAAGGAGGGGCAGGACGTGCTAACACTGGACTGGGCCACGTCTGGTGTCTCAGGGCGTTGAAGGAGAGGCAGGACGTGCTAACACTGGACTGGGCCACGTCTGGTGTCTCAGAGCGTTGAAGGAGAGGCAGGACGTGCTAACACTGGACTGGGCCACGTCTGGTGTCTCAGAGCGTTGAAGGAGAGGCAGGACGTGCTAACACTGAACTGGGCCACGTCTGGTGTCTCAGAGCGTTGATGGAGGGGCAGGACGTGCTAACACTGGACTGGGCGACGTCTGGTGTCTCAGGGCGTTGCAGGAGGGGCAGGACGTGCTAACAAGATGCCGTACATGGTGAAGGGAGACTTTCTGAATCTGCAGGAGAAGGTGAGTAACGGGGACTGTCTTCATCAGGGCGTGGCTACAACTAGGGATGGAGAGGGGGTTTACTTTTGGGAGGGTGTAGGGTGTAGGGTGGTGGGGGGAAGGTGACGGGCAACCAGTGGGTTGGCTATAACGACGTACAGAGTATGCAGGACAAGTTGACAAACTGAGAGAGGAGGCTAGAACTAGGGGGTGGGGAGAAGGTTGGATGGGTGGGTGTCGAGATGGGAGTTCTAGTCCGCCACTACCCCTATCTCCTGGTGAAGATAGCCCTCTTGCAAGACAAAGTGAGAAACGGGGACTGTCTTTCCCAGGAGGTGGGGGTAGTGGGGACTAGAAGCAAATCTAGACGCTGTTGTCAGTCATCCCTTGGTAGCATTGCAAATCCACTTCTTGAAGACTTTGTACGCATTGTTTTCTTGGAAAGTATAGTCAGGTACTTGGAGGAAAGGACACCAACTAAATACCAAAAGTCCGAGAGCCTGGCACAAATAAACTATAGTTTTATCGGGTTGTTTTCTGTCTTTAAGGCGATACAAATGTACGGCTCTAAATTAACGTCTTCCAAACTGTAAGACTAATGGCACCATCCTGTATTCTTGTTGCATAATTATGACATCTGCGTTTAAAACACGTACGCACCTTTGGTTCCTTAGATCAGCTCCTACGTATATCTACAAAACGACGGAAAACGTCGGGAAATACGAGTATTCGGAAAGACATTTGTTAGTATGGCATAGCCGCAATCAAACAAACACACGACAAAACAAACGGATAAAAGAAAAGCAACTAGCTCAATAAAAGTTTTAAACAAACTTTCGTTTTATTGAATAAGAAAGATAATAACAAGATAAGAAATTCATTGTTGAAAATATTAACAATTACCGACAAATAAAATAAAAGTCTTTGAATCTCTGAAAAATTGAGCGTGACCCCATGTTCACCCTGTTTGCTGGTTGAACACGGCTGACGAAATTAAGACATATTGATACGCGGGTTCATTTATTCTCCAGAGCTGTGTACCATTTTGTGACATGCATTTTCAGCCCTTTAAATTATTATTACGTATATCAAATATCAACAAGAATGTATTCTCTTTACTTTTTTAGTAATACTCCAGTTATAGATACAGACATGCAGCCAAAAAACAGAATATGTATTTGTCTTCTTTTTCTTAATTGTTAGCTCTCGAATCCATGTCACAATCTTTGGTTTCCATAATACGAAGGGGATGTACCTTAAAACCCTTGTAATTTACTGAGCGTAGTCAAACAAAATGTGCACCTTTTTATCATTCTTTCTCTGCAGGCCAAATATATATATGAAGCCAGCATTTAGTAACCTTTACCGGATCACGCTTTGTACTACAGAGTCCGGAAGATGTGGGTCGTTAACGACCCAAACTTTCCAGAGAAGGATTCAACATAAAAAGTATGGATCGTACACCACGCCATTCGAATATGGATAAACTGTATATCGCCTCTTTGTCGAGAATGGGTCGTACACGACCCACGCCATCGGAATAAGGACACGTGGTAAAATCCTTCTTTAATTCCATATGGATCGTCCACGACTCACATTATCCGGACTGTCAAGTTCAAATTACGGCATTGCTTATTTGTCTATTTACAAAGATAATTCTTCAAAAAATGGTCGATGGGAGCTAGGGTCCTGATGTGTTCAGGATTACATGAAGTCTTTGTTTCTTTCTTTCTTTATTTGGTTTTTAACGTCGTTTTCAACTACGAAGGTTATATCGCGACGGGAAAAGGGGGGAGATGGGATAAAGCCACTTGTTAATTGTTTCTTGTTCACAAAAGCACTAATCAAAAAATTGCTCCAGGGGCTTGCAACGTAGTACAATATATTACCTGACTGGGAGAATGAAAGTTTCCAGTACAAAGGACTTAACATTTCGTACATACTGCTTGACTAAAATCTTTACAAACATTGACTATATTCTATACAAGAAACACTTAACAAGGGTAAAAGGAGAAACAGAATCCGTTAGTCGCCTCTTACGACATGCTGGGGAGCATCGGGTAAATTCTTCCTCCTAACCCGCGGGGGGATGAAGTCTTTGTCAAAAACTCCCATTAGTTTTAGAGATACAGATAATTGTGAGGCTCTGTGTCGCCCACGACCTAGAAAGCACGGAGAATGTGTTTGGTTAAAACGTCTGAGTTAAGTCAATAAATATAACCTTCGTAAAATGGTTTCACTGCTCTGGAGAATAACACACGTCCTACAACAAATAAACAATTGAGCAGAGATCATTGGCTTGACAATAATTGAGCGGGGCAGCTAGAGCACTGTCTTTGTGGAACACCTCAGAGTAGCAAACCACCCCTTGTTCTCTGTTGTCAGCGGGAAAAGAGTCGTATATTGAGGCAGCTAGTGATCTGACATTATCAGTTAGAAGCTTTTCCACACATATCACATACAACTCAATGGGACTGCGACGGATTTAGATTGGAGTGATATTTACTAATAAGCTGCCGGGGAGCGAACAATTTTTTCACACGTCAGTTACGGGCTTTCAATCTCGAAGGCTATTTCCGAGTAGCTACGAACGTGAACGGAATTTCCGATGTGTACGGATGCTTATTGATTGGAGTTGTCGTTCGTGTCTCGCTAACCCAGTACACGGTAGCGCTGGAATGAGTGCAATCCGAGCTACGATCGTTGCTAGAGATGATCGTCACTGCTGCAGGGTCAATGTGTGAATTAATACGATAGAGCGAAAAGAATTGCACTCATCACTCGCTCAATCCATGTTGAGGCTTACAGACTCCCAGCCTGCAGAACATCATACAGCAGTCTTTCTTCCCTCGCACCATTGGCGAGTGGAACGCCCTCCCTCCACAGGCAGTATCATCAGCCTCGGTGGAAGCCTTCAAAAGTGACAAAACCCAGATCTAGACACCATGCCCTGCAGCAGAATACCTCTTGTACACCTGAGTTCCCATTTAATTGCCAGAAAAAACATTCACAGATACTTCAATATGTTGTTACTGGACTCCGAGTGCCTTTTTAGTTTCTACAAAATAATATAGCACTGATGATCTAACGTGATCAAGTTCAGTTAGATCTATAGACTAAGTTATAACAGTTTACAGTCAGAAGCACCAGCATCAGCTTGTGCCAGTATGCATGCGGTTTGTGGCTCCTATACGCGTGCATGCTTTTTAAGGGTGTATTTCAGTTTTACGACAAGAAAAAGAAGTTCTTTCCTTCAAAACATCCAAAATATCCGTATTAGATGTTGTCGTTGAACATCTGTTGCACACAGCAAACATTTTGAAATCTCCAAAGCTGCTTGCATAAAGATGACGCAGAGATCCGTACAGTATCTCTGGATGACGCAAGGATAGTGTTCGACTCGGCTCTTTGACTTGGTAAACATCGGAACTTCCGATTACGTTCGTAGTTACTCGGAACCAGCCTTCGGGATTGAAAGCCCGCAACTGACGTGTGAAAAAAAATTTCGCTGCCGGGGAGTGCAACAGGTTCAGATCAGGATGAACTTAGCAACCAAGTTACCAGGGAGTGTAAGGGGTTAGGTTTGGGTGAACCTCACTACCAAGCTCTCCATGAGGATTGGTTTTTTACCCCGAGTCTCGAATATCTGCCAAGCGTCAAAATCTTGGCTGTTATAACTAACGGTAACCGTGGTCCACACGCCAAAGCTACCTTGATCAATAAAAAGTCACTTTAGCAGTGTTGGACAACAAAGATGTTGCTATCCTACTCAAAAGCTGCTGCTTTCACATAAACAAATACAGAATAAGCTAGGGCACGAAACATCCAAAAACACTGATAATAACTTTTGTATTTATTAAATACACATCTACGAAACATCTCGCAATACCAACACCTCAAAACGCAAATCAAGACTACATACTGTGGACATATAAATATTATCTGTCCATAAAACATAAAGATTCCGGAGCGAATCTGTCAAGTACAAATTCCGTGGTTGATGAGATGCCTTTTGGGGTGTTTAATTACGTGTATCAGTTCATGCATCCTATTTGCTGTTTTTTTTAAAGTTAGGGGTTGGGGGGGGGGGGGGGGGGGTCTTCACGCGGTCTTGCAGAAGAGTATGTTGGCTACTGTAGAACTGTATGTTATGCACCTTGATGTGTTGTTCCAAGTTTGCCTGGGAATAATATTGTGATGTCAGTTAGTGACTTAATCCTGTGGCGAGTGGATGTGTGATTTCGGTCTTTGAATGAATTAAACTTTGACAAAAATTAGTGCAACTAATTTTTCACCCACATTATAGCATTAAATTCCGTGTAATTCATTAAAACTGTATATGCCTGTTAAAGCGTTCACTTGACTATCAGGGTCATTATTCAAAGCAATCCACCAAGTCATTGCTAAAGTGCAGCACCTTTTGTCATGATACCCCCCAACAAGAGGCGAAGCCATCAAGGCTCACGTAAGAAATCGACAAACAGTAACACAAACTCAATCACTCCGTCACACATACACACACACACTTAAAAAAACACACACACACAAACACTCACTTACAAACACACACACACACACACACACACACACACACACACAGAAAGAGCATGGGTGAAACTGTGCAAGAAAGCGAGACACTAGATCTAGATCTGTCTGTCTGCATGTAGCCTACTTACAGGACACGACTGCCAACTAGTCTCGGCGCGCTCAAAATAATAATGACCGAGACTTTCAGTACTTCCTTCGCGTGACGTCTAACCCTCTTACGTCATAATGTGACGTCAATGTAATGTGACGTCTTCAAATGTTAGAGTTTCTACCACAGACATACACACGCACAAACACACACACACACACACGCACGCACAGACAGACAAAGTTACGATCGCATAGGCTACACTTACGTGAGCCAAAAATGAATCAAAATGTCCCGTTTTTGACCGCTCTTGCGATCGACACCTGTATCAGTAGGAATAGCATAGCACACGACATACGCAAGCGAGCTAAACAAATCAACCTGTTTAGGGTAGATCATTGACTTGACTTTCTTCTCGTATGTAAAAGTTGCAACGTTTTGCCAAATGGGATTGTTTTGTCGATTCTTAATTGGGCACTTCCGTTTTTGTCAGGTCGATTTGAAGGGTAGCCTTATTTGAGCGGCGGTCACGTGATCCCTGTCAAAATTATATTTAATAAAAAAAGTAATCCTGATAATCAAGCGAACGGCCTTAATTGGCATTAACAGTTTTATTAAAATGACACGGGAATTATAATGCTTTAATTTGGGTGCAAAATTTGTTGCAATAACTGTTTGGCCAAGTTTGCATGAAAAGTGTTATAATTCAACAAATGTTACTTTGCTAATAAGGGTGAAGTTCTATAGTAGAAAGTATGCGGACAAAAAGTGTGAAGTTGCGTATGTACGTTCAAGTGGACACTCATTTCGGATATATAACAAAATCAAGGAAAAGAAAAGCCAAACAAAGAATTTCAAGTGGCAGCCCAAATTTTCGACCTGTTGCCAGGCCTTCCTCAGGGGCGTGTAATTCTGCGAGACGCCAATTCATGCATCAATTACTAAGCAACACACTACCATGGTTAATTCAGTTACGACTCACAAAGCAAATATTTCAAAGATAAAATTTACATTCAAGCTAAGATCTACTTATATATATGCGTAATTTGTGATTTCCCATGCAAAACACCGATTATTCTACTACCCCGACTTATGATATGATTCTGGTGGATGAGTGAACGCTACTCCTTCTTTGTAAATTGTCAGAAAGTACAACGTCAGCAAACTCTATAATTCTCTACAAGAAATTACGAAAAGTACCTTGTAAACGCCCACCCCTTATGCACGGATTTTGCCCCAAAGAAGTGGTTCGGCGATAACTAGTGACTTTACCTATTGCAGGAGCAATTCCTCGTTATAAATCATGGTATACGGTCTCTTAATTGGTATGACAATTTTAATAGGATAGAATCAGAATCACCACATCATATCACACATATTTCAAATAATGTCAAAGCAAGAGTGAAGACAGGTGGCGGAAAAAATTCCAGTAACGTGACAGTAAACCAAATCCCAATAGCAAGCAAATTGTCAATTCATGTGGGTTTTATTGTTGATTGAGTCATTTTAATCTCTGGAGCAGGTGTGTGTCTTCTCAACGGAGTGGTCCCAAACATACCCTGAATGGACTGCAATGTAAAGGTGAAGTTCTATTGACTGTTTTCAACGACGACACATTGCTCTGCTTGAAACCAAAAGTCTGTTCATCTACATCTTGAGATTCCTGTTGATCTTTGATGCGACAGTGTCATGAAGTGTAGAATGCAAGTAAATCAGCACCATATGTTGCACATTTGGAACCCTCTGCTTCTTTTATGTGGCATCAATTGTAGGGTTTGAGCCCTTCAAAATCAATTTTTAAAAACGACAAATTTATGAATCAAGTGCTGCCTTACTTGGTGACTGAAACTCGTCATCAAAGTCTCCATTCTACGAATCTACCAATAATGTTTGTATTTAATTTTCTTCTTCTTCTTCTTCTTCTTCTTCTTCTTCTTCTTCTTCTTCTTCTTCTTCTCATTATTGTTATTATTATTAGTGGTATGTTATTAAAAGACAAAGATTTCCAAACAACGAAGTGTCTTTGGTAAGATGAACAAAGTTAAAAAACAAAGGATTACTGTACTCACCGATACAAAGACGACACAAGACAAAGATTTAGTAAAAGTTCATGGCAGACAATTTCTGTGTATCGTCTTGCTGCGTTTCTCTTTCGACTAGACAATGATGCAAGTCTTTGTCGCCTTTTTTGGGGGGGCTTGTCGTTAAGTCACCATTTCGTCTTCCCACTCCTTTTGACGAAGTCATCGTGGTCTTTCTGTTGCTTCTTCTTCTTCCAGTTTAGATGTCAAGCGCTTAGAGCAAGCCTTTTTAACGAAAGTTTTTGATTTAGCGCTATATAAATGTTCTTCTTATTATTATTAGTAGTAGTAGTAGCAGTAGTATTATTTTTCCTACCTCGGTTGACGAAGTCTTCGCAGTCTTTCTGTTACCATTTATTCTGCCCATTATGTCTGACGAAGTCTTCGTATATGTACTCTTTTTGTTGCCGTTTGTTGCATCCATCTCTTCTGACGATAGTGTCATGGTCTTTATGTTGCTACGTCTTCTTCCAAACTCTTCTGAAGAATCATCTGGGGTCTTTCTTTTACCCATGCTTGTTCCCATCTTTTCTGATGAATCCACTGTCTCTGTTCCGTTCCGAGTCAGTGTTTTGTGTATTTTCTCAGAAGACCCTGTCATGCCTGTGCGAAGTTTGCTTGCATCCTTTTGTGGACGAATTGTGATAGAGTAGTCCGTATTTATGTCTGTTCCTTTGCAGTATATCTGTAGGTTTTGGTGCAGCTGTTTCTTGGCCTCGACTTTAAAATCCCTGTCAAAATACACACACACACACACAAACACACACACACACACACACAAACACACACACACACACACACACACACACACATACGATATATGTCATAAACATCACACATCGCATCGTTACTAAAACAAACTTCGTCATTGAACACATACATTACAATGAAATGCCTAAACCTTGGAGTGACCCAAATTAGAATACAGTTCAATATACCGTGTGCTGTCTTTAGGAAACGCAAAACATACGTCTTGCTAGCTTTCTTTACAGGACCAGTTCACGTCAAACCTGAACTTTGTTAGGAAAGTAGGTTTCATGTAATATCCAAACAATTGAAATATCATAAATATAATGTTCATTAGACAAAAGTCAAGAGTTCTCGTTTGAGGACCCTTGAATGTGATTCCTCGAAATCTTAACACTATATTCGGTTACATTTTAAAAACGACAGCTGCAGCAATATTTGAGGTGGTTTAAACTTAAAGTTGAAATCATAATGACCGGTTTTAAGGCACACTAGTTCTCGTGAAAACAAATCTGCTCACTATCTTAGATCTGGGCAGATTTTTACATTGGACGCATGAGACCATCACTTCACTTAGTGACATACCAAAAGTCATCATTCTGACTGCTTGCTGACATAAGTTGATATTTTAATGAATTAATTTCTTAAAAGGCCACACATTCCAACTGTGTACAGAGAGTAACAAGGCTGTTATGTTTTGGCATTTGACCTAGCCGAGAGATGGTATCTTCCCATATATAAAAGCTGAGTCAGATCTGAGATGATGAGCCGAACTGTTAACACACTGTTTTTGAGTGTGCCTTCAAAGATTCAGCTGGTTTATACTTACTCGATTTTAGAAAGAAAGTCGGCATTTGCCTCTGATCCGTCAATCGAAATCGAAGCATGGCAGCCAATCCTCCGGCATGCCTCTAGCACAGCAGCCTGCTCCTTGAACTTGGTGTCTGGTTTTTGGTTGAAGGTCACAGCAAGAGTTTTAGTTCTGGTCAACTCTTCGATGTAGGAGTAAAGTAGGTCGAACCAGTCTTCCTCAAGGACAGCAATTTTTTCCTTTATTAAAAAATAATGATGAAAACGATTTAAAAACATATCATGAAGACTTAACAGATAAGTTAAAAACAATTAGAAACTTTCAGTTTAGTTAAAACGGACCAGATCAAAGGATAAGACAAGATGTGCGTGTGGTAATGTTGAACTTTAGCGTCACAAATTCATAGCTCACAATCCAGTGGCATTTTGGACTTGACGGATTGAGCTCCAAACTTAAATATAATTAATTAATTCGGTCATTTGATCGACGAAAACGACGAGAAAATACATATGTAATATCAACAGAGTCCAACAGATTTGCCTCCCCTCCTTCAAAATGGCGGCTTTGTCGATGTTTTCCTTCTGAAACGCATGGAAACGAAAAGTATCCGTAGAGATCATTCCGTGACTTAAAAGATATCTAAAATGACTTATTGTGCTTACAAGAGCAGGTTCTGTAAAATTGTACGCTGAAATGCCCCTGAATTGTAAGCTATGAATTTATGACGCTGAAGTCCATACTTGCTGTGCGTCCGACGAGTTGCGAATTTCTAAAGAACTTGCACTCTAAGAGCGTTAACAGCCTGACAAACACTGGTAATGACACATGTCGAGTTACTACTAAACTCTGCAAACAAGTTATTGCGCCCGTTTGTGTAGCTCTACTAAAGAATTCATTTCCGTGTCAATTCATTCAAACTATCTATGCCATTATAGGCCCTCTACTAGGCTATCTGGCATATTTTGTTTGGATCACAGATTTTGTTAACAGGGGTCACGTGACCGTCGCCTAAATTGACCTGAAAAAACGTAAGGCGTACTCCGGCTACAATTATAAAGCATTACAGATATTTGCTGAGATGTCATGCAATCTTCCGTGCAAATGTTTTCAAACTCGTCATAAGTTTATTGACTTTCATTAAAAAAAATTGACTTCGCATGCATACAGACAAATCATTGTTACGAGTGCTGCCAAAGTTTGATTTTAAGTAAAACTAATAGTGTACATTTGCTAGTCTTGTAAGCATGACTGAAGTTTTTTGGATGATTGATGCGCTATAGCGATGCCCATGCAGTCACGCGTGACCGCACCTTTTAAGAGATGCATGGTCAGCGTTTTCTTTATATAGAGACCATCTCTTAAAATGTGGGTATGTAAATGATGTCAAGCTACATGCTGGCAGGGACCTGAGATGTTATTTCAACTGCTCTTAATGAAATTCATAGCAGCTGTTTTTTGTTTTGTTTTTAAATCAAATCAAGTACACAGTTAAGCCGTTGTCCTGCTGTGGCGGTAAATGCAGACACTTGTGTGTTATTTTCATGTTCCGTAGCAATAGGGCATGATCGCCGGAATATGGTTGTGTGAGACTGTCCGAACACAACGCTCCCCCCTCCCCCTTACCAATCCCCTTCATTATGTATTAATCAAAATAGGCACAGCAGAAACGTTCTATACTCACCAAAGTGCATGATGAATCGTGGAGAAAGAATGGCACAGGAGACATCCGTTGTACAGTTCTTACTGCCTCACTCAACTGCAGATATTCCGATGCTTCAAGCTCTAACTGTCGCCTGTAAATACCTTCCATAAGTTCTCTCTGTTGTTCAACAGCTTTTTTTAGATATGCACAATCGAAGTCAGTTTTCGGAAGGGCAACTGCGACCAGCACAAACTTCCCAGCACAGACATCTGTCAGACGTCGTGTGAGACGCCTTGCAAGTTGAACGGCATGGTTTTGAGCGACACGGTGAGTCTTGCCTTCGTACAAAACCCCGACAATGGGAGGCATATTCTCTCCCAGCAACAAGAATTGACAGCTGCTTTTAAAGGGTTTTTCAGTCAGGTTCAAAATGATTGCCAAATCCCTAGAACACCAAAGGCTGGATCTGTTCTTTCTTGTATATTGTTTGAAGGAAGACGCATACTGTTCTTTATCCTCGTTGCAGCTGTAGTTTTGAAGGCCTGTTGTTTTATCTAAAACAAAACACACACACACACACACACACACACACACACACACACACACACACACACACACACATGCACAAACAGGGTACAAAAAAGTGCACACGGAGTATTAGTTTAAAAAACAAAAACGAGAGAAAAAGTGTCAATGCACAGCAATTGGCAAACAAATACAAGGGACGGGAGGGCGTTCCAAAAGTTCGGATTTGGTAAACATTTTATTAGGTGGGTCGATACTTTAACAAAAAATACAGAGAGTAGTATTAATTACATGGGATGGATCTCGAGTCCATTCCCATGTGATGCTGGAATAAGACAAGGATGTCCATTTTCGCCATTAGCCTTTGTTCTGGCCCTCGAAGTGTTAGCAATCAAAATCCGTGCAGATCAAAATGTTACAGGGATTAAACTGCCAAGGAATTCTGATAGACATGGTGAAATTCTTAAACTACTTATGTATGCTGACGACATTAGTTTCTTCCTACAAGATGAGAAAGACCTAAGAAACGTGTTACATCTTATAACTCAGTTTTCAAAATTTTCAGGGTTAGCAATGAATGATCAAAAGACAGAAGCAATGTGGCTTGGTATAAATAAATGTTCTGCTGACCGACCATGTAATATTATTTGGAAAAAACAAATCAAAATCTTAGGAATTCATTTCAACAACTCTGTCCCAGCCTCCAACATAGAATAAAACTGGGAACCTAAACTACATAAAGTAAATTCATTAATAGCAACATGGTCGAAAAGAAACCTAAGTATAATGGGGAACATTTGTATAGTCAAAACATTAATGTTGTCACAGTTTACTTACGCACTGCAATCTCTATGTGCCACAGAAAACTTCCTCAATAAGCTAAATTCATCTCTATTCCGATTTATCTGGAAGAAAAAATATTCAAACAAAAGAGCTTATGAAAAAGTTAATAGAAAAGTAATGTGCCAAGAGACAAATCTTGGAGGTCTGAAAATGATTAATGTCAAAGATGTACAAACATCATTTCTAATTTCATGGATTATGAGGCTGCTGGACGGAAGTAACGCAAAGTGGCAACAGATTCCATTAGCATCATTTTTAAATCTGGGCGAACGCTTATGCTGTCTGCGCTCAAATGTGAGTGCAGAAAATTTTAAAGGACTAGGTACCATAAAGCAATATTTCTGGAAACAAGCTTTTATCACCTGGCTAAACAATAAACACAAGATCAAAGAAATAAGCAGTAATGAACAGCAGATAAGTGTACGCAATCAAACCTTATGGAATAATACAAATATAAGGTACAGGAAGCAAACACTATACATGAATGACTGGATAAAGGCTAAAATATGCGTTGTTAAAGATGTTTTTAACGATAACGACATGTACTCTTTTGAGGAAATAATTATGTGAACGAACTGGATATAAACAGTCTCGCCTATTTGAATATAATGCAATACAGACTGCCATTAAAGCTCTATTATTGCGTGATACGGGTCAGGCCCGTTTTGATCATATGCCATTTATACAATTATCTCCACGCCAAATCCGCCTAAAGATGTTAAATTATGAGATAAAGGAGCCAAGCTCAGCTGGATTTTGGTCGAACAAATTAAATATTACATTAGAAGATAAACACTGGAAATTAGCTAACGAATGCTCGACAGAAACCCGTCTTCGTCTATTGCATTGGAAAATTTTACACAATATATATCCCACCAATATTTTGCTACATAAGATGGGAATTCGTCAAACAAATCTCTGTCAGTATTGTAACGAAACCGACTTCATCGAGCACTTTTTTTGGCAGTGTAGAGCAGTGCAACCCATATGGCAGGAATGTCAAGGGTACATATTTAAATATACAGGCAAAAATATAAAGTTAAGCTGCGAAGAGGCTCTTTTTGGGTATTTCACACGTGATATCCCCAGAGAGAAAACCTTCATAATTAATCACCTTATATTGATATCGAAAATGTGCGTAAGCCAGTTTAAGTACGGAAATCCAAAAACTAACATGAAGATCTTATTTCAGAACCAAGCTCGACTTCGAAATCTCTAGTAAAATTGAACTGTGTATAAGAATATAGATAACTAGTAGTATTGTGCTGTTAATGTAAAGTTATTTATATATGCGCTGTATGATGTTGTGCTGAAAACTAGTACTGTAATTGGATTAATTAACTTGTTATGTATTGTCCCGCTGAAAATGTATTATATAACAGAATTATGGGAGCAACAACAACAACAGCACACACACACACACACACACACATATGCACATACACGCAAACATTAGTTAAATTGTTGTTGAATTAAAAAGTAATTTAATGGAAATGTAACCTGTAATGTAAAAGAAAACAAAATTAAAATCTCATTAAAAAAAAAAAAAAGACCAATGAAGAAGGATATGCTCACCGCCCAAAAAGAAAGAAAAAAAAAAAAAAAAAAAGACGAAAGAGGCAAAAAAGATGGGTTGAAGCAGCCTTGCATGCAACTGAGGTCAAAAAAAAAAAAAAAAGAAAAAAAAAAAAAAAAAAAAAAAAAGGGACGGGAGGGGGCTAGGAGGGAGGGAGGAGTTTGGGGGCAAGAAAGAGAAAAAAGAGATAGCGAGAGAACGAACGATTTATATTACTCAAAGATTGATATCTTAAACACTTTCCCTGCTAAAACTACGACATAAGAAAATGGAAAAACCAAAACCAACAATTGCAAAAAAGAACACGAACACAAACTGACGAATACGAATACAAATGAAACAAGTCGCGTAAGGCTAAAATACAACATTTAGTCAAGTAGCTGTCGAACTCACAGAATGAAACTGAACGCAACGCAACGCAACGCAGCAAGACCGTATACTCGTAGCATCGTCACTCCACCGCCCGTGGCAAAGGCAGTGCCAGTGGAATTGACAAGAAGAGCGGGGTATTCGTTGCGCTGAGAAGGATAGCACGTTTTTCTGTACCTCTCTTCGTTTTAACTTTCTGAGCGTGTTTTTAATCCAAACATATCATATCTATATGTTTTTGAAATCAGGAACCGACAAGGAATAAGATGAAAGTGTTTTTAAATTGATTTCGAAAAAAACCATTTTGATAATAATTTGTATATATTTAATTTTCAGAGCTTAACATATTTATATGTTTTTTGAATCAGCAAATAATGGAGAATAAGATGAACGTACATTTGAATCGTTTTATAAAAAAAATATTTTTTTTACAATTTTCAGATTGTTAATGACCAAGTGCCGCCTCAACTTTCACGAAAAGCCGGATATGACGTCATCAAAGACATTTATCAAAAAAATGAAAAAACGTCTGAGGATATCATACCAAGGAACTCTCATGTCAAATTTCATAAAGATCGGCCCAGTAGTTTAGTCTGAATCGCTCTACACACACACACACACACGCACATACACCACGACCCTCGTCTCGATTCCCCCCTCTATGTTAAAACATTTAGTCAAAACTTGACTAAATGTAAAAACACACCATTAAGTACAAACAAGTCGCGTAAGGCGAAATAACAACATTTAGTCAAGCTGTCGAACTCACAGAATGAAACTGAACGCACTGCATTTTTTCACCAAGACCGCATACTCGTAGTTTCGTCAGTCCACCGCTCGTGGCAAAGGCAGTGAAATCGACAAGCCAGAATAGTGCGGTAATGGTCGCGCTGAGCAGGATAAGACGCTTTTCTGTATCTCTATTCTTTTTAGCGTACTGAGTTTGTTTTTAATCCAAACAAATCATATCTATATGTTTTTGGAATCAGGGACCGACAAGGAAAACAATGAAAATGTTTCTAAATCGATTTCGGACAATTAATTTTAATCATAGTTTTCATATTTTTATTTTTATTTTGTTTTTATTCTCTTTTTGTACAGTTTTTTTTTCATGAATATGCTGTACATTACAGGACATCACCTAACCGAAAGGACAGAATCATATAACAGAAAAGCACACTTGGACAATTACAACATACATGGGGTGGGAAGATGGAATGGGGAGGGGGGGATGTTCAGCGGTTTGGTGGTCGCATTATCAAAAGGTTTTAAGAACGAAAAAACCTAAGGGTTACATCAAAACGTGCATATACAGGCGCCAATCCTTGTAGAATTTATCTACTGTATTATTCACAACTGCGTTATACTTTTCACAAATAAATCTTTGCTTAAAGTTTCTACTAAATGTCTGAAAATGAGGGGTCTTTTTGTTCATTTTGGAAATATATACATGGTGTTTGGCACAGATTAATAACACATCAAAAGCTTTATCGGTGACTACATTGTTCGCCACTCCAAGAAGAACCAGCTCTTTAGACAGTTTTAAATTGTCGCAATGGGTGCAGTTCGCCTTTAGCCAATTTACAAATTCTATCCAAAAAGTCTGCACTTTATCACACTCCCAAAACATATGTAAAAGGGTTTCTTCATTTCTACCACAAAATGTACACAATGACGTATCCACAATTTTTCGCAAAAATAGAAACCTTTCTGTGGGCAAAATTCTGTACAATAATCGGTACTGGAACCATCTCAGACAAGTGTCATTTGTTGTTTTAAAAACATGTTGAAAAATAGCCTTCTTATCTGTCTAAAGATTCAGACCATTTTTCGATACATTTTGGGACCGTAGTATGTTCAATCAGTTTTTTGTAAATAAGTTGTGTCTTACCTTTACAAATACATTTCCACACAATGGGCTCTGTCATAATAAAATGTTTATCAAATTCTAAGCCGATTTTTCTCTGATATTTCTTAACAGCCTGGATTACACCTTGATACAATACAAAATCGCCTCGCACATTTGGATATTTGATTTTAAACGCATTATAGGATAAGTATCCATTTTGTCCCAAAATATGACCAATCTGAGCTATTCCATTGTCGATCCAATTTTGAATGTACACTGTCTTTTTATCTCTCCGAATATTAACATTATAATGTAAACATTCTGATACAAAATCGTTAAAGGTTATAGGGTCACATTTTCCATGTAGTTTCTTATAATGTTTAAAAACATTGGTCCAAAATGGGTTTTCCATTCTCTGCATCAAAACATTTGCAAATTCCTCTCCTCTCATATTAATTGTTGTAACAGATGGACATGCTTTAAACAATAGTCTTGATATTAATCCAGTAAGACCATCAACTCTTTTTAACCTCTTATTTCCATCAATAACATCTCAAAAAACAACTGATCATCAATCAATAGCTGTAAATCATCATCGTCAATCAAGTCAATATTGTCCAATTTATAAACAGGTAAAGCATTTTGTATCTTTACATCAACAATAACCTTCTTCACTATATTTACAAATTCCATGTCTGTCAACAGTGAATTATTAAACTTCCAAAAGGGTCTATCACATTTAACAACATCAGTTCTAAAACTTACTCCAACAATTGAGTGATCAGAATAGTAACCTGGTGTAATATCCGCTTTCACAATCGCAAAACCTAACTGCTCTGACACAAGGAAGTAATCAAGTCTGCTTCGCTGTGAACTATGAAACCGCCTCCATGTATACTGTCTCACATTAGCATGTAAGGCTCTATATATGTCAATGAGATCATACTGCTCCATAAAATCAACAACTTTTCTCCTACTATTGACTTTATAAGATTTGGCCGGGTAGTTTGTATCAACATTGGGGTTTATAACAACATTCCAATCACCTCCGATAATAATTAACTCATTATCCATCTGCACAATTCTCTCAAACAGTTTATCAAAAAAAGCAGGACAATCAGCATTACTTGGGCCATAAACATTTGCAAGGGTCAGACGTTTTTTCAAAATCTCAATATCAATCAAAATATACCTTCCATCATCATCTTTGACAATATTATGAATCTTATAATCAAAATTATTTTTGAACAATACAGCAACACCTCTACTTGCAGAATCATTACCAGCAACAATTGTGCGCGCCTTCGTGAGCGAGGCTGGTACTACATATTGTTCATACGAAATGACAAACACAGGTTACAAGCGATAACGCGCAAAAGTACTGGTTTATTATTTTACATCTGACACTAGGTATCAGTAATGCATATATATAGGTACAGTACTACGTATTGCGGTAAAAAACTTATGAACAGAAAGAAAAAGAGAAAAGAAAACAAATTATTAGACATGGCAAAAGGTATTAAATGCATTAACAAAACACGAGAAGTAAAAACAAGAAAAATAAACAATCACAAGACAGGCGAAGACAAACAGACAAGAAAGTTACAAATACCAAACACTCGTTGGTTAGTCCTTCAACAACAATAAAGAACTACGTTCCGTACGTTCCACAATACCATAAGCACTAAGAATACTCAAGAAACTTAGCATACATACGTTTAAATCCGAAATGGCTACTTTCAGAAAAATACAAAACGTTGACTCATCAGGCCAGGAATATAAAGCAAAACTGTCATACCAAAAAAGTCTAACGACAACGTTCCTGCGTTAATCAAAGTCACAAACAAGATATTTACTCATCCACTTTCCCTCAATAGCGTTATCAGAAATAAGCCCGTTTTACAAAACGATCACCACAGACCGCAAGCTCTTTTACCTAAATTCCTTTAACGTAAGGCTGGAAAAGTCGGAGAAAACGTTTCACTTCGAACTTCGTTAACCACAGAAAACACAAGTTATCATTATAAACATTAGCGACTTTCTAGCGTCTACAAAACATTGCTGTACGTTCACAACACTAGAACAGTTGAACACACAATAAAGAAACACTACAACAAGTCAGACTTTCAACTCACGTTATACATAAACAACTCACAAAGTCATTACAAAATGGCGACCAAAACACAACACAAACAAGTAACAACAAAATTACCTTATGCGCTGTGTGGGTTGACCAGCAGTACCAAAAACGTGTTGCCTCTCAAACGAAGGGCACAAAACGATTCACACTTGAGAAACAACTGTCTCCAAGAACATTACGTTGACGTTAAAACATTAGAAACACTCCGTTGGTTCATTTGATAACCTTCATACGTTTACAGATCAAAACCAAACACTTCCTAAAACCCTCAGATCGACTGACGAGACAGGAGTCAAGCAGTGGTATTTATGGAAACAAAAACCTAACATGGAATAGTTATTCAAAAGTCAAAGGTCACTGTATTGACCAACCAACAACATTCCTAAGACAGAATCGGGTAAGACTACTATTTTACAACCAATCAGTAACCGATCACGCACTCCGTGCATGCTCAAAACTTAAAACGGTATATTTACAGAAAGAAGACCAAGGAACTAGCTGACATTACAAAGCTAAAAACACGTGAGTCACACGTATTCTAAAACTTGCAACGCAGATTCGCAGGGCTCACCCCAAAATCAAGACACGGAAAAGAGCACGTGAATCTCACGGTGTTCTAGAACTAAAACGACGCAGTTTGTGACACTCCGACCAAAACCAGGTCACAACAACTGAACAAGGAGCACGTGAATCTCACGTAAAAATATTAACGCTCCACAAAACGGGTCACAACAAGGTGCCACAATAAAAACACGGTTTACTTCTTTTTACATCGTGCAATGGCTTGAGCAAACGTAATTACAACAAAAAGTAGGTGAATGCATGCCACATCGGCATGCACACTCCCACCGGAAATTATATTAATATAATTTACCTCAAAAACCTTTGTACAAACATATTCCTTATATCAAAAGAAGAATAACGCAGATTTAAACATTTCAAATTTACAACTCAAAATCATTGTGTTACAAAACATTTACACAACAATATTATGGTTCAATCATTTTCAGTGTTTCAACACATCTCGTTTCAACTAAATGCCACTAGTCATTTACTCGACGGCATAAAAAAACGCACCACTTAAATCATAAATGTCCGTTACATCATCTGGTATAAAAACAAAAAACAACAATCAACAACTGTCAAACTGGAAAAACACTCCAAAGTTCGATGTTCTTTCAGTTTGCTTACACAGCTTTGTCTTTGTGATTTTCACGATCAACTAACACAGTCATTTTGTGAATAGGTCGCTCTAATATGCGACTATCACCAGTGGGACGGCCGTGATTGTCTAGAGCCTTTGTTCCAACATGCACTTTCACTCGTCTGACCAGTCCATCAGATCCAGGCATCACCTCGATTACACGAGCCATGCACCACTCTGATCTGCACAAGTTCTGGTCATGCAAGACAACAACATCTCCCACCTGTACGTTTGCCTGGGGACGTTGCCAGACACGACGTTTCTGCAAAAGTGAAAGGTACTGGCTCTTCCATAGCAGCCAGAATTCGTCTGCCATCCGCTGGACACAGCGCCAACGTTTCCTGGCGTACAGGTCCGGATCTTCAAACACACCAGGAGGAGGGAGGATAGCGCCCGACTTCATGGTAAGGACGTTGTTGGGGGTCAAGGGGCGTGGTCCGTCTGCAGACTCCAATGACTCGACTGACAAGGGGCGACTATTCACGATGGCCATCACCTCGTATAGGACTCAGGAGCGTACGAAGTGAGGAGGTCGTGAGACGCTGGCCCGATCTCCTGAGGAGGCCATTCAGAACGCTGCGCACTGTTCGGATCTGTCGCTCCCAAACACCACCCATGTGGCTAGCTGCAGGGGGGTTGAACCTGAATTCGCACTTGCTCTCCAGCATCTTGGATGTCAGGCGTTCTGAGTCCATTTCCTTCCAGGCCAGTTTGAACTCGTTGCATGCGCCTACAAAGTTCGTTCCCTTGTCACACCAAATGCGTGATATGGTGCCTCGCATGGAGACGACGATGCGAAGGGCGTTGATGAAGGAATCGCTCGACATGTCGTCCAAGGCTTCGATGTGGATCGTTCTAGAAGCAAAACACATCACGATCAGCCCGTAGAAGATTACGTTCATGAACTTGACGCAGTCATCACGGTACCCATGCTTTTTTCTTGAACTGGCGTTTCAGGCCCATCAGACGCTTGACCGCGGCACCTCTGTTGTCGGGGAGGGACGGTTTCTCTGGTCGAAATGGTAAGGGCATCTCGTAGTGACCAGCTTCGTTGATCTTTACGTTTTCTTTCACGATTTTCATAAACTTCACATCGTCCTGGGACATGGATCCTGAGTCACTATCGGCAAAGTCTCTTTCCATAACGTGTAGTAGGTCCGTTCACGAGACTTTGTCCACCTGTATCTTGTAGACGTAAGCTGCACTTTCTTCTTCCCTCGATCCTGGCTTGACAATGACGCGCATGGACGAGGCTATGCCATCCAAGGCGACGGAATGCGGTGTCTTGCCGACGATGCTCCAACCTAACTTAGTCTTTACTGCAAATGGCAGTCCTTGGACAACGTTTAGGGGCATGAGGGCTTCAGCGCAGTCGTATCCTATGAGGAGGCCCGCTTAACAGTCAGGGTACAAGGGAGGCAGCTTTTGGGATAGGTGTTGAAGATGTGGGTAAACTTTGACAGTCTCTGAGGTGGGGATATGAGTGGGGTCAAGGGACAGGTGAGGTCGTGAGATGGCAGAAGGGAGCCTGACAAACTCACTGGAGGAAGGAGACCGGACACGCAATCCAGAATACTTCCTGCCGGAGACTACAGCATTGTCCTCGGTCAGTGTGGAGATCCTGAGTGTAGTTGGCTGCGATTTGGCTCTAACCTCTTCAGCCACTGACTGCACTACGAACGTGGCGTTGGACATCGTATCCAGTAGTGCGTACGTCAGCACTTCTACGTTGGGGTTAGAGTCACTGGAAACGAGAACGGGAACGATCATAGACGTGAAACCGATGCTGTTTTCCTCGCTGGCCTTAAGAGCAGACACCGTAGGGGTCGACGATGACAGTGGCTCTTGAACGTCAGCAGCAGAGGTACGGTAATTGTTCTTGTGTTCACTCGCCCCTTTGTTTTCACTCATACTGTTCTGATATTTGAAATTGTCATCGTGAAGACAAGTGGGATGAGCCTTCTTGCACTTCTTGCACGTCTGTCTCTGCATACATTGACGGCTCTGGTGATCCTTACTTTTGAGACATCCGTAACAGATACGGTTCTTGAACAGAAAATCTCGTATCTCTTCCAGAGGCTTCTCTATGAGTTCCTTACATGTCCCAGCGTCATGGTCCGGAAGTTGACAGTGCAGACATGTGGTGACATCCTCTGTCAGAGTAGACAGGTTCGTTGTGAACTTTCTTGGTGTCCCCGATGCACTTGTCAAGCCGAAAACAGGGTCGTTAGAAATGTCTGCTTCGAGGGTAACGAACGACACGAGTTCATGGAACAGAGGATACCTCTTCTTTTCAACCTTGGTTCGAGCAACTGTTCTAGACCATCTGTGACTCATCCAGTCTGGGAGCTTTCCGACGATCTTCCGTAAGTATTGGGCATCATCCAGGATGCTCAGTCCACCAACTTCCTGGGCAGCAACGGAACATTGCTGCAAGAAATCGGCCAGACTTCTGAGTCCCTTGGGATCCTTGCTTTTGACTGGGGTCCATTCGTCCAGCTTGGTCCGGAAAGCTTGCGAAACGACGTATGAGTTGCCGAACCGATTTTCCAGCACTTCCATGGCTCTCTCGTAGGCATCACCTTCTCTCAGCAGAAAGAAGCCGGTCACGGCCTCCTTTGCTTGACCTCCGATGTACCGTTGCAGATACAATAACTTCTCACTGCTGGTTATGTTCTGTCTCTCGATGAGAAACGCAAACGACGATCTCCAAATGGGATATTGGAGAGGGTCACCAACAAAAATGCACGGCTCCTGCATCGGCAAACGGTTGATCATCAGAGCGTCTGATAGGGTTTTGGCGAGAGAGTCCATAGGAGTGTCCTGCTTGGCATGAGTAGCAAGTGGACGTTGGTAGTACGCAGACGGGGGGTAGGAGGCAAATGGACGATCTGCATGACGTTCATTGGTAACGTTCATGTACGCAGGGGGCCTTGCGTTTTCGTTTCCCCAAATAACTTTGGGGGTGGTCTGATGTGGGTCCAGGAATGTGGGCACGAAAGGCTCTGGTTTGGGATGTAGGTGGGTATCATAGGGGAAACAGGGTGGGGTAACTTGAAAACGTCTGTGGTCCATGCGTTGGTGACGTTCTTCTGGGAAGTAGGTGTGTTGTCCTTGCGTCTCATCACCTTCCCTTGTCTCTGGTAGGTGATAGGACCAGCCTGTGTGGTCGAGACCAGGCGGGCGAGAGCCTGTGACGCTTGTCGTTGAGTGTCCACCGTTGTGCAGAGGCGGCTGACCAGCGTACGCACCGTGCGGGTGCCGCGGTGTGGTCAGCAGCGTTGTAGGATGCGTGGAGGATGTGGTTACAGCCGTCGAATAGATGGGTGCAACGTGATGGGGGGCGTTGACATCCTCTCTTCGTTGAGGTCCGTACGCCTCGTAGGTGGCGTTGTTGGTAGTAGCGGCGCATGTAGGGGCGTTGACTCCAACGACGAGGTCCACGACAGGTAACGCGTGCTGTCGTGGCTCAGTCGTTGTGGTTCCTGCGACGAAGTTGGTGACAGCAGCGTTGACAGTAGAGATGTCACGGGTGCTGGCGGCTTGGCAGACAGGAACAGACGTGAAGTCCATGGCTGGCTGGTGTGTCCTTTGGTCAGCAATGACGGCAGCTTGACTGACAGGAACAGACGTGGAGTCCGAGGCTGGCTGGTGTGTTCCTTGGTCAACAATGACGGCAGCACCTGTCCCTATTCCTATCGCTGTTTGTTCATTGTTTAGAGGAGGGGCTTCAAGACTGTACAGGGGAACGGAAGGACGAGGGTGGAACCTAGTGTTCAACAAATCGACTGACGGTAGATCAGGGAGATCCTGCTGAACTGTATCACATTGTTCTAGTACCCGTATCCTAGCCTGCCGCTCTCTGTTGATACTTTGGCGTTCAGTAAACTTGATAAACCTCAACGCCTTCTTCTGCTTTAGTTCATCAAGAGCTGCTTCAGCTGCGTCGTTAGCCTGCAGAGATTCTTCACTAGCCTTCCTTTCAGCTTCTTTAAGAACTGCTTCGGCTTTCCTTTCGGCTTCTTTAAGAACTGCTTCAGCTGCTACAGCTGCATCCTTAGCCTTCCTCTCAGCTTCTCTAGCCTTCCTAGCTGCTGCTCTCTCAACTTGTTGTTGTTGCAAGAGATCTAGTTCACTGAGCTGAGCTTCCTTTATGGCTTCTGCTTCGACCTTAATGCCAATAGACACAGCCTCTAGCTTAAGAGTCAATTTAGCCTCTTCAGAGCTAACACTTCCAGAGCGGAGAGACTCAGGGTGAGAACCGGCTAGGCTACCTGATCTTCTGCTGCCTGACTTGAAGCTAGCTGGCTTGTAAATGGCTGACCTAATGCTAGCTGTTTTATGGCTGGCAGTCTTACCACTGGCTGACTTGTGGGTGGATGACCCAACGCTAGGTGTAACACTGCTATGCCTGGAAGTAGGCTCTTTAGTCACCTGCACGCTAGTCGTCTGTCTGTCAAGAGCTCGATCAATGTCAAACATAATTTTCTGAACTGTCCTTTGAACATCATCCCAACTTTCCTGAATGGTTTCACCGCTACCAATACTACGAAGACCTTTCTCTATGTCACCAAGATCCTTGTACATGCTCAAAATAACCTGTTTTTGACTGGTTAACGACTCTTGATTAGGAGTTTCTTGTTTAAGCTCTGTTACTATCTCATCGATTGCTCGTTCCAAGAATGTTCGTTGTCTTGCAAAGTTTCTAGTTTTGATTTCAATCTGGTACTCTCTACCTTTTTCAGTAGGCTTAATGTCACGCCTAGGCCTTTGAGAATGTTCATCTTCATCGCCGTTAATGTCATAACCTGAAGCTTCCAATGTTTTATCTACTGGAACCTTCTCCATTACAATGTTCGCTTATTCAAAAGCACTAAAAAAATCTACATAAGGTTTATCTGGTTATAAAGTACAATGAGTCGATCTGAGGGTCGTTTGGGATAATACACAAAAGTCACAAAAAATGCGCCGGATACGGAGTAGGAAGATCTCTAACCGACAAGTTGATCTATGTCAAACTATGGTTCACTAACACAGTGACAAGTAACAATAAAGTCTTTTGCTGGTTATCAACAGCTACGTTTACGTTCATTGAGCGTCAATAACAAAAGTTCTTTACTGGGCGTCAGCAGCTAAGTTTGTTTACTTTAGCTAAAGTTCTTTCACTGGGCGTCAGCAGCTAAGTTTTTTACTGGGCGACAGCAAGCTAAGTTTTTTACTGGGCGTCAGCAGCTAAGTTTGTTTACATTAGCTAAAGTTCTTTCACTAGGCGTCAGCAGCTAAGTTTGTTTACTTTAGCTAAAGTTCTGTACTGGGCATCAGCAGCTAAGTTGTTTACTGGGCGACAGCAAGCTAAGTTTTTTACTGGGCGACAGCAAGCTAAGTTTTTTACTGTGCGCGCCTTCGTGAGCGAGGCTGGTACTACATATTGTTCATACGAAATGACAAACACAGGTTACAAGCGATAACGCGCAAAAGTACTGGTTTATTATTTTACATCTGACACTAGGTATCAGTAATGCATATATATATTTACAGTACTACGTATTGCGGTAAAAAACTTATGAACAGAAAGAAAAAGAGAAAAGAAAACAAATTATTAGACATGGCAAAGGTATTAAATGCATTAACAAGACACAAGAAGTAAAAACAAGAAAAATAAACAATCACAAGACAGGCGAAGACAAACAGACAAGAAAGTTACAAATACCAAACACTCGTTGGTTAGTCCTTCAACAACAATAAAGAACTACGTTCCGTACGTTCAACAATACCATAAGCACTAAGAATACTCAAGAAACTTAGCATACATACGTTTAAAACCAAAATGGCTACTTTCAGGAAAATACAAAACGTTGACTCATCAGGCCAGGAATACAAAGCAAACTGTCATACCAAAAAAGTCTAACGACAACGTTCCTGCGTTAATCAAAGTCACAAACAAGATATTTACTCATCCACTTTCCCTCAATAGCGTTATCAGAAATAAGCCCGTTTACAAAACGATCACCACAGACCGCAAGCTCTTTTACCTAAATTCCTTTAACGTAAGGCTGGAAAAGTCGGAGAAAACGTTTCACTTCGAACTTCGTTAACCACAGAAAACACAAGTTATCATTATAAACATTAGCGACTTTCTAGCGTCTACAAAACATTGATGTACGTTCACAACACTAGAACAGTTGAACACACAATAAAGAAACACTACAACAAGTCAGACTTTCAACTCACGTTATACATAAACAACTCACAAAGTCATTACAAAATGGCGACCAAAACACAACACAAACAAGTAACAACAAAATTACCTTATGCGCTGTGTGGGTTGACCAGCAGTACCAAAAACGTGTTGCCTCTCAAACGAAGGGCACAAAACGATTCACACTTGAGAAACAACTGTCTCCAAGAACATTACGTTGACGTTAAAACATAAGAAACACTCCGTTGGTTCACTTGCTAACCTTCATACGTTTACAGATCAAAACCAAACACTTCCTAAAACCCTCAGATCGACTGACGAGACAGGAGTCAAGCAGTGGTATTTATGGAAACAAAAACCTAACATGGAATAGTTATTCAAAAGTCAAAGGTCACTGTATTGACCAACCAACAACATTCCTAAGACAGAATCGGGTAAGACTACTATTTTACAACCAATCAGTAACCGATCACGCACTCCGTGCATGCTCAAAACTTAAAACGGTATATTTACAGAAAGAAGACCAAGGAACTAGCTGACATTACAAAGCTAAAAACACGTGAGTCACACGTATTCTAAAACTTGCAACGCAGATTCGCAGGGCTCACCCCAAAATCAAGACACGGAAAAGAGCACGTGAATCTCACGGTGTTCTAGAACTAAAACGACGCAGTTTGTGACGCTCCGACCAAAACCAGGTCACAACAAATGAACAAGGAGCACGTGAATCTCACGTAAAAATATTAACGCTCCACAAAACGGGTCACAACAAGGTGCCACAATAAAAACACGGTTTACTTCTTTTTACATCGTGCAATGGCTTGAGCAAACGTAATTACAACAAAAAGTAGGTGAATGCATGCCACTGTGACCTAATCCAATTTTCTTGGTGACTTGTCCAGTGCGTTTCTTGTAGCAAGAAAACATTTCCATTCTGCTGTCTTAAAAAGTCAAACACATCTTTCTTTTTCTTGAAGTCTCCAAGTCCATTTACATTAAAGGAACAAATTTTTAACTCTTCATGGACTACCATTGTGATCAAACACAAAAACCATTATACTTTTTGATCCAAATAACTATATTGATCAAGCGCAAAAAGTGTATTGTAGGCCTTCCTTTTGAGAGAAGGGGGCATGTGGTACAGCAAAAACAGGGTCTCACGTATGCAAACAGGGAGGAGACATGGCAAAAGCATCAACATGAGTGTCACTGTCACAGTGTAGCTCCTGTAAGCTTGCATTGTACAAAAGGAAGCCCTGACCACATTCAATACAAATACACAAATATATATATGTATATGCATGTAAGCAGCCCTGACCACATTCAACACAAATATATATGCATGTAAGCAGCCATTTCTCACAAATCGAGCAGAAGAGCACAGCAACAGGTCGAGGCAGTAAAAGCGATAACACTAGGACCAAGAGTTTTGTTTTTTTAAATTGCAAACATTGGGAGACAGTACACAAAAGCAGTAGTGATACAACCAAACTCTGGACAATACATCAGCGAGCAAACAGAACCATTACCCATAATCGACACAGGCATGAGAAATATAGAACCATACATCCAGCATAGTGATGGTAATAGACACAGCATAAAATCGCGACCACCAGCTCAACACACTAACAGGGGCACGAAGGGGGGGCCAACAACACGGCACGAATGACACGAATACCAAACAACAGAGAGAACAAGCAAAAACGGAACAAAAGTTACAACAAGAAAGGGTACAACAAGGAAGAGTAAACAGACTTGAATACAAGTAACACATACCTTCGGATCTTGCCACTGGGCTATAGGACGAAGGAGTATGTTTCCAGGAACTTTATTGAACTTTATCCAAGTACTTAAAAGTACACAGTTGTAGTCGATCGATTAACGCCATTTTGGATTGCACCGATCACGTGGTTTTTCGTGCGGCGACTGGAAATATTTTCACCGAAGCTACTCTCAGTATGTATTATGTACGGCTTAATAACATGGCTGGATGACAAAACATTTGATGTAGAATGAAAACAAGTGACGGAACACACTCTCGTTAAAGGTTGAGGAAAAACCGGGATCGTAAAAAGGAAACCAACGTCTGTACCGGTGGAGGAGCTAGGCAAACCAAAACAAAACATCACGTGATCACAACACTGCCATGTGCTTTCTACTTGTCCAGTTGTCAAAAGTCAGTGATAAAGAACATACCTTGTTTATCATAGAACAAAAACAGACATATATTTCATATTTTTTTTAATTTTCAAAGCTTGTTTGTAATCCATATAACATGTAATTGTTTTTGGAATTACAAAACGACGAAGAATAAGATGAAATTGTATTTGGATCGTTTAAAAAACAAACATTTGTAATGACAAGTTTCCGATTTTTAATGACCACATTCATTAATTATTTTGTAAGCCACCAAGCTGAAATGCAATATTAAAGTCCGGCCTTCGTCGAAGATTGCTTTGCCAAAATGTCAAGCAATTTGATTGAAAAATAAGGGTGTGACAGTGCCGCCTCAACTTTTACAAAACAACGGATATGACGTCATCAAAGAAATGTATCCAAAATATAAAACAAACGTCCGGGGATATCATTCCCAGGAACTCTCATGTCAAATTTCATAAAGATCGGTCCAGTAGTTTAGTCTGAATCGCTCTACACACACACACACACACACACACACACAGACACACACACACACAGACACACACACACACACACACACACACACACACACACATACACAACGACCCTCGTCTCGATTCCCCCTCTATGTTAAACCATTTAGTAAAAACTTGACTAAATGTAACAAGTCGCGTAAAGCGAAATAACAACATTTAGTCAAGCTGTCGAACTCACAGAATGAAACTGAACGCACTGCTTTTTTCACTAGGACCACATACTCGTAGTTTCGTCAGTCCACCGCTCGTGGCAAAGGCAGTGAAATCGACAAGCCATGCAGAACAGTGCGGTAGTGGTCGCGCTGAGCAGGATAACACGCTTTTCTGTATGTCTATTCTTTTTAGCTTACTGAGTTTGTTTTTAATCCAAATATATCATATCTATATGTTTTTGGAATCAGGAACCGACAAGGAATAAGATAAAATTGCTTTTAAATCGATTTCGGAAAAAAATAATTTTAATCATAATTTTCATATTTTTGGCTCACGAAGTGTAGCCTATGCGATGCTAACTTTTGTCTGTCTGTGCGTGCGTGCGTATGTATGTATGTATGTATGTATGTATGTATGTCTGTGGTAGAAACTTTAACATTTGAAGACGTCATATTACATTGACGTCACATTATGACGTACGAGGGTTAGACGTCACGCGATGGAATTACTGAAAGTCTCGGTGATTGTTATTTTGAGCGGGCCGAGACTATTTGGCAGTCGTGTCCATGTAAGTAGGCTACATGCAGACAGACAGATCTAGATCTAGTGTCTCGCTTTCTTGCACAGTTTCACCTGTGCTCTTTCTGTGTGTGTGTGTGTGTGTGTGTGTGTGTGTGTGTGTGTGTGTGTGTGTGTATGTGTGTGTGTGTGCGTGCGTGCGTGCGTGTGTGTGTATGTGTGTATGTGTGTGTGTGTGTGTGTGTGTGTGTACTGTGTGTGTGTGACGGAGTGATTGAGTTTGTGTTACTGTTTGTCGATTTCTTACGTGAGCCTTGAAGGCTTCGCCTCTTGTTATTTTTCAGTTTGTTTGTAATTCAAATTTTTATATAACACATGTATATGTTTCTGGAATCAAAAAATGACGAAGAATAAGATGAAATTATTTTTGGATCGTTTAATAAAAAAAATAATTTGAATTACAAGTTTCCGATTTTTAATGACCAAATCCATTTAATATTTTTTAAACCACCAAGCTGAAATGCAATACCAAAGTCCGGCCTTCGTCGAAGATTGCTTTGCCAAAACGTCAATCAATTTGATCGAAAAATGAGTGTGAAGGTGCCGCCTCAACTTCACAAAAAGCCGCATATGACGTCATCAAAGACATTTATCGAAAAAAAAAAAGACCGGGGATATCATTCCCAGGAATTCTCATGTCAAATGTCATAAAGATCGGTCCAGTAGTTTAATCTAAATCGCTCTACACACACACACACGCACAGACAGACACACACGCACAGACAAACAGACAGACAGACAGACAGACAGACAGACACACAGACAGACACACACATACACATACACACACACACACACACACACACACACACACACACACCACGACCCTCGTCTCGATTCCCCCTCTATGTTAAAACATTTAGTCAAAACTTGACTAAACGTAAAAAAGGAAAACGAAAAACAAACAAGTCGGGTAAGGCGAAAATACAACATTAGTCAAGTAGCTGTCGAACTCACAGAATAAAACTGAACGCAATGCAACGCAGCAAGACCGTATACTCGTAGCATCGTCAGTCCACCGCTCACGGCAAAGGCAGTGAAATTTAACAAGAAGAGCGGGGTAGTAGTTGCGCTGAGAAGGTTAGCACGCTTTTCTGTACCTTTCTTCGTTTTAACTTTCTGAGCGTGTTTTTAATCCAAACATATCATATCTATATGTTTTTGGAATCAGGAACCGACAGGGAATAAGATGAAAGTGTTTTTAAATTGATTTCGAAAATTTAATTTTGATAATAATTTTTATATATTTAATTTTCAGAGCTTGTTTTTAATCCAAATATAACATATTTATATGTTTTTGGAATCAGCAAATGATGAAGAATAAGATGAACGTAAATTTAGATCGTTTTATAAAAAAAAAATTTTTTTACAATTTTCAGATTTTTAATGACCAAAGTCATTAATTAATTTTTAAGCCACCAAGCTGAAATGCAATACCGAAGTCCGGGCTTTGTCGAAGATTACTTGACCAAAATTTCAACCAATTTAATTGAAAAATGAGGGCGTGACAGTGCCGCCTCAACTTTCACGAAAAGCCGGATATGACGTCATCAAAGACATTTATCAAAAAAATGAAAAAATTGTTCGGAGATATCATATCCAGCAACTCTCATGTCAAATTTCATAAAGATCGGTCCAGTAGTTTGGTCTGAATCGCTCTACACGCACGCACGCACACACACACACACACACACACACACACACACACACACACACATACACACACACACACATACACCACGACCCTCGTCTCGATTCCCCCCTCTATGTTAAAACATATGACTAAATGTAACAAAAAACAATGCATGTTCTTTGTCTAAACTAAGTGATTCGAATATATTTTCAAACATGCTACCTTCCTTGCTGTCTGGGTCTGCCCTACGCACGAAGATACGGCCTGAAGACAATGGCGATGTCCCTCTTCCTGGCATTTCTATGTAAAGTTGCGGGAAATGATCTGTAAAACAAACAAGTCGCGTAAGGCGAAAATACAACATTTAGTCAAGTAGCTGTCGAACTCACAGAATGAAACTGAACGCAATGCAACGCAGCAAGACCGTATACTCGTAGCATTGTCAGTCCACCGCTCACGGCATAGGCAGTGAAATTGACAAGAAGAGCGGGGTAGTACTGGCGCTGGGAAGGATAGCACGCTTTTCTGTACCTCTCTTCGTTTTAACTTTCTGAGCGTGTTTTTAATCCAAACATATCATATCTCTATGTTTTTGGAACCGGGAACCGACAAGGAATAAGATGAAAGTGTTTTTAAATTGATTTGGACAATTTAAGTTTGATAATAATTTTTATATATTTAATTTTCAGAGCTTGTTTTTAATCCGAATATAGCATATTTATATGTTTTTGGAATCAGCAAATGATGGAGAATAAGATAAACGTAAATTTGGATCGTTTTATAAAAAACATATTTTTTTTACAATGTTCAGATTTTTAATGACCAAAGTCATTAATTAATTTTTAAGCCACCACGCTGAAATGCAATACTGAAGTCCGGGCTTCGTCGAACATTACCCGACCAAAATGTCAACCAATTTGGTTGAAAAATGAGGGCGTGACAGTGCCGCCTCAACTTTCACGAAAAGCCGGATATGACGTCATCAAAGACATTTATCAAAAAAAAGAAAAAAAAGTGTGGGGATGCCATACCCAAAAACTTTCATGTGAAGTTTCATGAAGATCGGTCCAGTAGTTTAGTCTGAATCCCTCTACACACACACACACACACACACACACACACACACAGACAGACAGACACACACACACACACCCACACGCACGACCCTCGTCTCGATTCCCCCCTCTACGTTAAAACATTTAGTCAAAACTTGACTAAATGTAAAAATGAATCACAGTAAACCATGGTAGGATCTCTGCATGCAATAAAATTTACTCATGGGTAGCAACAACTGATCGGTCATGACGTTATATTTTGATTACAGTTTTTATTTTTTTTTTAATTTTTTTTTTATACATTTTATTTCCTTTATATACACATAAACACAGCATAACATACATCATACACCGAGTTTATCAACAGAGCGTATACACACGTACATACCTAGACAAGACACAGACATAGACAGTAGGGTGGGTTGTTGAAAAAACAGGGGATATGGAAGGGGGGGGCTGAGGTTGTGGGGGGGGGGGGTAACCGAGGTTGGGGGAGGTGAGGGAGGTAGGTGGGGACGGTGGTCACAATTTAGCCTCCAAGTATACATGGGGTTTAATTATCGGCATAAAAGTACTGTATAACCTGTTATGAGTAAATGGGTCAGGGGGTATCACATTCAAAAATGTTCATACGAAATCAATCAATACAATTATCCTATAGCATCAATGAAAAAAGTGTCTATATAAACACCACTCTTTTTCAAATTTACCATAATAATTATTTACACTAGCATTATACTTTTCGATCAAAAACCTTTCTTTAACAATTTTCACAAAAAACATTTAGTGTTGGGACTGTCTTATTTAATTTGGCTCCAAATATACTTTGTTTGGCAAGGAGAATAAACAAATCAAAAACAGCATCCGTATGAAAGTTGTCTAAATACCCTAAAATGACAAGCTCTTTTGACAAATTCAAATTATTGCAATGTGTGAAATTTTGACATAACCATTCTGTGAAATCAGACCAAAAAAGCTTAACTCTTGTGCACTCCCAAAACAAATGTATTAAGGTTTCCTCTTCCTGCATACAAAAGCTACATAGTGATGTGTCGGAAATTTTCATCAAAAATAACAGGCGTTGAGTGGGAAAAATTCTATATAGTATTCTATATTGGAACCACCTTAGGTATGTGTCTTGTGTAGTTCGCCTTATTGTCAGAAATACCTTTCCAACATTTACATCAAAATTCAATAAATTAGCCCATTTTTCCATGCACTGTAGATTGCCATCATTTTTCACAAGATGGGTATATATATGTTTTACTCCACCTTTAGCTATTTGTTTCCATACAACATCATCACCAATATGAAAAACATTGTTTAAAACTGCATCTAACTTTAGTCTTTTATGAAAATTCTTAACTGAGCGCAAAACGCCCTCGAAAAAAACAAACTTCAGTTGTAAATTTGGATGTTTCAATTTAAAATCGTTATATGACAAAAACCCATCAGCTCTCATCAAGTGACCGACTGTAATAATGCCATTTTCCATCCAATTCCTGTTAAAAATAACCTTTTTATCTATGCAAATATGTACATTATAATACAGACGCTCTGAAGCAAAATCACTCAAGGAGATGGGGACACATTTGCATGCAAAATGTTTGTAATGTTTGAAAACATCTCTCCAGAAAGGATTCTGAACTCTTTGCATCAATATGTTTCCAAACTCACCTCCTCTCTTGTGAATGTTATGTACAAGTGGACACAGAGCTTTCAGAAGTTTAGTTACTTTTCCTTCACTACAAAGGACTCGCTGTAACCATGATATCTTCAGAGCTGACAAAAAGCATTTCAAATCCACCATTTTAAGCCCACCCTCTTCAAACGACTGATATGTTGTTGTTCTCTTTATTCTATCTTTCTTACCATTCCATAGAAATGAAAAAAATAACCTATTCAAATCAAACAAAAACTTATCATCAGGGTCTGGTAAACTCATAAACAGATGAGTTAACTTAGACAGCGCCAAACTCTTAATAACTGTTATTTTTCCAAAGGGTGTTAAATTTCTTCTGGACCAGGACCTGAACAAATTCTCAATTTCTACCAATTTATGTTCATAATTAAGGGGTATAATGTCATCTAGGTTGACTGAAAAAACAATGCCAAGAACTTTAAACGTTACAGGGTTCCAACTGAGCATAAGTTCCGGCATAAATTTAATATTGCAATTTGTATGTGAGCCTATCCAGACTGCCGTAGTTTTCTCATAGTTCATTTTCAGACCGGATATAGAGGCAAATTGCTTTAAAACGTTCATACATGCACAAAATGATTGTTTTGAACCATCCAGAAACAGGGCGGTGTCATCTGCAAACTGGGATATTAATATTTCATCATCTGCCACCTTTATACCTTTTATCTCTGTACTCTGGCGGATCATAATGGACAGAAATTCGGCACATATTAGATATAAATAAGGTGACAATGGATCTCCTTGTCTGGTACCTCTTTGTACATCAAACCAACTGGAATATTTACCATTCACAGAAACACATGATCTAATATTATTATAAAAAGTGAAAATCCATCTTTTAATGTCATCACCGAAGTTGAATTTGCACAAACATTTATCAATGAAGGACCAAGAAACGCTGTCGAAAGCTTTTTCAAAGTCAATGCACATTAAGAGGCCACGTATGTTATGCTTATTCACATAAAATAGAGTATCATATAATAACCTTATGTTTTGGCCAATGTACCTTCCTTTAATAAAGCCTGTCTGATCTTCATGGATCAAGTTTGGTAAGACAGACTTTAACCGTTCAGCAATACAGGATGAAGCAATCTTATAAACTACATTCAACAGTGTAATGGGTCGCCAATTTTTCAAAAAGCTTTTATCCTTTCCATCCTTTGGTATACAGGTAATAACACCCTGTCTCTGGGTGATAGACATCTCTCCCTTTTCAAAGCTACAATTCAGGGATCTCAAGAGAAAAGAACAGAGATCTTTAAAAAAGAACTTAAAAAACTCAGCTGTATACCCATCTGAACCAGGGCTTTTGTCGTTATTTAACCGTTTAATAACTGCCATCATTTCTTGCATGGTAATTTTCCCTTCCAAACAATCTCTTTCTTCATTGGAAAGTGCTGGGTGTTCTAAGTTTTCATCAATCGTTTCATTTACCAAATTTGTGTCTCTTGTGGAATACAATTCTTCATAAAAACACTTGACCTCATTACATATAAGGTCACTATCATGTATAACCCCGTTCTCAGTCTGTACAAAACACATTGCTTTCTGCACATAATTCCTTTTTTCCAGGTTACAAAAATAATTGGTATTCTTCTCACCATCACAAATCCACCTGGCACGTGATCTCACAATAATACCATCGACTCGCTTCTGCCGCACTTCACCCAAATCTCGCTTCTTCTGTTCTAACAACTGTACATTACTTTCATTCACCTGATTCTCCAAACATACAATCTCAGCAAGGATTTCTCTTTCTTTCCTATCACTTTCTCTTTTTTTATGTGAGGCGTAGGAGATACATTTACCTCTTATCTCCAGCAAAATCATTTCAAAAAATAATTGATCATTAATCATCAACACCAAATCTTCATCCTCAATCAAATGTATATTATTTCTGTCATAAACAGGTACAGCATATTGTATTTTCAAATCTAATATTACTTGTTTAACTAGTCCAACAAATGTTATATCTTTTAATAGTGAGTTATTAAACTTCCATAGTGGTCGGTGTCTTTTTACAATGTCAGTATTAAAACATAAAGACACAGGTGAATGATCCGAATTATAACTGGGCATAATATCAACACCATTAACAATTAATCCCAATTGTTCAGATGTTAAAAAATAATCCAGTCTACTTCTTTGTACACCATTAAATCTTCGCCAGGTATATTTTCTTAAACCGGTGTGCAGATTTCTATAAATATCTATGTCACGATCGGGTGACAGAGACCAAGAAAGCGTCACTCAGTGGAGTGCCTGTTCTGGGTCAATGTATGATAGAAAGCGCCTGTGCGTGATATTGGACACAGCAGAGTTTTTGCTGACAGTGCTCCCGAGCACGGATGTTTTGAAACGCACGAGCTTCACAGTGCAGGTTTCTGCTGTCATAGGGCTGACGGTTTTTTTCGCTGACAGCGCGCACGGGATTTTCAGGGATTGAGTTTCTCGTGTCTTTTTCCTGCTTGGGGAGGCAAAACTGTGTATAGCTGGACTGGTTTGGTGACAAGGTCAGTCACGTGTATTTGGCTAGGTGGTCTGTCAGAGACTCAAGGACGACACACTTGACACCCAGCGGCAGAAGGGGAAGGACCTAACACACAGTTACTAGAGTATGATGGTTTTTCACCGAGTATCATATTCGGCACTCTAGGGGAACTTCCACAAGTTATTCCTTTCCTCTGCCACGTATTTTGCTGAGGACAAGTCGTCACATTTCCTTCGTCGGCGATGGCTTTCGCATAAGGATTCGACAAGGGGTTCTGGACGTTTTGGGTCACTGTTGACGAACAGAGACTGTTCCAGGGAGGAAGCGGATTTTGCTTCCATTGAGAGTACAATCATAGGCTTTTGAGGTAATAAATCATTATTTAACGCTGTTGATGAGTCTGTGTTGTGGAATGAAATACTCTCTGTTGTTCTTTCCAGGTTAGCGCATAATTTACTCTCTGTGACGCTAAAATACTAATCTGTATATGGTTTTTGCAGATAGGGAGAGAAGGACGGAAAATGGCTGTTTTGTTGTTGTAAAAAGTCAGTTTGTGCAGGCCCACGTGCTCGATGAGATATTTAAAGATGACATGTTTTAAGGTGGTGGGTGAGGGGTAGCTGACATGTTTAGTGCACCGATGCTTTCTGTTTGCAGCCTTCGTTCGTTCGTTCGTTCGCCTCGCTTCGTTACATTCCTGTAACATCTGCACGGTTGACTCTGGCGGGAACTGTTGCACGTTGAAGCTACGCTAACCAGGAGACCGGCTAACCAGGAGACCGGCTAACCAGCGGACCGGCTAACCAGCGAACCGGCTAACCAGCGAACCGACTAACCAGCATACCGGCTAAGCAGCAGCAGCAGAGATAAAGCTAAGTGCACCATGTCGTACGCACCCCGTTGACCACCGTTGTCTTTTCGTATCTATGATTTCATTGGAGTAGTGACAACGTGGGGTGTGGACACCTGCACGAACTAGAGCTTTTCGAACAGAACATTCTCATTTTGACTGTATTTACACGGGTTCAGCGTGTTACTATAATTTTCTACATACTACTGGCATTTTGTCAGTGAACACTGGTTTTTTACGTGTTGAGAACGTAAAAGGAACATATTTTGAGTGAAGGCTCGAGGGAGGTGGAGAGTTTATACATAAACAGGCGTCTGAAACTTATACTTTTGTTGACTCTATTTAATTGTATGCCTGCGAGAGTGGATCGTGGTGTGGTTAGTTAATTAGTAGTAATTAACCGGTTCATAATCACCTTGAGTGATATATTGAAACGTGACACATGGGGGCCAAGCCGGGATTTACTCAGTTAATTTCCAACTGATAAAGACCCACCAATTAAGGATAACTAAGAGCAGATAATCTCGTCAGTGCTCGACTTATTTTCTGCTTGGTGCTACCCTTTTTTGTATAGTTTTGATCATATACCACACCTTAAGCGATTCACATCTTGCAGGAAATGTAAATTGTAATTTGTGAGTTATTGTATGCGCTAACTGTGATTACTTCCCTTTCCTTTGTTTGTGAATCTTTGTTGTTGTACGTTCAGAGTTTTCCGTTGCAGAGAGCTGAGCGGGGTTAGCGGATTTGTTATTCGTTTTACTCAGTTTTCTCTACATTGTTTCGCATTCTGTAACAGGTTACATTTCTACCGTCTTGTTTTACTTGGATTTTTCTCCATATTTTGACTTTGTTGGAATTTTGGGGGGGAAGGGTCCGAGGACTTCTGTCCTAACCAAGGCTGTGGGAGACACTCTGTTTCACCGCAAAAAGCAGCCGATAAAGTAGGCCACGGCTGTGGGAAACATTTTGTTTCACCGCAAAAAGCAGCCATAAAGTAGGCTACGCGATTTGTTCTACACCGTTTGGATTTTTCTTCTGCATTTTCCGGTTGCTGGATTTTTGTATCCACCGCTTTCGTCACCGCGTATTCTAGCTATAGCTGCGTTAGACTTACTTTTGTGATAAAGCTTTGCTAAAACTAACCATGGCTACAGGGGGATCTCCGACGAGGAGAATAACTTTCGAGACTCCTGGCAGTGAGGAACAGACAGAGCGTGACGCACGCGTTAGAGCGCGTAGTTTGCTTAAACGCAAGGAGCTGGAACGTAGGGAAGACATAGAGCGACAGACGAGAAAAGAAGAGCTTGACAGACAAGAACGACAGGCCGAACGTGACAGACAGGACAAGAAAGAAAAGAAGAACGTGACCGACAGGACAAGAAGGACGAACTTGACAGACAAGAAAGAGAACGACAGGCCGAACGTGACCGACAGGATAAGAAAGACGAGCTTGAGAGACAGGAACGACAGGCCGAACTTGACAGACAGGAAAAGAAAGACGAACGTGACAGACTAGACCGGAAGGAACAGGCGGATCGCGATCACCAGCTAGAGCTAGCTAGGCTACAGGCCGAGAAGGGTACGCTCACTCAGGCTAGCGCGCCGACGTTTGTTGCCGACCGTACGAGACTGCCGACGTTCGACGATGACAAGGACGAGCTCGACGACTTTTTACGCCGGTTTGAGCGCATTGCATCTGACCAGAAGTGGGAAGAGGCCACGTGGGCTAGCCGCCTTAGCACCTGCTTAAAGGGACGCGCATTGCAGCTCTACAACGCTTTGGAGGACGACGAGGCGAGAGACTATCAGGCACTTAAGAAGGCGTTACTCCAGCGCTTTAACCTGACTGCTGAAGCCTACAGACGACGTCTGCGTAACAGCAAGAGACTGAGCGGCGAGCTGAGTCATCAGTTTGTGGCACGCCTTAACCTCTACCTGCGGCGCTGGGTGGAGATGGCCGAAAAGGACTGGACCGTCAACGACCTTGCCGACCTCATAGTCATGGAACAACTGATGTCCAGCCTGCGACCTGAGGTGGTGACCTTCGTGCAGGAGCACCAGCCCAAGACTACTCAGGAGGCAGCCGACTGGATCAGAGTGCACGAGGACGCCCAGGCGATCTCCGGCAAATCTTCAGGCTCACGGCCAGGAAAAACGGGAAATTCGGGTTCTTCAGGACCCAAGGACGGGAAGGACGATCAGGGACACAAGGGATCGAGTTCCAGAACTGACATCCAGTGTTACTACTGCAACAAGCGGGGCCACGTGAAGAAGGACTGCCACAAGAGACAGGCTGACCAGAAGGGCGTTCACTTCGTTGGCAGTGAGGAGTTCAGGGACGTCACGAGCTCATGCACCATCCCACAACTCTGCGTTCCGTGCTCCAGGAAACATTTCCAGCCCCACTGCAACGTCTACGTTAACGGAGTGAAGGGCGAAGGTCTGCGGGACACAGGGGCAGACATGATAGTGGTTCGGGCGAGTCTAGTTCCAGCTATGGCCTACACAGGAGACAGCATCAGGGTGAGAATGGCCGAGGCATCTCACGCTTACGACTTGAACACGGCAGTGATCAAGGTCGTAACCCCGTTGTTCACGGGGACCATTGTGGCCGTCGTCATGGACGATCCTCCATGCGACCTGCTCATTGGAAACCGGGTTCAGTTTGTGGACGGCGTCACCAGGGAGGTTCCCGTTTATCGGTCTCCCGACGTCATTTCAGTGCTCACGCGGGCACAGGCGGAGCGAGAGGACAAACCTCTCAAACCCCTACCTGCTGCACGAGCTGCCCTGGGGAACGTGACCCCCGCGCTTCTCGCGAAGGCTCAGGATTCTGACCCGACCTTAGCTACTCCTCGGGAGCACGCGAAGTCGGGGAAGGTGAAGCTGAGCGGGAAGCATGGGAGGTCAAAGTTCCTCAGGGACAAGAAGTTGCTCTACCGTGAGTTCAGCAACCAAGAAGGTACATTCAAACAGGTTGTCGTGCCTCGCGAGTTTCGCGAGGGTGTCATGGCAACGGCACACGACTCGATTCTGGGAGGTCATCTTGGTACCAAGAAGACCACGGATCGTGTCTGGCGCCACTTTTACTGGCCAGGCATCTGCACGGATGTCCGACGTTTCTGTGCGTCCTGCGATAAGTGCCAGAAGGTGGTTGCCAAAGGAAGGGTGAGGAAGGTCCCCTTAGAGAAGATGCCGCTCATCGACGAACCCTTTCGTCGGGTGGCAGTGGACATCATCGGGCCCATCTTGCCTGCGTCTGAGGACGGAAACAGATACATTTTGACCATGGTGGACTACGCTACTCGATACCCAGAGGCGATCCCTCTGAAATCGATTGAAGCCACGCGAGTAGCTGAGGCTCTGGTTACTATGTGGTCCCGGCTGGGAATTCCATCAGAGGTACTCACCGACAGAGGCACGCAGTTCACGGGAGGAGTGATGGCGGAGGCAGCACGACTGCTATCACTGGAGCAGCACTTCACCACTCCTTACCATGCTCAGTGCAACGGACTGGTGGAAAGGTTCAATGGCACCTTGAAGACCATGCTGAGGAAACTAGCTCAGGAGAAACCACGCACGTGGGACAGGTACATCCCAGCATTGCTTTTTGCATACCGCGAGGTTCCTCAGGAGAGCTTGGGTTTTTCCCCATTTGAGTTGTTGTACGGCAGACAGGTACGCGGTCCCATGGCTATCCTGCGTCAAGCTTGGACGGACGAAGAAGCTGACGAGGAGGTGCAGACGACAGCGACCTACATCGTAGAACTCAGGAACAGGATTGAAGAGACCTGCAAATTGGCTCAAGAGAACCTGGGAAGAGCAGCACAGCGTTACGCGCGAGGATTCGACCGCAAGGCACGGCCGCGCAGCTTCAAGATTGGAGAACGGGTGTTGCTACTTCTACCTGTCAAACACAACAAGCTACAACTGCAGTGGCAAGGACCTTTTGAGGTGACAGCGAAAGTGGGCCAAAACGACTACAGGATCGTCATGAACGGGAAAGCACGCCTGTACCACGCCAACCTGCTGCGCGCCTACATAGAGAGGACTGCCTACGGGGAAAAGGACAAAGTGACAGAAGCAGTTGCTGTCGTGATGGACGAGACAACGGAAGAACAGGGAGGAGGACGGGTACCAGTTTGTCCGCTGGAGGCTAGTGAGGATCTCACGGACGTGCACATCTCACCTGATCTTGGGGACGACCAGCAGGCGGACCTGCAAGAGATCCTGAAGGATGCAGCACGGGTCCTTACAGACATACCACTTCAGACGCATCTAGAGGAGTTTACCTTCGACTTGCTGGAGAAACAGCCAGTGAGGACGAAGCAGTATCCCATGCCTCATGCCCAGAAGGAGGTGGTCAGGAAGGAAATCGCCGACATGACGAAGTTGGGCGTCATCGAGCCAGCGAACTCTCCCTACAGTTCACCAATTGTGCTTGTAAAGAAGAAGGATGGACGCGTCAGGTTCTGTGTTGACTACCGGAAGCTGAACAAGATTACGGCGTTTGACGCGGAACCCATGCCTGATGTGGACTACCTCTTCAGTCACTTGGCCAAGGCCAAGTACTTTTCCAAACTGGACCTCACCAAGGGATACTGGCAAATCCCAGTTGCCGAGGAAGACCGCCCAAAGACTGCATTTACCACTCCATTCGGCCAGTTCCAGTGGACAGTCATGCCTTTTGGTCTACAGAATGCAGGTGCCGTCTTCACTCGCATGATGAGGAAACTTTTGGAACCATTGAAGCGCGAGGACATCAGCAGTTTCATCGACGATGTGCTGATCGCGACAGAGACATGGACTGAACATCTCGACGCCCTGCGCGACGTGTTCGGAAGGTTGAAGGACGGAAATCTGGGAGCTAAACCGTCCAAGTGCTACTTGGGATTCCGGGAATTGTCTTTCCTGGGTCATGTTGTCGGCGAGGGATTGCTCGTTCCAGAGGACGACAAGATCCAGAAGATTCGGGAGGCGGAGCCACCGCGCACGAAGAAAGAAGTCAGGTCTTTCCTGGGCCTAGCCAGCTTCTATAGACGCTTCATCCCGCACTTTGCCGAAATCGCTCTACCACTGACCAACCTTACCAAGAAACTACAACCGACCGTTGTAGTGTGGACTGAGGAATGTAGCTCCGCATTCAACACCCTGAAGAGGCGACTCACCAGTCAGCCTATTCTCCGACTACCAGACCTGAACAAGGACTTCGTGCTGAGGACAGACGCTTCAGGGAAGGGACTTGGGGCAGTGTTGCTTCAGGAGACAGAGGGGTTTTTGCACCCTGTTTGCTTCGCCAGCCGTAAGCTGACCTCGGCCGAGGCAGCGTATGCAACGGTTGAACGCGAGTGTCTCGCCATTGTCTGGGGCATCCAGAAGTTCGAAGCGTACCTGTACGGACGACCTTTCTGTCTGGAGACGGACCATCAACCTCTGCAATATCTTCAGGTTGCAAGGTTGGCAAACGCCAGACTTATGCGCTGGGCGTTGATTCTCCAACCGTACCAATTCACGGTACGCGTCATTCCGGGCGCCAACAATGTTGGAGCTGACTTTCTCTCTCGGGCTGTAGAGGAGAACATGACTGTGAGCGAAACCGAGGTTTCGTCTTGAAGAGGGGAGGTGTGTCACGATCGGGTGACAGAGACCAAGAAAGCGTCACTCAGTGGAGTGCCTGTTCTGGGTCAATGTATGATAGAAAGCGCCTGTGCGTGATATTGGACACAGCAGAGTTTTTGCTGACAGTGCTCCCGAGCACGGATGTTTTGAAACGCACGAGCTTCACAGTGCAGGTTTCTGCTGTCATAGGGCTGACGGTTTTTTTCGCTGACAGCGCGCACGGGATTTTCAGGGATTGAGTTTCTCGTGTCTTTTTCCTGCTTGGGGAGGCAAAACTGTGTATAGCTGGACTGGTTTGGTGACAAGGTCAGTCACGTGTATTTGGCTAGGTGGTCTGTCAGAGACTCAAGGACGACACACTTGACACCCAGCGGCAGAAGGGGAAGGACCTAACACACAGTTACTAGAGTATGATGGTTTTTCACCGAGTATCATATTCGGCACTCTAGGGGAACTTCCACAAGTTATTCCTTTCCTCTGCCACGTATTTTGCTGAGGACAAGTCGTCACATTTCCTTCGTCGGCGATGGCTTTCGCATAAGGATTCGACAAGGGGTTCTGGACGTTTTGGGTCACTGTTGACGAACAGAGACTGTTCCAGGGAGGAAGCGGATTTTGCTTCCATTGAGAGTACAATCATAGGCTTTTGAGGTAATAAATCATTATTTAACGCTGTTGATGAGTCTGTGTTGTGGAATGAAATACTCTCTGTTGTTCTTTCCAGGTTAGCGCATAATTTACTCTCTGTGACGCTAAAATACTAATCTGTATATGGTTTTTGCAGATAGGGAGAGAAGGACGGAAAATGGCTGTTTTGTTGTTGTAAAAAGTCAGTTTGTGCAGGCCCACGTGCTCGATGAGATATTTAAAGATGACATGTTTTAAGGTGGTGGGTGAGGGGTAGCTGACATGTTTAGTGCACCGATGCTTTCTGTTTGCAGCCTTCGTTCGTTCGTTCGCCTCGCTTCGTTACATTCCTGTAACATCTGCACGGCTGACTCTGGCGGGAACTGTTGCACGTTGAAGCTACGCTAACCAGGAGACCGGCTAACCAGGAGACCGGCTAACCAGCGGACCGGCTAACCAGCGAACCGGCTAACCAGCGAACCGACTAACCAGCATACCGGCTAAGCAGCAGCAGCAGAGATAAAGCTAAGTGCACCATGTCGTACGCACCCCGTTGACCACCGTTGTCTTTTCGTATCTATGATTTCATTGGAGTAGTGACAACGTGGGGTGTGGACACCTGCACGAACTAGAGCTTTTCAAACAGAACATTCTCATTTTGACTGTATTTACACGGGTTCAGCGTGTTACTATAATTTTCTACATACTACTGGCATTTTGTCAGTGAACACTGGTTTTTTACGTGTTGAGAACGTAAAAGGAACATATTTTGAGTGAAGGCTCGAGGGAGGTGGAGAGTTTATACATAAACAGGCGTCTGAAACTTATACTTTTGTTGACTCTATTTAATTGTATGCCTGCGAGAGTGGATCGTGGTGTGGTTAGTTAATTAGTAGTAATTAACCGGTTCATAATCACCTTGAGTGATATATTGAAACGTGACAATCTACAAGATTCAACTGTTCCATCATTTCTAACATCTTTTTCCTACTTCTCATTTTATACACTTTTGAAGGATGATTAGAATCAATGTTAGGATCCATTGCAATTTTCCCATCTCCTCCAATCACAATACAATCAGTATCAAATGAAACAATATTATCTATCAGGTTTTTAAAAAACTCAGGGTGGTCACCAGTGCTTGGGCCATATACATTCCCCAGAGTAAATCGTTTATTCAACATTTCTATATCAATCAAAATATATCGCCCCTCTGGATCTCTCACAACATTATGAAGTTTATATTCAAAATTATTTTTAAATAACACAGCAACTCCTCTGCTTGCAGTACTATTTCCTGCCACAATACATTCAAACCCCCATTGTGATCTGATCATATTTTCTTGTTCAATTTTCCAGTGCGTTTCCTGTAGTAGAAATACATTACCCTTGCTTTTTCTCAACAAATCAAAAACATCTTTTTTCTTTCTAAAATCTCCTAAACCATTTACATTAAAAGTAACAATATTTAATAATTCACACATAGCCATCTTCAAATTTAATTTCCATTTCATACAAGACTGTACATTCGATGCAAATCAAACACAAACATGTCAACTTGCATGCTGGACAAATTCGACAACACACCTGACATACCAAACTGTCAACACGGACAACAACACTTCGAGTAACTTCCAATGCATACATAGAAACAAGCACTGCATTCGAGTTGATTTGTGGTGCTGCAGGTGAACATTTACATCGTGTGCATGATTCCGACATAGCAAGGAATAAATCACCGAATGAACAGGTACAGTTTTGTTGTGACCACCGTCTTACATACACAAGGGGCAGGAAGGGGGAAGTAGTGGGGGGGGACTGACACAACACAGCAGGGGAAACGACACACAGTTGATTACAGTTTTAGATGTCCAAGTGAGTAGGCGCGTGCGTGTGTGTGTGTGTGTGTGTGTGTGTGTGTGTGTGTGTGTGTGTGTGTGTTTGTTTGCGTGTGTGTGTGTGTGTTTGCGTGTGTGTCTGTGTGTATGTGTGTGTGTGTGTGTGTGTGTGTGTGTGTGTGTGTGTGTGTGTGTGTGTGTGTAGAGCCATTCAGAGAAAACTACTGGACCGATCTTTATCAAACTTTAGATGAGAGTTCATGAGTATGGTATCCCTAGAATTTTTTGGGATATTTTTTTTATAAATGTCTTTGATGACGTCATTTCGGTTTTTTGTGATTGTTTAGGCGGCACTGTCACAACCTTAACTTTCAACCAAGTGAATTGAAATTTTGGTCGAGCAATCTTTGACTCCGTCCGGACTATGGGATTGCATTTCAGCTCGGAAGCTTAAAACGTAATTAATAAGTTTGCTCATTAAAGATTCATTAAAATCGATTTTTCGCCAACACATTTATCGCATCGTATTCTTCATCAAATTCTGAATCTAAAAATATTACACATGTCACGTTTATTCTTAATCTGTGATCACAATTACCAAAAATAGGTTAAGTAGTACTATATTTATAATTTAAGATATCGATCAAAAAATGATTTCATCTTTTTCTTTATCATTACATTTAGTCAAGTTATGACTAAATGTTTTAACATAGAGGAGGGAATCGAGACGAGGGTCGTGGTGTATGTGTGTGTGTGTGTGTGTGTGTGTGTGTGTGTGTGTGTGTGTGTGTGTGTGTGTGTGTGTGTGTGTGTGTGTGTGTGTGTGTGTGTGTGTGTGTGTGTGTGTGTGTGTGCGTGTAGAGCGATTCAGACCAAACTACTGGACCGATCTTTATGAAATTTGACATGAAAGTTCCTGGGTATGATATCCCCATACGTTTTTTTCATTTTTTTTTTATAAATGTATTTGATGACGTCATATCCGGCTTTTCGTGAAAGTTGAGGCGGCACTGTCACACCCTCATTTTTCAACCAAATTGGTTGAAATTTTGGTCATGTAATGTTCGACGAAGCCCGGACTTCGGTATTGCATTTCAGCGTGGTGGCTTAAAAATTAATTAATGACTTTGGTCATTAAAAATCTGAAAATTGTAAAAAAAAATATGTTTTTTATAAAACGATCCAAAAATACCAGGAAACTCATCCGATTGCAAGAAGATTGAGTATGCTCAACAAATGCGGCAGCATTATAATAATCGCAACTGAAATAAAAAGGTCAGCCGAAAGAAATCCACTATTTCGTCAAATTTACTAAAAGCGATTACACGCAGAATGCGCTTTTGCTCGTCCACTATAATCTTCAGAACCAGTAATTGTGCAATAATATGGTTTGAGAAGAATTAGTTTACTTTTCTTTCGTATATTCAGTTGGCATTACCACCAACTATACTGCCAAGGAAAGAGAGAATGCTCTACAGGCTAAATATTTCGCCTCTTAAGGACACGATATGGGTTATATGATTCGAGTTTTACGTCCTTGTGGCTTTTGACGAGATACACAAGTGTATGCGTGTTTAGGTTGTATCAGCCTTCTGCGCTTATGGTAGAATGACCGAGGTCTTTTACGTGTCATTTTGGTGACACGGGGGTGGGACATGGCTTCCGCCTCTTGGTCTGCACATAAAGTTGACCCTTGTCCGTCCCGGTGTAACACGAAATTTTTACTGCACGAAAAATTTACTCCGGAGTAAAAATTTCGTACGAAATTCTGCTCCGAGTACACCTTTCGTACGAGAAAAGAACTCCCCAAGGTACGAAAAAATTACTCCCTCCACGAAATGTTGACTCCCCATTTGTTTTACTTCCAGTAAAAAATCTCGTACGCTAAAATGGGATACGGGCGAAGGGATAATGCCAATTATGGGATCTAGCGCACACGAATGTCGCGCTACCCTCCTTCCACCCCTTCCACCACCAAGACTAACAGGGGACAAGGGAGTAAAAATTTCGTACACCTGGCATGGGAAGTTAAATTGCTCGTGTTAGGGTGAAGTAATTTATTCGTTATTTATTCGTCAGGGGAGTAACATTTTTGTACGAAATGTTTACTCGGAACTCACCTGTCGTGGGGAGTAATTTTCTCGTGTATTGGGGGAGTACTTGTTTCGTAAAGGGAACAACATTTTCGTACGAAATTTTTACTCCGGAGTAAAAATCTCGTGGGAGTAATTTTCTCGTGTTACACCGGCCCGAATTCGAACCTGCGAAGCCTGTCAGTTCAAGTTTATGACCAAATTATAAATATCGTCTTCAGGTGTCACCAGAACGGGATGCAGTTACAGCAGTTAGCTGTGTAAGTAGATAACAGTTTTCTTTCTTTTCGTACCATAAACAACTCTGTGCTGTTCATTCTACAGTTACTACAAGTAAAGTACTAATTTACAATAATTTGTAGACAACCTGTATGTATAAGTACACAGTTATTGTTAAGCATCAAGTCATATAAAAAACAAAGTACATAACAAGGCTCTGGGCTGAATGCATTCAGGTTTGCAGCAAGTATGATCATGAGGACGACGACGAAGACCTTGACGATGCTGCTGCTGCTGCTGCTGCTGCTGCTGCTGCTGCTGCTGCTGCTGCTGCTGATGATGATGATGATGATGATGATGATGCACATAATAATCTTGATAGTTTTGGTCGACATGTATAATACTTACTTATCAGGGCTACTCACTTTTATGCATTTTGTCCAGCAATCGTGTTTGAATCTCGTTTGAATCTGCAACATACAATGTTCGGTGCTCAACAGCGAAATAATCTTGGCCAACAAATTATTGCAACAATGTTCGCACGCTAAGAAAAGCATTGAAACGCAATTTATTTTAGTTGACCTTTATATATGCTCGAAAATGTAATTATATCAGCTGACAGTACGTATCATTTATTCGATTGATGTTACTTTGTATAGGTATCCCGTGACAGCCTGTCAAACAAGGTCACCCCTAAAATCGACCTGATGAAAACCATAGCCCCGTATTTAAAAATCTGCAAAAGCTCAGAATATGCACAAACCAAACACTTCTGACAACCATTGGGAAGGCCAATCTTATTCCTGTTCAGAACATTTTGTTTTATGCACCGGACTTCTCTAGTCTTTATGTAGCCTTTTGTCAAAGGCGGTAGGTGTCAACCGTTTTAGAGGCCAAAAGAGGCACGTTTTGCGGCCATTTTGAGGGGGTCCTCGATCCACCCAAAGAGCCATATATGCTCAAGTTCTCAAAGATTTGCTTTGGAAATTTTGGACGTTATGACCAATAGGCTGACCAAAATCTGTGTTGCTTTTTGCGAATGTGTATAATAAGCGTGTCGTATTACGTACATTTTCCGAAAGAACTAAACAAATATTTATATTAATTCAGGGTTTTATGTTAACAAAAACGTGACTTTGCATGCTAAGCAAACAATGGTTGAGGCAATAGGTGCGAAAGATTGAGGCAGATCCCGAGTGCTGGTCTACATAAAATGATCGATCACCGTCCTTGGCACTGCGTGCAGTAGCTGTGGAGATAAACTGTCCTTGGCCTGTGCTTCATTCGCTGCGGGTCACAAAAGCGCAACACACCGAGCAGAGCGATCCGAGACAGGCAAGTAAGCACAGGCCCAGGATTGTTAGTCTCCCAGGCTGATCAGTGTTAATCTTTTAATTTCAGGTCGACAGAGTGACTAAATGTTTTGATTTTGCTTGACGCAATTATTGTTCATGTATATTATGTGGAATATCACAAAAGTTTAAAATAAAACCTTGTTGATGTTTTGACACGAAGACAACACTTATATTTCAGCAGTCACCCAGTGATGTGCTTTGAATCATCAGAATGAATCGCCACTTAACACACAAAATTGGATGTCATTCACATTTTATCAATGTTGTATTCAAAATAAAAGACTAGCCAGGCAGATAGCCATTGCTGCAACTTAACGTCATTTCACGAAAAAAACATATTTGAAGAAAAACAAAGGTGTACAAACGTCTACTATCTGACACACCTGTTAAATTGTCTCTTGAGTTTCTGTCAAAATAGTATATTCTATCCAATGAACAGCTTGGTTTTTACCACTGCAACACTAGTCTTAAAATGATGAAGCTTCACTGAAAAATTCGATTTTTCATTTGGATTTGTTTTTCTCGCGCTTGGTGACTGCGTAATATGTACGTCATCTGTGCACCATCTGTGCACCATCTGTGCCCATATGGTCGATCACACAAACATTGTCCGTTACGTTTGGGACCCATCAGTTGTTCGTTGCCTGAATCGATTTCCGTTGTATATTAAGTCAGGATTAGATTGTATGTGTTCTCAACAACGGGCTGAACCGTGTCACAAAACATTGTGTGTGTGTGTATGTGTATGTGTGTGATTGTGTGTGGATGTGGATGTGTGTGTGTGTGTGTGTCTGTGTGTCTCCGCGTGCGTGTGCATATGCGTGTGTGCGTGTGTGTGTGTGTTTGGTTTAAGCGTGTTTTATTCAATTTATAATACACACGTTTCAAACAATAACAACATTAAGAACGTTAACAAGCAGATTGCTTATGGACACGTTCTTGAAATGATAATCAATACACATTCCGATAGCAAAACATGGCGAACAAGTGATAGCTTCAACACTTATCTTGATAACCTTTAATTCTATTTTATACAAATAAGACGAAGAGAGAGACAGAGAGAGAGAGAGAGGGAGAGAGAGAATGCCTGGCTACATCAATTGCACAGTTAATATAATATCAGCCGAAGCGATTAGTTAACATAACATAGTCTTGTACAACAGAGAATATTTTCGTGTTCAAAGATATAGTTAAATCAGTATTTCCAAACAAGAGTGTTTTGCAGTCTAGAACGTGTGTTGGCAGACTATTGAATAAAATGGTTCTATGTTCTTTAAATTTTGGACAGTGTAACAAGACATTTTCAGAATCTTCCGGGCATGCTCCACACGTACATTCTAAATTATCAGAAAGGTGTCGGTTAACTAAGTCTTGTTGCAAATCGCTCATATTTAATCTCAACCTGCTGTGAAATAGCTGTGACTGGCGGTTGCCTAAATAATAATACTGTGGAACAACAACATCTCCATCGGTCAAATACCTTTTAAATTCACCAACTGACTGCGTTTGTTGTATATTTTCTGGAAGATTATTCCACAAAGCTGTCGTTGAAGGAAAAAATGAAGATTTATATCACTCACTTCTGCACAATGGAACCTTACGTTCAAGAGGGCGTCGTCTGTGGTAAGGATTTACATCGGAAACCAGGACCGGCAGTTTGGAATATAAATATTCTGGGGTAAAACGATTTACAATTTTATAATACAGCAAAAGTTTATGACGACGTCGCCTTTCTTTCAGGGGCACAAAACCCGATTCGTTATACAGTTTTTGGTGGCTTGTGCCACGTACTGCACCTACAATGATTCGGATTGCATCGAGATGCAATTTCTCCAAATCGTCTGCCAAACATTGTGTACAGTTATCCCAAACAACGTCCGCGTAATCAAACAGTGGTAACATAAAGGATTTATATATAACTTCAAGTGATTTTCTGTTTAAACGATGCTTGAATAAACCAAAACACGCAATTGACTTTCTACATTTAGCAATTAGACTTTTTATGTGGGAATCCCATTTACAATTACCTTGTGCTTAGAATGACGCCAAGGTGCTTATGTTTTTCAACATCAACTAAGTGTGCATCTTCGAAATACAATGGTGGAAGTAAAACATTTGTTGCCGACAAATGTCCAACAAATCTGTCTTTTGACAATTAAAAGTGACTTTCCATTTAGAAGCCCATGTGCGAATTTTATCCAAATCAGAATTAAAAATCTCTGCTCGTACATCATCGTTATTTAAACTTAAATACATACTCGTATCGTCTGCAAAGAGTTTCAACACTGATTCAAGACCAACACCAATATCGTTAATATAAATGAGAAATAAAAGAGGTCCTAAGACAGAACCCTGGGGGACACCAGCAGAAGGGGTAGCATAACTTGATTTGGTTCCTTTCAGTACTACTGCTTGCCTGCGATCGCTCAAGTAATGTTCAAACCAAACAAGCAAGGGACCTCTTATACCTATCGCCTCAAGCTTGTGGAGCAGACCGCGATGCCAGACTTTATCAAAAGCTTTTGATACATCAACAAATATTGCCTGTGACATAATGTTTTTATCAAGTGCAACACAAAAATCATCATATATACTCAATAGTTGATAAACAGTCGAATCACCAGCAATAAAACCAGATTGACAGTGTGTAATCAAATCATAATTTTTCAAATAACCAAACACACGGATTTGTATATATTTGTGTGTGTGTTTGCGTGAATATGTGTGTGTGTGTAGAGCTATTCAGAGAAAACTACTAGACCGATCTTTATCAAACTTTAGATGAGAGTTCTTGAGTATGGTATCCCTAGATGTTTTTGATTTTTTTTGTAAATGTCTTTGATAACGTCATATCCGGCTTTTTGTGATTGTTTAGGCGGCACTAGCTGTCACGACCTTAACTTTCAACCAAATGAATTGAAATTTTGGTCGAGCAATCTTTGACTCGGTCCGGACTATGGGATTGCATTTCAGCTGGGAAACTTAAAACGTAATTAATAAGCTTGCTCATTAAAGATGTCATTAAAATCGATTTTTCGCCAACAAATTTATTGCATTGTATTCCTCATCAAATTCTGAATCTAAAAATATTACACATGTCATGTTTACTCTTACTCTGTAATCCTGATAACACAACTAGGTTAAGTAGTACTACTTTTATAATTAAGATATCGATCAAAAAATGATCCTGATTTCAAAAACATAAAGATATAATATGTTGTATTCAGGAAGTTAAAACGAATACAGAAAAGTGCGCTTTCCTGGTTACTGCAATACGCTTTGCGCTACACTGGCTTGTCAATTTCTCTTCGTGTTGCACGGGAAAAGTTGGCGATAACCTTCCCGCGGGGATTGCCGAAGCTGTTTAGTTTTGGTGAAACAAATGCAGTGCGTTCAGTTTCATTCTGTGAGATCGACAAATTGACTAAATGTAATTTCGCCTGACGCAACTTGTTTGTGTGTGTGTGTGTGTGTGTGTGTGTGTGTGTGTGTGTGTGTGTGTGTGTGTGTGTGTGTGTGGAGGGGGGGTATTTGTGAGAGTGTGTGTGTGGGGGAGGGAGGGGGGTATTTGTGAGAGAGAGAGAGTGTGTGTGTGTGTGTGTGTGTGTGTGTGTGTGTGTGTATGTGTGTGTGTGTGTGTGTGTGTGTTTGTGTGTGTGTGTGTTTGTAAGCACGTACTTCCCTGAAACAAATGAAAAGTTGGATTACAACGCTGCAGTGTTCTCTGCCCTGGATTGTAGCTTGCCCGTCGTAAATCAGCAGTAGATCTGCGGGTACTGTGTTCAATTGAAAATCTACCATCACCTTATCTGTCTTTTGCACTGCAGACACTAAGCAATAGGTACCGGCCATGTGGTCACTTTTTCCACTGCTGTCCTCAGTCTTATACTTTTCATCAAGACTTGTCACCATGCCGAGTGGATCTAAATTCGGAAGTCGTCATGTGGCTGAGGCATATCCGACATATCGTCGATCTTGTTGTAGCTTATCCTCCTTTTTGAAACAAAAGGCAAAATACGATTAGTTGTGATGACTACAACCTACACAAATATAAACAGTGTTTTGATACTGAATAGTCAGGTTATACAAGCCACTTTACCTATGCAGCATGGGAACCCTACAATATGCGAAACATGTCAACTGACTGCAGCAGCCTGGTTCTTAAAATAATTATGTCAACACACTATTCACAGTCCATTTGTTTGGACGACTGTCGTTGTCTCAAAACTCGCATTCTACCTGCTGTCCAAAAGAAGCTAATCTTACGTTGTGCTGCCTTGAAAGAAAATGCCAACAAAGACAAGGAAGCTGTTGCAAGGTAAGTTTACCAAACGTTACAGACATTAGCGAATCATGATAGTGCGTAAACAGCAAACAGTACAATCAAAGAATGAAACGCGATACAGATCTAGGTAGATCTAGCATTCAAAAACTGTCTTTCAAATTTAAGGAAGTTGTTGCAAGGTACCAAATTTTACAGACAGAACCTTGACAGAGCATGTTTTGAAACTGAGGCAAAATCTCAATGATTTTGACTTTGAGAAAAGATTCATTCCGTTTCCTTATATCTGCATGTTCAAATAAATGGTGGACAGTTTTAAACGGGCAGAGTAAACTTGAGACTCAACTGCAAGTTTTGGAATTCACATAAATCGAACTAAGAACAAAGACATCCAAACATTACAGGCACTTCAGATCAACTCATTAATTTCACTAGAGGTGACTGCCTAGCACTGTGTTTGATATCCGTGTCTGCTGAAATAAAAAGAAATTAAACAAAACGGATTATCAGTAAGCTTAGGTATCATGTTGTAAGAGTGGGAGACACTAGATCTGTCTGTACTTACCGAGGACACGACTGCCAGATCGACACTGCGCTTTCGACAGCTCTTCCTCGTGCAGACACTGGAAAAAACGCTGTGCAGATCAAACTGTAGGAAATCTCCTTTGGTATCTTCCTTGTCTATTTTTCTGGAGCTAAGAAACCGAACAATGTGAAATCGTCTTCCCCGAATCGGCGAATGTAGAGGTCAGAAGGGAGAACTTGCCTCAGAGTAACCTTTTGGTCGGAGAGCTGCGTATGTTTTGTAAACTGCGACAGGGCAGCGCTCATCGTTCGACACCCAAGCTTTCGGACAGACATCACGCACAGACTTCGGATTGTCGCCCTGACATGTTTTGGACTGTCTTTCGCAAAATTGGAGATATTCTCTGCCATTACTGTCCTCATGCAGGGACACGTCTCCCCACTGCATGTGCCTGTGAGGAGTCACGCTGCGCAGACAAAAGTTGACTGTGTTTCTGGATCTGCGACTCCGAGCTGTTTTATGGGGAGGCGCCCGCTATTGCCGCGGCCCGTTATTGCCGCAACCCGCTATTGCCGCAACCCGTTATTGCCGTAACCCGCTATTGCCGCGGAACTTTTTTTGTTCTTTTTACATTTAGTCAAGTTTTGACTAAATGTTTTTAACATAGAGGGGGAATAGACCTTTTTCGTATAACCTTTGCCCCCAGCGTTTCGACCAATCAGATTTTAGGGCACGGCAGCCTCTCTCTGATAACCGGAACTAGGGGGCAATAGGTGCCTGGCCTGAAATACCTCTTTCACTTTCGATGCTCGAAGATTACTTTGCCAGAGGATTACTTGTTCGAAATCATGAACAAAAAGTCAAGGACATGCACGAAGGTATGGTTTGAAACTGCTATTGGTGGTATATGGACGAAAGACTTGGCGAACTTCCCCTGCATAAGCGAGGGTGCGTATCGCTAGCGCTATGTGTCATTTGTGCTGAGTGTCATTTGTCCTACGTGTCATTTGTGCTACGTGCCGCTATCGCTACGTTGATTAGTGCTGCAAATAATTTGTCGATGAGTCGCTATCATTCGTTCATTATCACTACGTGTCGACAGCACTACATCTTTTAGAGCGACGTGTCATTATCGCTACGTGTCAATACCACTACTTACTGACGACTCTCTCTTTCTCATTTTTTCAGTCTCTCGCTCTCACTCGTGGTTTGTGTGTGTATATGTATGTCTGTGTATGTATGTGTGTGCGTGTGTGTGTGCGTGTGTCTGTCTGTTTCAGTGTGTGTGTGTGTGTGTGTGTCTGTGTGTGTGTGTGTGTGTGTGTGTGTGTGACTCTCTCTTACTCTATCTCTCTCTATCTCTCTCTCTTGCTCACTCGCTCGTTCACTCACTCTGTCTCTCTGTCTCTCTGTCTCTGTCTCTCTCTCTCTCTCTCTCTCTCTCTCTCTCTCTCTCTCTCTCTCTCTGTCTCTGTGGCCTTAATAATAAACCATTCTGAGTTCTGAGTTCTCTCTCTCTCCAGGGCCGGACGAGAGGGGGGGGGGCTTTGGGGGCTTTAGCCCCCCCCCTCCCCCCAAAAAAAGAGAGAGAGAGAGAGAGAGATGTTACATTTCTGGTGGTGCTATTTCATTATTTAATGACTTTTTTGTGCAAGAATAGGATAATTTTTCATGTATAGCCTAAATGTTAAAATTTCTTCAGCTTATGGGGGCTTTGCCCCTCGACCCTTCTGCGGCCCCCGGACCCTCGCTTCAACATTTTAGCCCCCCCCCCCCCTAAAAACGTACTGGTCCGGCCCTGCTCTCTCTCTCTCTCTCTCTCTCTCTCTCTCTCTCTCTCTCTCTCTCTCTCTCTCTCTCTCTCTCTCTCTCTCTCTCTCTCTCTCTCTCTCTCTCTCTCTCTCTCTCTCTCTCTGGTGATTCCTTCATAATCTAAGATGGTATATATTAGGTCATGAACGGGTTTTTTTTAATTTATTTTTTATTTTATTTTATTTATTTATTTATTTTTTTTTTTTAACTTTGCTTCCTGATCCTTTATTTGGTTAGTGTGTCGTGTTATGTTGGCTTGCCTTATAAGTTAGTTGATCTTCTGTGTCTGTGTGTGCGTGTGCGTGTATATATATGTGTGTGTGTGTGTTCTGATAATGTATGGTTGTATATCTGTATATCACATGTCGATAAAAAATGATCTTATTCTTATATTACTATTATTGCGTGTGTCTGCGTTTCATCATAAAAAGTTTGTTCCTATGTATTCCCATTTCGATTATAACCATTTTGCTTAGATCAGGACTAGCTGTAAGAAAGGTCCTACGGACCTAATGCTATCTTTCCTGTAATAAAGTTCAATGTTTCAATGTTTCAATGTTTCAATGTTTCTCTCTCTCCTCCCTCTCTCTCTCTCTCTCTCTCTCTCTCTGAAGGAATATTTTGTTGTTCCTTTCAATTTGCCAGAGATTTGTAATTTTCGGAAGAAAGTCTCTGCATGATCTTTTTAGAAAAAAAGGGCTTTGTTTTTGACTAATTGTAAGACAGTGTTATGGCATATATTTGTAAATGGAAATATTGACACAAGGTATAACCGAGGATATCGAAACCTTTTCTTCTCTCCCAAATTCTTTTATGAAATGAGAGGGGGAGAGAGAGAGAGGGGGGATTGACAGACAGAAAAAGCGCGAGAAAGCGGAAGAGAGAGACAGTTAAAAGGGATGGAGGGTGCTTTTTATTTTATGGTTGGTTGGTTTTAGTTCTTAATGCACTGTTTTTGACAATAGTTTTCATTCGGTAAAAGCCAAATTCAATTACCGCTCGCTCTCTCTCTCTCTCTCTCTCTCTCTCTCTCTCTCTCTCTCTCTCTCTCTCTCTCTCCCTCTCTCTCTCTCTCTCTCTCTCTCTCTCTCTCTCTCCAGTCTCTCTCTCTCTCTCTCTCTCTCTTTCTCTCTCTCTCTCTCTCTTCATTACACACACACACACACACACACCGCACACACACACACGCACATACACGCACAAACGCATACGTACACACGGTATCGTACACACAAACTCACACACAGAAAAAACATCCGTGTATGTATTTATATACGGTATCGTGCGAGAGAAAGAGAGAGGTAGAGAGTGGGGAGGGGGAAATCCAAGATTAAGGGTGGGTACGAAGTCAACGTAGTTGGCATCGCTGATAGCCGTGCCATTGCCGGACACGAAGTGACTCGAGCAGACTTTTCAATGGCACGACAAACCCCTGTCGTCGGATTGCTTGCACCCATCGCGTCCTTCGCTGTTACGCCTTCGCACTTGCACCCATCGGAAAGCCATACAATGACAAATTCTGTCCACCGTATTTCTCTTTCTTCATTCCACTGTTGCACTTGCAGTTGCAAACACAACAGTTTTCCTCGTCGTCTCCGCACTTGACTTTGCACCAAGCCTCGTTGTCGATTTTTCCTTTTGCCCCCTAGTTCCGGTAGATCTGACAATAAACTTCACAGCGCATGCGCCAAAATTTAAGTGAAAAAGGTCTATCGAGACGAGGGTCGTGTTGTGTGTGTGTGCGCTGTATCACCATTTTCACCTCTTTTATGGTATCTATGACCATCACAAATCAGCTTTCCCTCCTCTGTCACCCGCGCAAATGGAGGTCTGTCTGTCATTCATGATAGCCTACCACGTCATCGGAAAAAACCGGTAGAAATGACGTTGAGCATGGAACAAACCCTCACAGTTCTGGCGTGTGTTGACAAAACCGAGTAAGTCCACTGAAGCATGTGTTTTTATTATATTTAGTCAAGTTTTGACTAAATATTTTAACATCGAGGGGGAATCGAAACGAGGGTCGTGGTGTATGTGCGTGTGTGTGTGTGTGTGTGTGTCTGTCTGTGTGTGTGTGTGTGTGTGTGTGTGTAGAGCGATTCAGACTAAACTACTGGACCGATCTTTATGAAATTTGACATGAGAGTTCCTGGGTATGAAATCCCCATACGGTTTTTTTCATTTTTTTGATAAATGTCTTTGATGACGTCATATCCGGCTTTTCGTGAAAGTTGAGGCGGCACTGTCACACCCTCATTTTTCAACCAAATTGGTTGAAATTTTGGTCAAGTAATCTTCGACAAAGCCCGGACTTCGGTATTGCATTTCAGCTTGGTGGCTTAAAAATTAATTAATGACTTTGGTCATTAAAAATCTGAAAATTGTAAAAAAAAAATAAACATTTATAAAACGATCCACATTTACGTTTATCTTATTCTCCATCATTTGCTGATTCCAAAAACATATAAATATGTTATATTCGGATTAAAAACAAGCTCTGAAAATTAAATATATAAAAATTATTATCAAAATTAAATTGTCCAAATCAATTTAAAAACACTTTCATCTTATTCCTTGTCGGTTCCTGATTCCAAAAACATATAGATATGATATGTTTGGATTAAAAACACGCTCAGAAAGTTAAAACAAAGAGAGGTACAGAAAAGCGTGCTATTCTTCTTAGCGCAACTACTACCCCGCTCTTCTTGTCAATTTCACTGCCTTTGCCATGAGCGGTGGACTGACGATGCTACGAGTATACGGTCTTGCTGAAAAATGGCATTGCGTTCTGTGAGTTCGACAGCTACTTGACTAAATATTGTATTTTCGCCTTACGCGACTTGTTTTTTATTGTATGAGTCCTCTGACAAGAATTTTGAAACTATCATTATACGAAAATTAGGAACCCCTTAGATTTACTTTGTTTTGCCAAAACATTCATGCATACTTAAAAAGTTGTTTTTGGTTGTGGACTTACTTGTTCATATCTGCTTATTTAAGCACTCTAAAAAGTAGAAATGAACACAAAAGATGCGCATTGATTTGGTTTTTTTGATGAACGAAAAATATCTTCTTTTTATATTTAGTCAAGTTTTGACTAAATATTTTAACATCGAGGGGGAATCGAAACGAGGGTCGTGGTGTATGTGCGTGTGTGTGTCTGTCTGTGTGTGTGTAGAGCGATTCAGACTAAACTACTGGACCGATCTTTATGAAATTTGACATGAGAGTTCCTGGGTATGATATCCCCATACGGTTTTTTTCATTGTTTTGATAAATGTCTTTGATGACGTCATATCCGGCTTTTCGTGAAAGTTGTGGCGGCACTGTCACGCCCTCATTTTTCAACCAAATTGGTTGAAATTTTGGTCAAGTAATTTTCGACAAAGCCCGGACTTCAGTATTGCATTTCAGCTTGGTGGCTTAAAAATTAATTAATGACTTTGGTCATTAAAAATCTGAAAATTGTAAAAAAAAAATAAAAATTTATAAAACGATCCACATTTACGTTTATCTTATTCTCCATCATTTGCTGATTCCAAAAACATATAAATATGTTATATTCGGATTAAAAACAAGCTCTGAAAATTAAATATATAAAAATTATTATCAAAATTAAATTGTCCAAATCAATTTAAAAACACTTTCATCTTATTCCTTGTCGGTTCCTGATTCCAAAAACATATAGATATGATATGTTTGGATTAAAAACACGCTCAGAAAGTTAAAACAAAGAGAGGTACAGAAAAGCGTGCTATCCTTCTTAGCGCAACTACTACCCCGCTCTTCTTGTCAATTTCACTGCCTTTGCCATGAGCGGTGGACTGACGATGCTACGAGTATACGGTCTTGCTGAAAAATGGCATTGCGTTCAGTTTCATTCTGTGAGTTCGACAGCTACTTGACTAAATATTGTATTTTCGCCTTACGCGACTTGTTTATATTTAGTCAAGTTTTGACTAAATATTTTAACATCGAGGGGGAATCGAAACGAGGGTCGTGGTGTATGTGCGTGCGTGTATGTGTTGTGTGTGTGTGTGTCTGTCTGTCTGTGTGTGTGTGTGTAGAGCGATTCAGACTAAACTACTGGACCGATCTTTATGAAATTTGACATGAGAGTTCCTGGGTATGAAATCCCCATACGATTTTTTTCATTTTTTTGATAAATGTCTTTGATGACGTCATATCCGTGATATCATTTCGTGAAAGTTGAGGCGGCACTGTCACGCCCTCATTTTTCAACCAAATTGGTTGAAATGTTGGTCAAGTATTGTTCGACGAAGCCCGGACTTCGGTATTGCATTTCAGCTTGGTGGCTTAAAAATTAATTAATGACTTTGGTCATTAAAACTCTGAAAATTGTAAAAAAAAATAAAAATGTATAAAATGATCCAAATTTACGTTCATCTTATTCTCCATCATTTTCTGATTCCAAAAACATATAAATATGTTATATTTGGATTAAAAACAAGCTCTGAAAATTAAATATATAAAAATTATTATCAAAATTAAATTGTCCAAATCAATTTTAAAACACTTTCATCTTATTCCTTGTCGGTTCCTGATTCCAAAAACATATAGATATGATATGTTTGGATTAAAAACACGCTCAGAAAGTTAAAACAAAGAGAGGTACAGAAAAGCGTGCTATCCTTCTTAGCGCAACTACTACCCCGCTCTTCTTGTCAATTTCACTGCCTTTGCCATGAGCGGTGGACTGACGATGCTACGAGTATACGGTCTTGCTGAAAAATGGCATTGCGTTCAGTTTCATTCTGTGAGTTCGACAGCTACTTGACTAAATATTGTATTTTCGCCTTACGCGACTTGTTTTTAATTGGACTTACTCGGTTTTGTCAGCACACGGCAAAGTTACCAACTCTGTTGTTTGATGGCATATAACTGGCGCAAAATTGTTTTTAACAAAACCGGAATCAGGGGATCTTTCTTGCGGGAAAGTTCCGCGGCAATAGCGGGTTGCGGCAATAACAGGTTACGGCAATAACGGGTTGCGGCAATAGCGGGTTGCAGCAATAACGGGCCACGGCAACAACGGGCCGCGGCAATAGCCAGTTGTAACCGTTTTGTCTGCCACAGCTTGTCGACATCTCCAGCTTTCAGCGGTTGAGCCCTGTTAGGTAAGTTTCCACAACCTTCCCGTTTAACAATCTTCTGCTTTGTCTTCACGACTTCTCTCAGTTGTGAAAATTCGGGGCCGTCAATAACGGATGCACAGTACTGTTTGGACTTCAACTGTCGATGGTTGCTGCTGAGAAGGCCCCTCAGCGTGGATGGTTCATACTCTTTGCCATCCGGTTTTTTTCAAAATTATGAAGAAAGAGCAGAGAATTTTGCATAATTCTTGTGGTTGGATGGTGCTAATGTTTCTTTTGTCCCCGTGTTTCGCCATAAACGTCGATAGGCGACGTATATCGTAAACCGTTTTTCGAAGAGTGTTCTTGTTCTTGTTTGTCTGAAGAATGAGTCCATTGGAGAAAAATCATAAATCATGGATGACTCACTTTTTTCTTCATCGACTTCGTCATTCGCGTCATCACCGAACATGCCTTCGAACAGGTCATCACTCAAAAATTCTTTCAGTGTTGACATATCGGTTTCCGTGGCAGTTGCCATTTTGTTGCAAAAGTAGTTCTTCGTGAATATGTAATTACTAATTTACATAGCTTGACCTTCCGGTTGACCCCATTTACTACTAATTTACATAGCTTGACCTTCCGGTTTATCTCATTTACATGATATGCACACGTGTGATTTGACCGATAATTATCTCATGAGTGTCTCTCTCACGAATGTAGGATAAACATACATACACACGCACAGACAGACAAAGTTTACCATCGCATAGGCTACACTTACGTGAGCCAAAAACAAGGACATATTCTTGGGTAGCCTTGAGTGACCGAGATTTGCCCAGCTGAAGCTTAAATAACGCCACAAAAATCATGACGCAGAGAAAGACAGTGACGTAATAAATTGACGACATAGTAAGGAGACATGAGCCAAGTTTGGCCAGCCCAGACTGTCAGGATCCTGATGGATATCTACTTGTTATCGCCCGTTGTAATGACTCCTTTCAGGTTTGGTTTTCCAAAAGTACCCTATGACACGAGTCAAGTAGCAAAGAAACATAACATACCCTGAAATTCCCGTCTCAGTCGGTGCAGCCGTTTCGGAGCCTAAAGTCATCATACCACACACACACACACACACTCAGAAACGAGCTTTATAAGTTAGATGTGCCCATGGTCGATCACCAACGCGTGTTACCTCAAGTACCTCATATTGATTTTATACATGAGTTGTCAAACCGACTGTCACCCTGTCACAAAACAATGTGTTGGTTTGTGTATGTGTGTGCGTGTGTTTGTGTGTGTGTGTGTGTGTATGCGTGTGTGTGTGTTTGTGTGTGTGTAAGTGTGTGTGTAAGTGTGTGTGAGAGTGTGTGTGAGAGTGTGTGTGTGTGTGTGTGTATGTGTGTGTGTGTGTGTGTGTGTGTGTGTTTTGCATTTATATATAATTTCGGATTTTGCGATTTTAGATAACACAAGTCAGAAATAGAGAATACTACATGGCTTGCTGTGTCGTACCAGGTTTACACGAGTTTTTTGTTTTTTTTTAAATAGTGAACTGCGAGCGGAAACGAGCTGTTCACTATTTGAAAAAGCAACGAGTGTAAATCTGGTACGACACAGCAAGCCATGTAGTATTCTGTTTATCCTACATACTGTACTTACGTGTATTTTACTGAATATGTCCTGCGGTCGAGGCAGCTAACTTGAAGACGCTTGTTTTGGAACCTCGATCTCTTCGAAAGCCTCGTGCAATATATTACGTCAAAGTAAAGAAACGTCACTCTTAAAGTGTGGCGTGGCGTGTTAGTTCTAAAAATTCATCGAGGGTGATTAGTAAGCGCAATTCTTTTCTATAATAACGTTTGTCTCGGTGACTTTGGCATCATAAGCAGTGGAAAAACAGGTCCCTGCCCGACTTGCTTGACATGACCTCATTTACATGATATACACACTTGTGATTTGAACGATTATTATATCACGAGTGTCTCTCTCACGTATATAGGATAAATACATTTTAAAATCTGAAATTGCAATCCCTTAGCCCGGGCTTCGTCGAAGATTGCTTCATCATGACGAATTCATCGTTGCTTTTAAGATCATTATAATCAATGTATGATGCCAGCTGTTTCCGTATCCTTAACAAAGCTGACACGTCAATCGATGTGAGTGGCGGTTATGCAGTGTGCACGCCCTGGATCGTGGAGCGCCTAGTTGTGTCCACCGCAGGCGCTACACACTTTTATCTCCCCCGCACGCGGAAGCAGAGTTGATATATCGCAAAGAATTGCCATGTGAAGGTATGTTATGGCAAATCACATTATTTATTATAGATATTCCGAAGCAGAATTGCCCACGCTATAAGTACAATTACTTAGGTCTTGTTGTGTACTCGTAAACAATGGCGTTCGATTTTCTGCCGAAGTCCGTGAAAATTATGCAGAGAGGTCTCTATTTCTTTACAATTTAACCCAGAACTACCATTTCAATCACTATTCTAATACTCACAGTTCAATCTTCAATACCTTGCAGACTTGTATGCGCGTTTTGGGGCACCAGCATCGCGGATAAGCTGTTCTAATCTAGCGTTATTTTGTGGTACTCGATTCTCAGTGGGTAAGGTCCCCCGCAGACACCTGATAAGGTCCCCCGCATTTTTGCCGGAGTACGTGCCATGCCCCCAACCCCCCCCCCCCCCCCCCATGTGCGCGCTGACATAGCAAAACTAACCCGTTTGAAGCGTTTTCATTTGACACATAAAGACCAGCGACCACACACTAACTGCCGGGGAGGTGTCTGGGTAACTGTTCGACAGCTACCTGGATATCAGTTATCAAGGGAAACACTTTTCTGGAGAGTGTACTCTTTTTTACTCGCATAACAGATCAAATCAAATCAAATTTTATTTTACGAAAGTTTTGGCACAAGCAAGAGAGAGAGAGAGAGAGAGAGAGAGAGAGAGAGAGAGAGAGAGAGAGAGAGAGAGAGAGAGAGAGAGAGAGAGAGAGAGAGAGAGAGAGAGAGAGAGAGAGAGAGAGAGAGAGAGAGAATTGAATTGAATTGAATTGAAATTTATTTTACAAGGGTGACAGAATAAGCAATGTTTACATGCTTTTTACATTTAGTCAAGTTATGACTAAATGTTTTAACATCGAGGGGGGAATCGAGACGAGGGTCGTGGTGTATTTGTGTGCGTGTGTGCGTGCGTGTAGAGCGATTCAGACCAAACTACTGGACCGATCTTTATGAAATTTGACATGAAAGTTCCTGGGTATGATATCCCCATACGTTTTTTTCATACTTTTTTTAAATGTCTTTGATGACGTCATATCCGTCAAAGTTGAGGCGGCACTGTCACGCCCTCATTTTTCAACCAAATTGGTTGAAATTTTGGTCAAGTATTGTTCGACGAAGCCCGGACTTCGGTATTGCATTTCAGCGTGGTGGCTTAAAAATTAATTAATGACTTTGGTCATTAAAAATCTGAAAATTGTAACAAAAATATTTCGTTTATAAAACGATCCAAATTTACGTTCATCTTATTCTCCATCATTTTCTGATTCCTAAAACATATAAATATGTTATATTTGGATTAAAAACAAGCTCTGAAAATTAAATATATAAAAATTATTATCAAAATTAAATTGTCGAAATCAATTTAAAAACACTTTCATCTTATTCCTTGTCGGTTCCTGATTCCAAAAACATATAGATATGATATGTTTGGATTAAAAACACGCTCAGAAAGTTAAAACGAAGAGAGGTACAGAAAAGCGTGCTATCGTTCTCAGCGCAACTACTACCCCGCTCTTCTTGTCAATTTCACTGCCTTTGCCGTGAGCGGTGGACTGACGATGTTACGAGTATACGGTCTTGCTGCGTTGCGTTGCGTTCAGTTTCATTCTGTGAGTTCGACAGCTACTTGACTAAATATTGTATTTTCGCCTTACGCGACTTGTTTTTCATCCGGCCCTCGCCCATTGAGGGGTAACAAACAAGAAGAAATAAAAGATAAGTTTAACAATAGTACAAATGACATATTTACAGAATTAACATGGTAATTAAGCAACCAATACGACATTTTAAGATGCATTGTGATTCTTTAGCAATGCTTGAAAATTATGTATAACAGAAAAATATGTGTTTGTATAAAATTAAAAAAATTAAAAATATATAACAAAATCCTTCATGAATTATCTATAATCATTTTTTCAATATAATCAGAGAGTACAGTTATATTTTGCCAGCTGCTTGATAATATTTCTTAGAAGTTTTGTAAAAGAAACAGCATGTAATATTCCTTGAATGATGTTTCATGAATTCGTAATTTAATTATATTTGGAATGGCGTTCCACAGAATTGCTCCAGAATATGATAGACTCGACTTGTACAGGTCAATTCTTGGAGTTGGGGTAATTAATTTGTTACATTTTCTATAATGATTTATTTTGAAATTTGAGGAAATGAGTGTAGGTGCATTCCCTAACATAATTCTATACATCATCACAGCTTTGTAATATGCAAATCTATCTTTGATAGGAAGAATTTGCAATCGTTTATAATCAGTCATGGAAAGAGATGTATTTTTTTAAATAATTAATTTAACAGCTCGTCTATGTAAACTGCCCAAGTGTTTCAAAGTATTTGCACTTGCAGAGTCCCACACTGTGGAAGCATAGTCAATAGCTGACTGAATATGTGCCTGAAAAAAACAGTTTTCTTGTGTCGAAGGTCTAGAAAGTGTTTGATTTTTGATAACTGAAATATTTTTTTGGATGTGTTTTTACAAAGTTTATCTACATGTTTTGACCAGGACAGGTTATTGTCAATGGTTATTCCCAAGACTTTATGGCTATCAACTTCGGTAACATCTTGATTTCGTATTAGCAATGTCGGAAATCCAGATGTTATAAGATGTTTGGTGGCTTGTTGACAGACCTGCTTTTTTGTTGGTCCAAGGGGACCATATCGTCTTTTGTTTCATCCTTATCGACCAAGGCCGAAGGCCGCGGTTAATAAATATGAGACAAAAGGCGATATGCTCCCCGAGGACCAACAACAAAATGCCAAACATCGTTTTTGTCATCATTTTGGTTGTGCAACAAAATGCACAATAACCCACAGGGAGACGAATTTTTAGAATCCAACTCCGGGCCACAAAGCATCGTCACAGTAGCTCGAGATAACACGTCAACCTTGTATGTGACGTCAAACGTAGCTTGTTGACGCTTTTCTTCCAGTCTGAAAATGTACAGAGCTGCGATCATACGTGTGAGTTCAGTAAGTGTTGAGCATATTTCTTTTCTTTTTAAGTGTTTATGACTTTTCGTTGTGGATTTTGCGATTACAGAGATAAGTTGCAAATTGACCATGAGTCGCCGCGGTAATTATCAACATTGATTGGGTCTTTGAGAGTGAATGCTTACAATCGTTGTCCTCGGAAACACAAATCCAAAGCCGCGATGGTTCCACACATCAAACAATCAGCCTGATTGGCTTTTACTTTGACAATTCACGTTTCACCTGAAAGCTCAAACCCATTCACCACCTCGATTTATTGAATGGGGAACATGAGATTTATTTCCCAGGAGTTTGTGAATGAAAACTCGTGAAAATGATGACAATAGATTTTGTCTTTTTTGCCTCGTGGTAAGTAGCATGCATTTAGTTTTATTTGGATTCAGTGACATATGGTTTAGTTCTGACCATTCAGGTAATCGATCAATGTTTTCTTGGAGGATATTTGCTAGTTTAATAAGATCTTGGTGACTAGAATGAATTGTAGTATCATCTGCAACTAGTTCACACATGCATTTTACAAATAGAGGTAGGTCGTTTATATATATAGAAAATAGTAATGGACCAAGAATAGAACCTTGTGGTACTCCAACCCTTACTGTTTGCTTACAAGAGTATGATTATTTCAGATAAGAACTTTGCTGTCTGTCTGACAGGAAAGATGTTAAAATGTTTATGGAATCTGTTGCAATTCCATAAATCTCAAGCTTTTTGATAAGAAGTGTATGGTTGAGAGAGAGAGAGAGAGAGAGAGAGAGAGAGAAAGAGAGAGAGAGAGAAAGAGAGAGAGAGGAAAAATAAGTTCCCAAAGCAGCACGTAGAGGCAAAATCTTTGCTGTGTTTGGGAAAAAGAACGTCGCGCGCAGGGTGATGTCAAAATATCGCGCCTTTCAATATGTGACGTCATTTGCCTGTGCCAAACTAGAGCTAGTGTAAAATCAATACAGGCTTACTGAAGCATAACTTCTTTTCAAAGATTGTCTTCATTTTAAGCATATTTTCTGCGCCGAACACCATGAAACTATATTATTTGTTTGGAATCGGCACATGATAAGGAATGGAGGAATGATATTTGTTTGTTTTTTCATCTCACAATTGAGAAAGTCGCTATTTAACGGGTTTCTTCATTTTAAGCCCATTTTTCAATCCAATACAACAAAACTATATAATTATTTTCGGATACAGGAGGCAATTCAGAATACAATAATGTCACCTTTGTGATTGAAATATCGATTTTTCTCAGAAATCGAAAAAATCAACTAATTTTTAGTGAATTTTTCATAAGCGAATGTGTAAGGTACCAAGCTAAAATGCAATCCCATCGTCCGGACTATGTCAAAGATCACGTGACGAACATTGCAAACAAATTGATGAAAAACAGGAGCTGTTAGAGTGCCGCCTCAACTTTTGCAAACGGTCAAATATGGTGTCATCAAATAGCCCTATCCAAAATCGGCGAAATAGTTTTAAGCAAATGCTCTCAAAAACGTCTGTACCAAGTTTCATTACAATCTATCCAGTAGTTTTCAAGAAAAGCTTTTCACAGACAGAGAGACATATACACACACAGGCACACATACGTACGTACATTACTAAACTGAAGGTAAAAAGAGACGGAGTAGAGTGTGTTTATTTTATTTTAATCTGCTCTGTTAAAAAGCACAGTCCTTAAAGTACAAACGGATCTCATCCTCTAAAGTCTTGCATGACTGTAATAGTATCCCTCTGGACTCAAAGCAAAAAGCAACAACCTCACAGCTTCCTGTGTGAAGTGGACATACCCCTATATATTTTATGTGCAATAATTTCACACACACACACACACACACACACACACACACACACACACACACACACACACACACACACACACACACACACACACACACACACACACACACACACACATCCAATGGTTGATCGGTGTCTTATTGCTCGTATCAAATGTTGGAGTACTTCTGAAGATGTCAGATGCCAATCACATCCCTGATTAGTGGATTTAGACGAAAACCATAGCTGCATGCGATTATTTTCTGATAAACATAAGGGCGGGGGTGGGGGGGGGGGGGGGGGTCTTACCCTAGTGTTGCGGTGGGGTGTAGTGGGCAAATCGACCAAGCTGCGGGGGAGCTTACCGCGTCAAATTTCATTGTTGTACCCATACTGAGTCTAAACTAAGCTAAGCTGAAACTTAAAAATGGAAAGCAGTATCCACAAGTAGTTAGACTTTGACAAGCAAGAAGATTTGAGCCCTTCTGTTGACCGTGCTTTGTGTTATTTTATCATTTTTTAACGTGGGGGACAGTATTTCTGACCTGTCTTGGTAAAATGTAATCTCTTATACACGAGAGTATACATGATAAGAAAACTGGCTGATCCAATGCAAAAAAAAAGTACCGATCAGTATGATCAATCCAAGAAAGTCTGGTTATCTACTATTTTAAGGCCTTAATTTGGAGACACCTATCATGTGGTTGGTCTTGCGGGGGACATAAAAGTGTGTAGCGCCTGCGATGGACACAACTAGGCGTTCCACGAACCAAGGCGTGGTGTGTAACCAGCGCAGAAGCTGTGCATACTGTCTTGACGCACTGCACATGTCAGGTACGTGCATAAATTGTTCTGTGTGTGTGGGGGGGTGAGTGTGTTTGTGTGTGTGTGTTTTGTGTGTGTATGTGTATGTGTGTGTGTATGTGTGTGTTTTTGTGTTTGTGTATATATGTGTGTGTGTGTGTGTGTGTATGTGTGTGTGTGTGTGTGTATGTGTGTGTGTCTGTAAATGTGTGCATGTATGTGTGCGTGGGTGCGTGTTAGTGTGTTTGTGTGTGAGTGTGTATGTGTGTGAGTGTGTGTTTCTGTGTGTGTGTTTGTGTGTCTGTTTGCAAGGTTGTGTGGGAGTGAGTGACTGCGTGTGAGTGATTGAACGTGAGTGAGTGTGTGTGTGTGTCTGTGTGTGTGAAATGCTTACGTCTGCAATTGTTATTCTTCGTAAGTCGAGGGGGGGGGGGATATGTAGTCTATGAGGACCGTATGTGTGAGCGCAGAAAGAGCAATATGTTTTACATGAACGTAGGGAGAAATTGCAGAAGAATAAAAAAAAATACAAACATTGTTTCAATAGGAATCACAAATCTAATTCAATGAAGTTTGGTTGAGAATAAAACACATTCTGTAATTGGCCAGATTAACCGTCTTTCTCTACAATTTACAGGCTTTTATTTTTAACGTCGAGCTTATCATCGTGAATTGACGCTTGACTAAAGGCATATTGAAGCCGGCTGGAGGGAAGATACGGATGGCTTAAATTAGGTTTTGGTCGGGCGTCAATCGACCATGACAAGCTCGACATTTCAAATGGAAGCCTGGCGGTGTTACATAAATGTTTTCTGCTGTCATGCGATTGCAACAAAGCCGAAATGAGTATGTTCGGTTTTAATAGTCCTTTCAATTCACCTACCTGCAAGGGTCAATTCTCAAGAGATATGTTTTCGTATAACTATCCTATTACGTTGTTCCAGTGTTTTGTTCTTCATGCGCAATGGAAGGAAAGCACACTCACCAACATGTTCTTTCCTTCCCTTAGGTATTGTTTTGCATTGAGTGACACGTTCGTAAGAATTCCTACATCAATTGTTGTAATGCGATCGACGTCATCTGCTCCCATTAACAAAATTGTCACGGTCTTTTGTGGACTTTCTGTCTTTATTGCTTGTTAAGGATTCACACGGCTAACAAAGACTAGTTGAGTGTGCATCAATGAGCCTCGCCAGCAGGTATTAATCGACAACTGACGACTGACAACTCACAGAATGATTTTCATTCCAAACCGATTTGATTGAGTTATAATTTTTGACGTTTCGTTTGTTCTGAAAATACTCCCAACTACAACAGCCTAAGTACACGGGGGATAACCTGTCAAAGGCCGAGCGGAAGCCGAAGGCGGCGCCTGACACGTGTGAAGGCAGGTTTTGTCTGTTTTCTAGGTATTGTTTGATTTATGTCGGGATTTAAGGTAAGCTACTGATTCAGCGATGACTAAATTTGTTTCTCGATGCATAAAAAGTCAAGGAGCAGTTGATATTTGCCCGTAAATAGCCTTCAAGGCTGAAAATGTTGGCGATCGAGCACCGGAAACGGCTGTTCGATGGGTTTTGCAAGTAGAAATGTGCTTTATTTCACCAAATCAGCTCGTATTTGGAATGGGTACGGGATTCTAGAGGACGAAGGAGTCATAAGAGGTGCAAAGAAGTGCTATTTGGGAGTAGAATAAATCTTCCGAGCCAGTAGACAAGAGAAGGTCAAATTAGAGAGATGCGCGTAGGCGGAGCTTTCCGACAAGCGAATGATACAGCAGATTAATCATTCGTTTTGATCAAAAACATAGTCTCTAGTTTTTATGAATGAGTTTTTTAATTAAAAAAATCACGATAACTCTCTCGCTTAGCCTAATCAGTGGCTGTTCGATGGTTTTTGCAAGTAGAAATGGGCTTTATTTCACCAAATCAGCTCGTATTTGACATCGGTTTGGTATTCTAATTCTACCGCGAACTGGATAGCAGACGCGGCACGTGTGAACGAAATGTCAGAAAAGCGTGCATCTGTACAGTGCAGCAAAACGGTTCTGTGCATCATTGTCAATGAAATAGTGATCAACTTAGAAGCACACGTACCCTGTTGCCCTTAGATAACGGCACACACACTAAGCCAAATAGCTGTCTCTCGTGTACACTCACACACACACACGCACGCACGCACATACACACCCATACATACACACCCACACACACTCATTCTAATGGGTTTGGAGCATCTGTTTCTACAGATGCAGTCTGAAGATGAAGAAATGGTTCTTGTGGCAGAGGAGGTGGAGGAAGAAGTGGATGCACCTGTGCCAGGTCCATCCGGATAAGCTGCTCCGGCCATATGCCACCATTGTGGCATATCGTTCGCCTATGGCAAAAATCTAAAGAGACATATAAGGCAAGTGCACTACCAAGGTGAACCCGTAGTGTGTACAGAACCAGGGTGTCTTAAAACGTTATTGGGGTTAGGAAAGGAATTTTCAAAAGGAATATTTACTTCTATAACTGCAGCAGAAAGGATCTAATTCAACCAACAAAAGTGTTTTTGTTTTTTCAAACATGTAGGTGTACTTCTTGTGGGCGTCAGGTTTGCCTGACTACAGAGAATGCACCAGGGTGTATTTGCCGGTGGTTTTCTCGGATCTTGCTCCTTGTAAAAACCATTTTTCTGCATGATCTAAAAACAAACAGAAACGGCTACAGGAAATGCACATACATTTATATTATCACAGATATTGATAACTTCTGGAGATTTTAGTAAATGTATAATATGTGGATATTACTAAGACTCACAGGTATATTACAATTGCTTGTCTTAACATGTGCTTGTAACATAAGACATCAATGAAATCAGTAATTTTACTTTTGGTGCTACTATGCTGCCATAGATCACTTTGGAGAGTTTCCTCTTTAGCCGGCTGGCCGGCAAAGTTACAAGCGGCAGAGTCCGCGGCTGCCCTCTCACCCTTTCTTTCAAGACGTACAAATCCTTGCCGTGGCACACCCGTCCCCCTCCCTGGTGAGTAGACATGAAGGGGCATCCGCTAATAGCTCCCCCCCCCCCCTCCCCAAACCCGGGCAGAGACACAGAGCGCAAAACGACGCTTCCCAGCAACATCTGCTGCTACCCCCCCCCCCCCAAACTACGGCCGATGCATCCCCGCGATCGAATCAGACATTAAATGGCACCGCCATCAGCTGCCGTTGCGCTCACTCACCCCCCCCCCCCCCCCCCCCGGGTACCATGTGTTATCAACACGTATCTATTATTTCAACGAGTGAGAGAAGACTTGCCAACAGGCCAAAAAGAAACTATGAGAGAGAGAGAACTTTATTTTACAAGGATAATAAGGGTAAGCGAGAGAGTTCTCGTGATTGTTTTAATTAAAAAAACTCATTCATATAAACTAGAGACTATGTTTCTGATCAAAACGAATGATTAATCTGCTGTATCATTCGCTTGTCGGAAAGCTCCGCCTACGCGCATCTCTCAAATATGACCTTCTCTTGTCTACTGGCTCGGAAGATTTATTCTACTCTCAAATAGCACTTCTTTGCACCTCTTATGACTCCTTCGTCCTCTAGAATCCCGTACCCATACCAAATACGAGCTGATTTGGTGAAAAAACCCATCGAACAACCATTTCCGGTGCTCGATCGCCGACATTTTCAGCTTTGAAGGCTATTTACGGGCAAATATCAACCGCTCCTTGACTTTTTATGCATCGAGAAACAAATTTAGTCATCGCTGAATCAGTAGCTTACCTTAAATCCCGACATAAATCAAACAATACATAGAAAACAGACAAAACTTGCTTTCACACGTGTCAGGCGCCGCCTTCGGCTTCCGCTCGGCCTTTGACCGGTTATCCCCCGTAGAAAAATAGATAAAGAAGATACCAAAGGAGATTTCCAACAGGTTAATCTGCACAGCGTGTTTCCAGTGTCTGCGCGAGGAAGCGCTGTCGAAAGCGCAGTGTCGATCTGGCCATCTGACAGTCGTGTCCCCGTAAGTAGGCTACAGACAGACAGATCTAGATCTAGTGTCTCGCACTCTTGCACCGTGTCACCTATGCTTACTGTGTGTGTGTATGTGTGACGGAGTGATTGAGTTTGCGTTACTGTTTGTCGATTTCTTACGTGAGCCTTGAAGGCTTCGCCTCTTGTTGGTGATGACAAAACACCTACTTATCTTGTTTGGCAGTAACGTAGGTCCCGCTCATTGCCATAGGTTAGCAGCAGAAACAAAAGAGGAGTGTGAACAAATGCTTTTCACATTGATTAGATTACTCAGAGAATTAGGGTGTAACATTAGTTGGAAGAACGTGGTGGGGCCTACCCAGCGCATTACCTTCCTGGGGTGGACATTGACACCCAGGCCTGCACACTGTCGTTGGGCAACGACAAGATACAACAGCTACGACAGAAGCTACAGCAGTTTCAACAGAAACAACGCGCAAACAAGCAGCAGCTACAGAGTCCGCAGGCTCTCTCAACTGGGCGTCATGTGTGGTTCGGGGAGGGCGATTTTTTCTCCGTCGCATACTTGACCTTTGCAGGAAGGTCCTTTGCATACTTGACCTTTGCAAAAACCTTTGCAGCAGCAAAACCACAACACTAGACTTACGAAAGCAAAGAAATCATTGCAGTCGTGAAAGCAGTTGAACGCTGGTCGCACTGTGTGCAGCGAAAAGCGTAGTTTTCCACACTGATAGTACTGTTACTAAAGGTGTCATAAACAAAGGACGATCGACGTACACTTATTATGTTTATTATCTGTTACGACAAATGGCATGGGAATGTGCTAAGATAAATTGTTATATTTCTGCGGTGCACACACACACACACACACACACACACACACACACAGACAGACAGACACACATACACACCCACACACACACACACATAATAATAATAATAATAATAATAAAGATAGCTTATATAGCGCCGCTTCACAAATTTAACTATGCTCTTAGCGCTGTACATCGAGATATAACAATTTCAATAATATAAATACAAAGATGATATTATCATAATACACATTTACAAATATCACTCACGTGCATACATCCTCGTGCACACCACGCGCATACACACTCCCACTCATTAGCAAGTGCTTCCATCCCCCTGCCACTGAGATGTTCATATACCCCCCTGGACAAGCTCACACCATGTCCGTCTCCTCTCTAGACTGTACAAACACTCAGCAAGAAAAATAAGAAAGACTAAATGCAAATTTCATACACAACCCTATGGCTCAATCAAAGCTGAAGCAACTATACAAAAAAGACACATTCAAACAACGAATCTAACTTCACCTAAAACAGTCTATAAAGATGGCAAGGACAATTTACAAGGATTCGCGAAAAAGGTGCGTTTTAAGGGAACTGCGGAAAGAGTCCTTAGAAGCAGAATGGCGAACGGAGGAAGGGAGAGAATTCCAGACAATGGCAGCCGCAGAAGCAAACGAGCGATCTCCAAAAGAAGGCAAGCTTCGCTCGAGAGTTTCCAGTTTGCGACTGTCAGCGCGTGAGCGGAGGTTGTAGTCAGAGGGATTGTCATATGTGACGAGCAGTTCCTTGAGGTATTTAGGGCCATCTTCAAATTTGGCAGAGAAACAGATACAAGTAAGCTTGTATCTGATACGAGCGGACACGGGAAGCCAATGAAGGGAACGAAGAAGTGGTGTGACATGATCAAACTTCTTAGAACGATATATCAATTTGGCGGCAGAGTTTTGTACCTTTTGGAGTGACTCGACAAGTTTTTTATCACAGCCATAGAACAGGCTGTTGCAATAGTCTATTCTGGATAGAACTAGAGAACAGGCTAGAGTTTGAGCGGCTTGGGGGGTAAGATAGTGGCGGATAGAACTGATTTTCCTTAAGTTACTGTACGCAATTGTGCAGATGTTTTGGACGTGCTGGGAAAGGTTGAGGAAGTGGTCGGAGGTAACGCCAAGATTAGTCACAGAAGAGACAAAGTTGACGTCGCTATCGCCGACATGAATGCTAGAAGGCAAATAATTTTCAGGGACAGATCTGTACTGGGACCTGACAAGCATGGATTCAGTTTTCGAGTTGTTTAGCTGTAGTTTGTTAGCCGTCATCCACACCTTTACAGCAACAACACAGTCTTCCATTTCACTCACAGTGGTATCAATTTGATCAATCTCACTGTCTTTGTACAACTGGTTGTCGTCTGCAAAGGCGTGGTGATCGATAGGATACTGTTTGACGAGGTTAAAGAGGGGGTTCATGTACAAAACAAAAAGAACTGGACCCAACACGGATCCCTGAGGAACACCGAACTGAAGGACTGTGGATTCTGAACTGATGCCGTTTACCACGACTGTTTGAATCCTATCCGAGAGATAGGATTCAAACCAGGACAGTGCAGAACCTGTGATGCCAAAAGTTGCCTCAAGGCGGGCTGTCATAATTGAGTGGTCAATGGTGTCGAACGCAGCGGACAAATCGAGAAGCGTGAGAACAGACACTTTACCGTTATTGAGAGCCATCAGAAGGTCGTTCACAATTTTCAACAAAGCAGTTTCAGTGCTGTGGGCAGGTCTATAAGCCGATTGGAAGCTGCTGAGAAGATTGTTTGATGAGAAGTGGGCATTAAGTTGCAGCAAGACCAGTCTTTCCAAGATCTTTGAAAGAAACGACAAGTTCGAAACTGGTCTGTAGTTCTTTAAATCATTGCGGTCGAGGGATGATTTCTTTATCAGGGGTTTGACAAGAGCTTGTTTCATGACAGACGGGAAAGTGCCAGAGAGAATTGAACTATTCATGACGGAGGTAATGTGAGGTAACACTGTGTCCAAACATTCAATCAGCAAATGTGATGGAAAAACATCAAGATCACAGGTTTTTGTACCAGACTTCAAAATCACTTTCTTCACATCGGACTCAGTCACAGGTTCAAACTGACAGAGAGGTTTGCCGTGAAAACAGCATCCAGCATCAGATTGTTGGGAGGGGGTGTTTTGTCAAGATTGTCTCGAATGGTCATTATTTTGTTAATGAAGTAGTTCAAGAATCTCTGTGGCAGTTCAATTGACGGAAAGATGGTGGGAAGTGGGGATGGGGTTTTGTTTCCACACACACGAGCGCACACACACACTCACACACACGCACGCACGCACGCACGGACGTACACACACACACAAACACACACACACACACACACACACACACACACACTTTCATGCATGTTGATATATAGTAGATATATAGATAGAAGATATAGGTGTAATACTCGATGTTTTATTTATTTCAGGATGCCAAACGTGCAGTAATATTAAGCGACTTGTTACAACGGCGTTCTCCTAGGCAGTGCGATGGCTTTAATGTGCCGAACATGCATTAGTATTAAGAACAGTGTTACAACGGCGTTATCATTTCCTGAAAATTTTGTGGACGAAGCAACTGCTACTAGACGAGCTACACAAAGGGAAAGGGCGTTAAAGCAAAAGCGACTAAGGACATTTTGCGAGGCAATGAATGCCCTGCTTAATGACGGCAAAGGAATAGCGGTGCTGCACCTGCAGAATCCGTACAAACTTGCAGATTTTGACGAACAGGTTGACGAGGTGATGGACAAAATGATTCCTGACAGCACACTCTTAAAGGACAACTTCACTCGTCATTTCTTCGACAATATTCATGTCATTTTCAGTGTAGTTGAGAGGGATCGGAGTTTAATCAGCACTCTCCACCTCCACACTAAGGTTCCTTGGAATTGGTCCATTCGTGATATCAGACACGATCAGATGCTCAATCTGGTTCGGCAGAGAGCCTCTGATGAGCCATCAGAAAGTTGCAAGACCTTGCAGCTATACCAGTTTGACCTCGGCAAAGAGTTTAGAATCCCTGGAACTGTCGGCGTCTTCGTTGAGAGTTTTGGCCTACAAGCAAAATCTGTCCCGAAAAACAATCCAAACTTTCCGAATCCTGTAGTCTGGATTTCTGCATTGGAAGGAGGGCGGCTGGCGGAATATATTTCTGCGTTTACACAGCTTGCAACTGGCGGTTCCGTGTTCTTCGGTGTCGCAGAAGAGAAGGTTCCAAACTCTGAAGACAAAACAGGAAAATACGTTTGTGAAGGCGTCTTGCTAAGAGGCAGAAATACTAAGGAAGCTCTCCGGGCTGCAATTGAGAACACAGTCAAGCAAGAAATGTTGTGGTTGTCGCACTTAGCTCCTCGAAAACCCATCACCATCATTTTCCACACCATCAATGGCAATCCAGATCTCTACATCATTGAAGTCTTCGTGCCGTACTTCCATGGCATCGCATTTTACAACAAGGAAGGTCCCCAAGCCTACCGCACCGATCGCACAAATCAGCGTGAACTCATTCCACTGGAAAGGTGGACTGAAAAATACAGAGGGACACTTTCGAGGCAAGAAGGGCCAGACGTGGTCATCTTCTAAAAACGCCATTGTCATCGCATCACTATTGATTTGGTTAAAGCCGAAAATCTGCCTCTAAGAGTCCAAACCAGAAGGCCACAGAGCTAAATTTAGTTGTTGCTGGCACGAAAAACTAGAGCTTCATCTACCGCGCGCAGATGTTGGACTTTACGCAATATAAGGGTGAGGGTTATTGCTAGACCGACATACTCACATCATCTATTCAGAAACCTTCCGCAACATCCAGAAAGCCAAAAGTATGGAAAACACAGAAGAAGAACAACAACAAGAAGAAGAAGAAACACAAGAACAAGAACAAGAACAAGAAAAAAATTTAAGAACAAGAAGAAGGGGGCAGAGGAGGATAAAGAGATAACTCTGCAAAGTGCTTCCGTCTCTTAAAATGATATTACGAAATCTGTGTTTAGCAGTATAGACATGAACATTTAGAGTTGTTCTCTAGTGCAGCTGTTACTGGGGTTTGTTAACGGTCCCTTAAACCGTCATCAGTGCTTAAAGGCAGAGTAAGCCTCCCGTAAACCATCACAGATACGGTCAGGCTTTTACACACAGTACAAACACCCTTTCATTTAAACACTCACCAATTGAGAACATCCTCCGTAAAGAGCGAACAATTTTTAAAGAATTTATTTTTGCGTGGTTTATCTTACCCCTGAGCCATCGTGAACCCGTGTGATCCAGTTTTCCTTTTTCACAATGCAGTCGTCAGTTAGTCATGAATGCGACTCGATGTGAGCTTATCTACAATAGCACGTTTTTTACGCACGAAACAACGGCTGTGGTTCACAAGAACTCTAGCGATGGCTTTTGACTGTTGAGAGGAACGGCGATTTGCACTGATAAACCGTCTGCTACGACCCTTGCGTGACCCTGCTTCCGGGCTTTTCTTTTTTTTAAACTTTCACAACTTCGAATTGTTCTGATCTTGTCTTGATGAAAAACGAATTCTTTAATGATTAAAGAATGTTTGTGTAACAAGCTGTCAATTTATTATTTAGATCTATTTTAAAAGTTAGGTCTAGCGCAAAAACGAGGCGCCGTTGTTGTTAACGAACAAGTCTACGAAAATAAATTCTTTGAAAATGTCTCACGCTCGACAGAAAGCAGCCAGGATGTTCCCGTTCGGTGAGCGTTCAAATGGAAGTATGCTTGTACTGTATTTAGACGCTCGGGGAGCTCTGTGATGGTTTACGGGAGGCTTACTGTGCCTTTAAGTTAGACTGCCCTTATACATGTGTTTTAACAAGACTGGAAAATAATGTAGTGCACAGAGCACATGGCTTTGTATTTATGTGTTTGCACCGTTACATTTATCTTGGCAAATGACACAGTCATACACACACACACACACACACACACACACACACACACACACACACACACACAAGCACACACTCACACACACACACAAGCACACACATACAAACACACACACAAGGCACACACACATAAGGCACACACACACATACTTACACACACACACACACACACACACATTCACACACACACAAGGCACACACATACACACACAAGGCACACATACACAAAGACACATATATACACACACACACACACACTACACACACACACACACACACACACACACAAGCACACACACACACAAGCACACACATACAACCACACACACAAGGCACACACACACATAAGGCACACACACACGCACACACACATAAGGCACACACACACTTACACACACACACACACACACATTCACACACACACAAGGCACACACATACACACACAAGGCACACATACACAGACACATATACACACACACAAACACACACACACATACACACACACACAAGGCACACACACACACAAGGCACACACACACACAAGGCACATACACACACAAACACACACACATACACACACACAAGGTACACACACAAACAAACACACACACACACACACACACACAATTATTAAGGCACACACACACACACACACACACACACACACACACACACACACAACAATTGCGTACACATTAAATTGTACTGATTTTACACCAGGTTTGGGTATAATCATGAATGAAGTACAGTCTAACCTGTCTAAAGATCCCACCCAAGGAACTGAGCAAAAGTGGTCTCTTTAGACAGGTGGTCTCTTTAGACAGGTGGTCACATTAAACAGGTGATTTATATTGTCGTAAAAACCGTTGGGGAACCTAAAGGGTGGTCTTAATGGGCAAGAGAGGTGGTCTCGAGGGCAGGTTCGACTGTACATTCTTTCAAAATCATCATCCGAGCCCTATGCCGTTTTCAAGCCGAATTTCACTTCTTTTCATCATGAACGTTGCAATGTCCTTGGAGTGTATTTTTTCCCCGTAGTCTGCCCGCTTTCTACACGTGTATACATTTTCTGAATAAACGTTGGCGGTTATGTGTAATCAGAGAGTGTACACGGTATTGGTAGTAATGCCAGAGAATTGCGGGCGAGAACGTTTGGCGTCCCTAAATACAGATTAGTAACCGTTCGCAACCTTAAAATTGCTTGCTTTCTTCAAAGTTTACGTATACACAGAATTTGGTATTGGTGTTGTTTCAAGTTATGCTTTTTGTTAAAAGAACAACCAGAAGCAAAAGGATTTTTGCAATGTGAATGTTCTGTTTATTGAAGGCAATGGGATAGTGCGGTTGCACTTGCACAGTTCATGTACGTGGGTGTTTTATTTCATTATTGTTGGTGATTGTGTGGTTTGTGATGATGCATCTGAGCTGAATTGTTTATCTTTTTGATTTTACATTCCACATTGTATACAATTATAGTGAAACCCCGGAAGATGTATGATCTTTGTGGTTTGGTTTTGTGTTCATACATAGTCACTTTATTCCACTTAGCTACTTCCTTGTCATCATCTGCCAACGAAAGATGAACGGACGCACTTTCAGACACTGTTGTGAGCACATTGACATTGAGAGTACATACTATGCTGAGTAAATCCACAATGTCTACGCTTAGAATTGAGATATCAGCTACACACGTGCTGGCGAAGGAAGGAAGGGAGACAACTTCAGTTATGAAACACCTAACTGGCCTCATGAACATCAACCATAATGAAATCAATGTTTCAATGTATGAATGCAGGTGCTATTTTTTATTGAGAGCATTATTTTCAATCTGAGCATGCTTGGTTTTGGCAAATACTTTCAAGATCGTGTTGTAATCGGGTATTCCGATGTTTTTTATAACTCAGGACTGGATTGAAATCCACTAAATATTCTCACTGCCTCTCTGAGCGTGTGCTACTTTCCTTGTCATTCCATATTTAATAGTACAGTGCAGCATTGACATACCTGTGTTATTGCAAATATTGTCATACCAATGGAGGCAGCGAACATCTAAGTGAAATAATGTTGGACGTATACGGATGCAACAGTGTTAACTAGCCAGGTGTGTTGAATGCTTATTTTTGTGTCTGTATGCTACTCTGTGTATACCCTAGCTTTTTTCAAAGTATTTTGTGCGTGCGCGAGTGAGTGTGCGTGCGTGGGTGTGGGTGTGTGTGCTTGTGTGTGTGTATGTGTGTGTGTGTGTGTGTGTGTGTGTGTGTGTGTGTGTGTGTGTGTGTGTGTTATTAAGTGAGCATTTTAATACTTATTAAATTGTGTGAAGTTTATCATGTATTGCTCAAGTACATTTCTGACATAAAGATGTATCTTTGGGTATTCTTAAACGTATCTTAACGCATTAGTCATGCGAACTGTTGACGTAACATTGTTTAAGTTGAAGATTGGAGCTTATTATCTTCTCAAGGATAAAATATGTTTGAATCTGAAAAAAACGCTTCACAATACTAAAGATATATGAACATTTGCCTAAAGTTCAGTTTCTTATACTAGTTTGTACGATCTCTTGCGATTCGTAATATGATTTTGTACATTTAGTGTTGATGAACATGTTTTTTGTGTCTTCAATTTAGCTGCCTCGACAGCAAGACATTTTCAGTAAAATTCACGTAAGTACAGTATGTAGGATAAACAGAATACTACATGGCTTGCTGTGTCGTACCAGATTTACACTCGTTGCTTTTTCAAATAGTGAACAGCTCGCTTTCGCTCGCAGTTCAATATTTAAAAAATCAACTCGTGTAAATCTGGTACGACACAGCAAGCCATGTAGTATTCTCTATTTAGATTATGACTGTGTTTCGATACATAATTTGGCGTTTCTGAGTTCAATTATATTACAGTGTAATCATTCGCTAGTATATTGTGTTGATCGGTATTGTGACTCTAAACCAAATGCCGTTTTTCTTTTGAAGAGTTTTCAAAGTCGGAGAAAAACGACACAAGCAAATGCCCTCAAACATGTGTACACCAATGTTTATAAAAATCCGTTTGGTATTTTTATTTAGATATGCTTTGTACAGACAAACACACACACACAGACATACCTAGGGAGACAAACCTCGCTCTCCGCACTCGTAAACACTGTCAGTCAATGCTTGATTGAATGAAAAAAGTTTAGGTTTTGCTCACACTAGCATAATCCTGAAGTAAAATCTTGTGTAAAGTATTTTGTATTTACCTGTGTTTATCATTACACATACTTTCGCATTTGTGGGTTTCATTTGACTGAAATGTAAACATTTGCTCGTATCTTTTGTGAATTAAACGCAGCTAGTGACTCATAACTCATAACTCATAACATTTTATTGATCCAACAAAGGAAATTAAATTGGTCATCAGCACATATAGGTCATTAATTAATAATTATAAAAGAATAAGAGAAGAAAATTCATAAAACCCATGATAACAAAAAAAATATCTAAAGTAATAACTTGGGACTTTCAAGCAAATCCCGTTGTGTCCTTCTCTTGTGTACATGTTCATACAGCAATATGAGTGTACGGATTAAGCGCAGTCACGCGTGATTGTTTTATTACAGAAATGCATGCAAAAGGAGGCAAATTTGTAGTTAGTGTAAGTTTGGATCACACTATAGCATCATCCTGAAGTAAAATCTGTTGTAAACTTTTTATGTAAAATGTTAAATTTTAATGTCTAATGTAAAGCGCCATGAGACTGCCATTCGGCGGTGAACAGCGCTATAAAAGAATGTTTTATCCAAGCGGAGCGCGGGCGAAGCCCGCGCGTAGCGAGGTAGTTTTTTTTTTCATCTCCCAGCACTGAAAATTTTTTGGCCAAGTGGTGTCTGTCTGGACATTGTTCTAGAATTCATCTTTTAGCACAATATTAGCGACACTGTTTGGACAATTCTATTAAAATTAGGCGTACAAACTGATTTTGTTTCGGGGAATCCTCTCAGAGGATCAGAATTTTCATATAATATCATCGGAAGCTGTTACAACGGGAAAATGTGAAACTTTTGTCACTTTTTAACATGGAATTTCATCTTTGAGCGTTTCAAGCGGACTTTAATAAAATAGTTATTTGCGAATTAAGCAGCGGAAGACACTCACCGGTTCAACATGTGTATGGTCATTAAACCTCAAAACATTTCAGTAAGTGGTTTAGACAAACACCTCCGCCATGTGAGGGTGACTGGTTTGTAGCTGAAGAGTTTTTTTCTAAAGTGTGTTCTAAATACAAATGACGTACTGGTAATGATGTAATGAGTTGTTCTAATCTTGTTCTTGGAACTCTTGCTGTTCCAAGCTTGTTCTTAGCAAGTCTTGGTGACGAGAACAAAGACTATCAATGAAATCTTTAGAAATAACCTCTGACAACGACGACGATGACGACGACGACGACGATAACAACAACAACAAATGACATCGACGACGACGACGACAACAACAACAACAACAACAACAACAACAACAAAAACAACAACACGAGAACAACAACAATCACGACAACGAACATGACAACAACAACACCAACAACTACGACGACAACTACAACGACTGGGTTATGATGACATCACCAATGATTTAAAGGCCGTTAAAATATCGTTAAATCCTATTTCTTCACTGATTCTTATGAAATTTTAAAGGTAGGTTTGTTGTCCCCAACTTATTTTCACTCCATACTTTTCCAGAAGAAAAACATAATTTTGGCAGTTAAAAACCGTTAAATTTCAATTCTTCACCGATATTTATGAAATTTTGTGGGTAGGTTCGTTGTCCCCAACTGATTTTCACTCTATACTTTTCCAGAAGAAAGACATAATTTTGGCAGTTAAAAAACGTTAAATTTCAATTCTTCACCTATCTTTATGAAATTTAGTGGGTGGGTCCGTTGTCCCAAACTGAATTTTAAGACATACTTTTCCAGACAAAAAACCTTATTTTTGGCAGTTAAAAACCGTTAAATCTCAATTCTTCATCGATATTTATGAAATTTTGTGGGTAGGTTCGTTGTCCCCAACTGATTTTCACTCCATACTTTTCCAGAAGAAAAACATAATTTTGGCAGTTAAAAACCGTTACATTTAAATTTTCACCTATCTTTATGAAATTTAGTGGGTGGGTCCGTTGTCCCAAACTGAATTTCAAGACAAACTATTCCAGTCAAAAAAACTTATTTTTGGCAGTTAAAAACCGTTAAGTCTCAATTCTACACCGATATTTATGACATTTTGTGGGTAGGTTTGTTGTCAGATTTGACATGATGGCAGAATTGAAAGTGTGAGATATCCTGATGTTTCACAATTTATGCTGCATAATTCAGCCCCATAGGCGCTTGAATTTTAGGTGGAGTTGGGTTTTTTTTCAGCCCAAACCAGTAACCCCCACATGGTTTTCATGTCCCTTTCTGAGAGACTTCAAGAAGTTTCAATTTGACGTCATGATTAGCCTGCCGCATTAGCAAGTATGAAAACACGTCATCGATGACACATTTTAAGAGAGAGAGAGAGAGAGAGAGAGAGAGAGAGAGAGAGAGAGAGAGAGAGAGAGAGAGAGAGAATCATGTACACACAGATGGACGACTTCGCTTGGGGTATGTACTGCCCGGCAGTACACATCTACTTTATTATTATTATCCAAGCGGAGCGCGGGCGGAGCCCGCGCGTAGCGAGGTAGTTTTTTTTTTCATCTCCCAGCACTGAAAATTTTTTGGCCAAGTGGTGTCTGTCTGGACATTGTTCTAGAATTCATCTTTTAGCACAATATTAGCGACACTGTTTGGACAATTCTATTAAAATTAGGCGTACAAACTGATTTTGTTTCGGGGAATCCTCTCAGAGGATCAGAATTTTCATATAATATCATCGGAAGCTGTTACAACGGGAAAATGTGAAACTTTTGTCACTTTTTAACATGGAATTTCATCTTTGAGCGTTTCAAGCGGACTTTAATAAAATAGTTATTTGCGAATTAAGCAGCGGAAGACACTCACCGGTTCAACATGTGTATGGTCATTAAACCTCAAAACATTTCAGTAAGTTGTTTAGACAAACACCTCGGACATGTGAGGGTGACTGGTTTGTAGCTGAAGAGTTTTTTTCTAAAGTGTGTTCTAAATACAAATGACGTACTGGTAATGATGTAATGAGTTGTTCTAATCTTGTTCTTGGAACTCTTGCTGTTCCAAGCTTGTTCTTAGCAAGTCTTGGTGACGAGAACAAAGACTATCAATGAAATCTTTAGAAATAACCTCTGACAACGACGACGATGACGACGACGACGACGATAACAACAACAACAACAAATGACATCGACGACGACGACAACAACAACAACAACAACAACAACAACAACAACAAAAACAACAACACGAGAACAACAACAATCACGACAACGAACATGACAACAACAACACCAACAACTACGACGACAACTACAACGACTGGGTTATGATGACATCACCAATGATTTAAAGGCCGTTAAAAAATCGATAAATCCTATTTCTTCACTGATTCTTATGAAATTTTAAAGGTAGGTTTGTTGTCCCCAACTTATTTTCACTCCATACTTTTCCAGAAGAAAAACATAATTTTGGCAGTTAAAAACCGTTAAATTTCAATTCTTCACCGATATTTATGAAATTTTGTGGGTAGGTTCGTTGTCCCCAACTGATTTTCACTCTATACTTTTCCAGAAGAAAGACATAATTTTGGCAGTTAAAAAACGTTAAATTTCAATTCTTCACCTATCTTTATGAAATTTAGTGGGTGGGTCCGTTGTCCCAAACTGAATTTTAAGACATACTTTTCCAGACAAAAAACCTTATTTTTGGCAGTTAAAAACCGTTAAATCTCAATTCTTCATCGATATTTATGAAATTTTGTGGGTAGGTTCGTTGTCCCCAACTGATTTTCACTCCATACTTTTCCAGAAGAAAAACATAATTTTGGCAGTTAAAAACCGTTACATTTAAATTTTCACCTATCTTTATGAAATTTAGTGGGTGGGTCCGTTGTCCCAAACTGAATTTCAAGACAAACTATTCCAGTCAAAAAAACTTATTTTTGGCAGTTAAAAACCGTTAAGTCTCAATTCTACACCGATATTTATGACATTTTGTGGGTAGGTTTGTTGTCAAATTTGACATGATGGCAGAATTGAAAGTGTGAGATATCCTGATGTTTCACAA
>NC_090260.1:11040702-11056531 GCF_037325665.1 Littorina saxatilis
GAAATGTGACGATGGTCAACCACTCTCTTACCATGTCTGGAGGTCATACAATCATACAAGTATGTGAAGTTTCAAAGCTTTGACTTCAACAATATCTGAGAAAACCTCAAATTAAAGAACTTTTGTATCGGGCACATACTGTTTGTGACTGTGATGGCAAATAATGAATTTGTGTTGCTAATATACACATTTGTATGCGCTTTCAGCTTGATTATATTCAATCTACACCCCAATGCGCCTCATATGCGACCACAGTAGAAATGATCCCGCAGTGGGGCACTGCGGTTATGAAATTAAAAGCCCCTCCTGTTTTTGGAACCGCAGGAGCTTTCTAGTTTGCTGTTAGGTAGATTTTTGGTTCCTCTTTCCTGTCATGCTCTCTTTTTCTTCATGAATTTTTTTCTTTTTTCTGCCTTCTTGCTCATTCACCTGTATTTTTTCCAAAAATCTCTTCTCTTGCCGCTTGTCTCGCGATTCATGTATAGTTTAATATGTTAGTGTTCTGATGTAAGTCCAGCAGTAGATAGGTTAAGCCTATTTTAACATACTGGAAACTGGTAATCTTCCAGCAGGTATTAATTTAGTTTTACTAAAGCCTGCTGGGACACAAGTAATGGGTTAGTGCATTTGTAAACAGGAATCGCTTGACAAGTGCCCCCCCTTCATCCCCCCCTTCCTCGTCCTGATATGGCTCTGCGTAGTCGGCTGGACGTTAAGCAACAAATAAACAAACAAAGTATAAATGAAAGTTCAAGAAAAACTTGAAAACAATCAGGTTTATATGTCTTCACAAGCAACAAGAGACACTCGCCAAGCCTCAACTTAACGGCCAAATAACGCAGCCGTTGTGAAAGATGTCACCTTCTCTCCTTCAGAAACTATATACTGAATGTGTTAAGCTACTCAAAACACCAGTCATTTTACTGTGGATGAAGTTTGATTCCTGAAGTTGTCCGACAGCACCTTTTGACATTGGCTCATATACATAATCACATGCACTTAGTATAAGCATAGCTTAATTATTTTTAGACCTAAGTAAGTTGTTCTTTTGTATTACATGCCACCCTGTGTTATCTGAATAAAATCATGCTTAAATAAACGCGCTAGTCCAAGCAGGTTCGCCATTAAGTCAAAAGGATTAAGTAAAGCACAAATTAATTTATGTCGTGCAATTACTTATCGCAATGCTTAAAGACACAGTAAGTCTCCCGTAAACCATCACTGATACTGTCAAGCTTTTACACACAGTACAAACGTGGTTTATCTTACCCCTGAGCCATCGTGAACCGGTGTGATCCAGTTTCCTTTTTGTCACAATGTAGTCGTCAGTTTGTGATTTCAATGCGACTCGCTGTAAGCTTATCTGCAATAGCACGTTATTATGTACCTCTGAATCTAAACGCAACAAACGGCTGCGATTCACACGAACTCTAGCGATGGCTTTTGACTGTTCAGAGTAACTGGTGTTAGGCATAACCGTCGTCTGCTACGAGAACCACGACCTTGCGTGACCCTGCTTCCGGGCTTTTCTTTTTTCAAACTTTCAAAACTTCGAATTGTACTGATCTTGTCTTGATGAAAAAATAATTCTTTTGTGATTCAAGAATGTTTGTGTAACAAGCTGTCAATTTATTATTTAGATTTCAAACGTTAGTTCCAGCGCCAAAACTGACGCACCGTCCGATTGTCTGATCAGACAATCCGCAAAATTAATTCTCTGAAAATTGCTCGCTCTTTATGTAGGGCACCTAGGATGTTCTCAAGCGGTGAGTGTTTAAACGAAAGGGTGTTTGTACTGTGTGTAAAAGCCGGACAGTATCTGTGATGGTTTACGGGAGGCGTACTGTGCCTTTAACCGACCTCAGGTGGTGGAGGGCATTCACTTTTTAATGAGAGTGCGTTGATGGGGGCCCGGTAGCTCAGTTGGTAGAGCACTGGACTTGTGATCGAAAGGTCGCAGGTTCGAATTCGGGCCGGGACGGACACGGGTCAACTTTATGTGCAGACCCAGAGACGGAAGCCATGTCCCACCCCCGTGTCATCACAATGGCACGTAAAAGACCTTGGTCATTCTGCCATAAGTGCAGGTGGCTGAATACACCTAAACACGCAGACACCTGGGTAGCGCGACTCCGTTGCTGCTAGCTTTCCACTGGGAGGAAGCGACCCGAATTTCCCAGCGATGGGACAATAAAGTAATGAAAATGAAATGAAAATGAAAAATGAAAATGAAATGATACCTTCAATAATGCTATAGATGACAATACGGTAATCCCTTCAATGATTTTATATAGAAAATAGTGCATTAATCCCCTCAGTTAAATTGTCGTTAGATATGAACTCCTCCCTCTTGGAAGCATATAAGTAACCACGCACGTACCAGTCATCAGGATTAAAACAAAATCCTTCCACTTGGATAACGCAGAAGTAAACCTTCTCAAGGAGAAATAGAGATATGTTGTTTGGTTGACATGGGGGCCATTCAAAAATGTTTTTTGTTAAGTTAGTTGGTTAGTTAGTTAGTTAGTTAGTTAGTTAGTTAGTTAGTTAGTTAGTTGGATAGTTATTCAGTTAGTTACTTAGTTAGGATGGTTGGTTGGTTGGTTTGCTAAATAACTATTTAGATAGTTAGTCAGATAGCTCGATGCACAACAACAACACAGAAATGCACTGCAAGAAATCAACAAACAAAATGACCCAATCCGTTTTAGAGTCCCATAGGAAATACCATCATCTTGCCTGTAATTGCTGTATTCAAGTCACGTAGTTGTACTGATTGTGTTTGTTTACTAGTCCTTTGAAATAGCTCAAGAGGTGAAAGCCTAGATGCTTTAAATCGGGTGAGTTTGGCTCAGTTTTTGATTTCAAACATCCTACTATTGGGGCAATCACCAAATTTGGATTTGTTTTGAAAGAACAAAACGTCAGACCGTTTGACATGCAAACGTGGTACTTTGTGGAACAATCACGCATCAACTGAAGTCAATGCTCACCTAATATCAAGTAATTCGGTTGACAAACTTCGGGTAGCTATCTCTTTTGAATATTCTTCGGGAACTTAAGCTAAAATCTGACTCCATTTACCTAGATGAGACAAGCAGTAGTCATTTTGCAGTATATTCTTTGCCTTAGTTTGTGTGTTTGCTTTAGATTATTAGTTACTTGATTTATTTTTACCTGACTTGTGTAAGGGTGTTGGCTTTATTTTGACATTGACACCACCTATATAAGACGCTTTCTGTGTAAATGTAAATGCATAATCACATGCACTTAATAAAAGCTTAGTTTAATTGTTGTCTAAATAAAATCATGTTTTATTGAACACACGTGTCTGATCCAAGCAGGTTCGCCACAAAGTCAAAAATATTAAAGAAAGCACACATTAATGTACGTCGTGCAATTACTGATCTAAATGCTAAACCGACCTCAGGTGGCGGAGGGCATACACTTTTCAATGAAGGCGTGTTAATACCTTTAATAATGTCATATATGAAGGTGCGTTAATCCCCTTTGTAAAATTGTCGTTAAATATGAACTCCTCCCTGTTTGAAGCTTGTGAACAACCACACATGCACCAGTCATCAGGATTAAAATAAAATCCTCCCACTTGGATCACGGCAGAAGTCAAGAGCCTTTGTGGCAGACATATAAGAGAAAGCTCCCTCAGTCACATCTTCAGAAAAGAAGTCAACCGCTACAGCCAACGAGAAGTCAACCACTACAGCCAGCCAGAAGTCAACCGCTACCACCAACGAGAAGTCAACCGCCACCCCCAACCAGAAGTGAACCGCTACCGCCAACCAGAAGTCAACCACTACAGCCAAGCAGAAGTTAACCGCTGCAGCCCACGAAAAAGGTTTTCTTACTGTGTGGTAGGTATTACAATTGTAGGACTTGTCATTTTCTGGTCATCTAAATCACATGAACGAAATGTTTTTACATAGATTAACGTGAGTTCTTATTTCTATTGGTTTTCAGTTTTTAATTTGAGACAAAAAGTTGAAGTGGGATGATGTGTGCATTGAAACAAAATGCAATTCCAATATATTTACTGTCACATGAGTTTGATGGTATTACATAGATTTCTTTGTTTTATTTGTTGGATAAAACTGAACACCTAACTACTAATTAGCAAGAAGTTGTTATGTTGGATGTACAACTATATGATACATAGTTGATGTTTAAAACATGTTTATTTTGTTATATGCAGATGATACAAACATTTTAGCAAAATCCCGGAAAACACTACAACACTCGCTTAATGTGTTGTCCAAATATCGTGTTCAGTGTAAACGCCGGACAACAAACAAGTAGGTTGTTTGTTGAATAGGTAAGATACGAAAATTGTCATTATTTAAATACAACGGTTAAACTATATTGGGGTCGTGTTTGGTTTTCAATATTGAGGTTTATTTTTTATTTATAATGATAAGTTTGATAACGCACATAAGTTGTTATATGATACGACCTCTGGAGCAATGTTTAAGTCTTAAAGATTTGTCCATAGATATTCAAGTTGAATTGTTTGATAGAATTGTTGCACCAATTTTGTTATATGGTTGAGAATTATATAGAGGCCCACATTTGGTTAATTTAGCAGCAAAGCTGCACCTTGGTTTATATAAGATTATTTTGAAATTGAGAAAATCAACCCCACGTGTATGGTTTTGGGCGAATTAGGCACATTTCTATTAATTATCCAAGTTAAAGATAGAATATTAAGTTTTTGATTCAAGTTGGTGGATTGTTAAAATAGTAATATATGTTTGCAAATGGTTTTTTTAACCGTTTTTGGTATTGCCTTTATGCAAATAACATATATAAAGGATCCTATTTAAAACAGGCTCGTCGCGATATAACCTTCGTGGTTGAAAACGACGTTAAACACCAAATAAAGAAAGAAAGAAAGATTTAAAACAGGTTGAATAACTTTAATGCTCTTGGTCTTAGTTGTTTTTTATTTGACCAGTTTCATCTAAAATAGTTTAAATTGAAAAAGTTAAAATTCCTAACAGATTTGATATATATAGTCGTGGATATTTGAATTAAGGTAAAAAAGAAACCTTTTGAATTATATGAATTGTTTAAAGATATATTTACATTTGAACATAATTGAACATTTTTCCCCATAACCTATATAGCACTTTCTTTGTTTCGCTTGAGAACATCAAATTATAAATTACCATTTCAGATAGGCAGAATATTAAATATACCACATAACCTAAGAATACGTATTAAATGCCAGTCTGGAGAACACGCGAATGAATTTCATTATAATTTTCATTGTAATAATTTTGAAAATTTGAGGAAAACGGTGATACCAGTCAATTTTTGGAGAAATTCAAACGCAGGGACATTCAATTTTTGTTGTTGAACTTGATGTATTGGAATAGTTTTATTATGAAATAAATATGATTATTTGTAAGGTCTTTTATTAAAATAAAATAAAGTCGCGTAAGGCGAAATTACTACATTTAGTCGAGCTGTGGAACTCACAGAATGAAACTGAACGCACTGCATGTTTTCACAGTGACCGTAGTCCGCCGCTCGTGCAAAAGGCAGTGAAATTAACGAGCTTGTTTAGCGCGGTAGTGGTTTCGCTGCATAGCATGCTTTTCTTTACCTCTCTTCGTTTTAACTTTCGAACCGACACAAAAAAAGTTTAAATTGTTTTAAAATCGATTTTGGAAATTTTATTTTAATCATAATTTTTATATTTTTAATTTTCAGAGCTTGTTTTTAATCCGAATATAACATATTTATATGTTTTTGAAATTAAAAAAAAATGATGAAGAATAAGATGAACGTAATTTTGGATTATTTACAAAAATTTTTATTTTGATTACAATTTTCAGATTTGTAATGACCAAAGTCATTAATTAATTTTTAAGCCTCCAAGCTGAAAAGCAATACCAAAGTCCGGCCTTCGTCGAAGATTGCTTGGCCAAACTTTCAATCAATTTTATTGAAAATGAGGGTGTGACAGTGCCGCCTCAACTTTTACAAAAAGCCGGATATGACGTCATCAAAGACATTTATCGAAAAAATGAAAAAAACATCTGGGGATATCATACCCAGGAACCCTCATGTAAAATTTCATAAAGATCGGTCCAGTAGTTTATTCAGAATTGCTCTACACACACACACACGCACAGACAGACAGACACACACACACACACACACACATACACCACGACCCTCGTCTCGATTCCCCCTCTATGTTAAAACATTTAGTCAAAACTTGACTAACTGTAAAAAGCACAACAAAATGAGACCTGTTAATACATTTGTGATTATGATTGATTAGTTATTAATTCAGTTTGACAGTCATATTTCTGGTTATTTTTTTACGAAGTGTTGTGTCTCACAATTACATTTCTCTTTCGTTGATTTGTTTAAACTTTTGTTGTTCTCAAATCAATGTAACCCTGGGTGTTCTTTGAAGTGAACATTGCTTTGCCGGGCCTGATTGTTTACCAGCTTTTAAGTTGAAGTGGAATGATGTATGCATTCAAACAGCATACAGTGTTGATATAGTTACTGCCACATGAACTAAGTGTTTTGACATAGATTTACGTGAGTTCCTTTTGCTATTGTTCTGCAGGTTTAAACCCGAGACAAAACGTTCAAGTGGGATGATGTATGCACGCTGTCTGTTTCCCATTCTTCTCCTGATTTTTATCGCAGGTAAGGTAAATTAGCCATACTTGCTTCGCTCTGTCTTTCTGTCTCGCCATTTCCAAAGCAACAGGGAAATTTGTGATTATACGATTACGCAATTGAGTGTTGTCCGTGTGTTATGCGTAATGCGATGTGGTGCCAACAAGCAAATGTCCTTATTTTTGTACAATGAATATGGACATTAACATAGTCATAACTTATCTTATCTATTGGAACAGTACCAGTTATTCCACTCATTCAATATTAGACTGGATGTGTAAACGAGGGTGGAAGAGGAAGTTTGTCTGCCTATGCCCTATGCGTTTGAAAGATTGACTTAATGTATAAATGTCGCTTTACGCAATTTGATTTTTGGTTAAAATCGCTCCGATGCTCCAGGTGTGTTGGTGCGAATGGAGAAACTGATCTAATTTTAGCCTACGAAAACTTTCTTGTAAATACGCTATTTTTAGCCATATCGGAAAGACGTCTAACAATGTTGTGAATAGTGACACATCTTTATAACAAACGTAAACCATGTATTAATACCACTTCCAAAATAGGTCATGAGATTGTCGTTGACGGTCTGATACCACATTCGATTAACTAACCCTAGTTAAAATATAAAACTTGGTATGCCATCATATTCAATATTCTGTATCATAACGTCTTGATTTGTTTCGATTGATTTCTCTCATTTGTTCACACCGGTTTAAACACAATCCGACATTATCACAGCACAATATTGGCGAAGTCGATTTTCGGGGTCAATCCCTGTATTGTGTTTTAATTTCACTACTGCCACATCGTCGTGTCAAAGATCATAATTAATCCCGATGGAAAAGGCCGTCTTCAATAAAGCTACCGCCATGCGTGAGTGAGAAAGGTGACCCATTGACCTCGAGCAAACTGTGACGTAAGACTGTGAAGCCAAGAGGTATGCCTAAAACTCAATTGCAAACGTCTTGTAAACAGCTGAAATGTTTGATCTCCTCTTTGGTTCCAGGGAGTAATCTGATTTTGTCCGACGACCGTGTGTACAATACTTCCAGGCAACTCAACACATTTGAAACGCTGGATCGCACTAGAGATATACGTGAGTATAAGTGCAAAAAAACAGACAGACAAACATGCACACAAAACAAAACAGACAAAGTGAAAACGATACACCCCAAATATACTTGTGTGTAGTTAAGGAGAAATACTCAAAGTTCCCAGCCTGCCACAACTGTATAAACTTCCCCTTTCCCCTTTGAACTCTCGTGCGATCGACACGTGCAGCCGTAGAATTGACAGAACGCATGAAATACGCAAGATAACAACACAGACAAACCTGCCTGCAAAGATAACTGATTTGGCTTTCTCCTCGTGTGTAAAGGTTGCCAAGTTATGCCCATTCTGATTTTTCCTCGACTTTTAATTTGCATCTTACGTTTTAGTCGGGTCGATTCTTGGGGTACCCTTAATTTTGGCGGGGGTCACGTGACCAATGTAAAATAACTCTTTGATACAAACCATTTGCTATATAGCAAAGTGGAGGGTTTGTAATGGCATAACACGTGTGTAGGAACTGACATGGGACAAATGCTTCACATGGGGTACAACTTTGGGAGCAATAATCATTTTGCACAAGTTAGTTCCCCCACCTTACATACTGTGCGGTACACGTAACCCCACTACACAAGTTAGTTCTCCCACCTTACATACTGTGCGGTACACGTAACCCCACTACACAAGTTAGTTCCCCCACCTTACATACTGTGCGGTACACGTAACCCCACTACACAAGATAGTTCCCCCACCTTACATACTGTGCGGTACACGTAACCCCACTACACAAGTTAGTTCCCCCACCTTACATACTGTGCGGTACACGTAACCCCACTACACAAGATAGTTCCCCCACCTTACATACTGTGCGGTACACGTAACCCCACTACACAAGTTAGTTCCCCCACCTTACATACTGTGCGGTACACGTAACCCCACTACACAAGTTAGTTCCCCCACCTTACATACTGTGCGGTACACGTAACCCCACTACACAAGTTAGTTCCCCCACCTTACATACTGTGCGGTACACGTAACCCCACTACACAAGTTAGTTCCCCCACCTTACATGATCTGTATGATCTACGAGTGAAGTATTTTGACACTTCTAGCTTGAAACGTATTTTTACAGAGGTCAACTCCACAGCTCTCTTTGGATTTTTAAAGGAGTCTGGCCTTTATTTTAAGATTTGAATTTTATATCCTTGACACGTTGGGTTTCGATTTAGCTTTTATGTGTCCTTTGGGTGACGTTCCTAATTTTGTTCAGTTCTTCTTCTTCTGCGTTCGATGTTGATGGAATTTTGTTCAGTAAAATTGGTTTAATTTAAATGTGTAATGTTTAACTTGTGGGGTCCTGATTTGGCCTATATGGTCCGCTGGACCCAAAAAGCAACAACAACTAACTAACCCCACCTTACATACTGTGCCGTACACGTAACCCCACTACAACAGTTGCCCGCACATCACATCTTCTTTCATTCCAACAAAACACTGGCCCCTGTTGGTAGACTTTAATCCACTCGTTTTCTTGGTGTTTGTTTAGTAGTGCCACACTATGCAATGAGGAAGGAAAAACAGGAAGGAATATACAACATTAAACATTCTTTCACTCAAATCAAAATTCACATTCAATAGATACACGTCATGATGCAAAATATTATTTCAGAAAACGCACAACCCATAGTTTGTTCTACAATGTTCTCAAATAATCAAATAGACCCCTGAAGATACGTATTCCCCTTCCTCGCATTGGTCTCAAGTTTAGCTTTTTCTGCAAGCATGCTATGGAATTCATTACCCGATACTTTCCGGCAAATACATTCTGTCATTGGTTTTAGTTAGATACAGATAATTTTCTGTACTCTTTGAATACATCATACATTTTGTTTCTACAGAAGTCTTTACTTGTTGAAAATTGAAGACAGTATACCGAAGGCGCCATTTTGGAAAGTATTCTGAAGATTTGAACCTTATTAAGTTCAACGGACATTCGCTGTAATGTAATTAAGAAACGCCTGAACTGATTTGCTTAACATGAAGTGTTCCGCAACTATGCGAAATGATTACATGAATTTTGAAATGAATTTTAATCAGTGAGCGGTTTGCTTCGCCCAGCTTCCCTGTCAGGAGTCAGGACTTCCGGTCGCCATCTTCATTTATTTAGTTTTCATATACCCATTCATCAAAGCAGGAACTCAAACCTACAGTCTTGCTGACACATGCCACCCTGCGCCAAAACGCTTCGCATAACAGAAACACCGGGAATGTCAGTTGGAGAATATCACGGTCTGCATTGACTAGTACCAGACACAGCATTCAGATTTGCTCAAATTCAGCAAGAGAATGCTCAAACACTCATTCTAAGACCTTCCTCTTGTGTGCTGTCATCGTGTCAGCTCCCAAAACGATTTCAGTAGCTCTCGGCTCAATTTCAAATCGGTATCTCTAAGAAATAATCAGGGTCGAAAGGTGGGACAACAAGTAAGACTGGCGCCAGAAGGAGTCGCAATGAGAATTACAGTCTGGGATTCCTACTTATTACACAGCCGTTTTCAATTTGAGTAACTCAGTGCTCAAACGTTTATTTCAAGGTGTTCATGTGGAAATAATTACAACACCCAACCTTCACTGTACATATAGCTCTTGGAGCGATTTGAGACAGTTTTCTTGTTAGATATAATCCCTTTTAAAGGACCGCAACAGGCTATTTTTGGTGTCAAAAACGCGTTTATTTGCGTTTTGGCGTGACTTAGGTTAACAAGACATATGCATGCCGTAGGAAATTGTTTTCTCACCTTCCCTCACAGGGTTTAGTTTATTTCGGAATCGTTTAGGCCATAATCCGACCAATTTCGTGGCTGAAGCGAAGCGTTTTCGCGTTCCGATCTGGCGGTCATTGTATCTCGAACGTCCGCGAGAGTACGGAAGTGGTGAATTCTGGGTAAAATTTTCGATGACGTCAGAAGCCGTATTCATAAAAGCAACTTTAGCTGCTGAACCTTACAGTTTTGAGCCTGGGAGTTAAAACCAAGGGTCTGCGCGCCCCGTGATTTGTAATCATTTTTTTTACAAATCACGTTAATGTTCCCGATATCTTCTTGTCATCCCAAAAGTCAAGACACAAAAACAAAATCCCTTGACTTTTGGGGTAGCGCGACTCCGTTGATTTTGTTTTCTTTCTCCATGATTTTTCTTCCTTTTCTTTATTGTCCCATCGCTGCGAAAATTTGGGTCGCTTCCTTCGAGTGAAAAGCTAGAAACAACAGAGTCGCGCTACCCGAAAGTCAATGAAAAATACACTGTCACCTATCTCTATATATTTATAGATATATATATACAACTAGAGGAATACCCGGCTTCGCCGGGGTGAATCGCGAGACAGAGACAGACAGCGTGGCGGTTCATCACAATCACCTCTGCAGGCGAAGTCCTGTCAAACGGGATTGAGAATTTTAGAGCTTATTTCTTAGCCCTATATTATCTGCTGTGGCTTCTCACATGCCAGAACATACAGACAGACAAAAGCCGCTAGACCCCATCACAAACAGAACTCTATAATACATAGGTTTTTGCCTACACACACACACAAACACACACACACACAGAGAAGCCGTATATATATATGCATATCTGTATCTATAAATATATAGAGATAGGTGAGAGTGTATTTTTCGCGTGGCTATAAATTGATTCGACCTTTTCACTTTGACAGTAAGAACAACTTACGGGTGCAAGGGAAGCGTTCTGGACAGCGCAGTGACATTCTAAAAATAAATAGTAACTTACAACTGAACGGGAAAGCCACACGAAGGAAGGGAGATAAACGCCAAACACTGGAGAAGATAAGGAAGAGTTACTTATAATGGTGAAATGAACACAAAAACGAACATGAGTTTAGCGCTGCGCGCTGAGAGCACGTGTTGAAATATCTCATCGATGATATTGTGTCCGGGGTGTAGCTGAATACGGTGTCCAAATTTGAAAAAGAACCACCGAGAACTTTGGCGTTGTGATGTGGTGTAGCGGCTATGGTGTGTCGGTATGGGGGCCCGGGTAAGCTGAGGTGGAACCAAAATAGCTGAGGTGGAACCAAAATCGGTTCCGCGCTGCGCGCTGAGAGCACGTGTTGAAATATCTCATCGACCAGGTTGTGTCCAGGGTGTACCTGAATATGATCACCAAATTTGAAACAGATCCATCGAGAACCTTGGCCGCGCATCGCGCACAGACACACAGACACACAGACACACAGACACACAGACACTAGTCGTATATATATATAGATACTGGCCGTATAAAATTTCATCTCACACGGCATCACTGCAGAGCGCCTAGAACTGTACCCACGGAATATGCGCGATATAAGACTCATTGATTGATTGATTGATTGATTGATTCTCTGTGTGTGTGTGTGTGTGTGTGTGTGTGTGTGTGTGTTTGTGTGTGTGTGTGGGCAACACCTGTGGAATGTAGAGTTCTGTTTGTGATGTGGTCTGGCGGCTTTGGTGTGTCTGTATGTTCAGGCCTTCCTTCGAGAAGCCATAACAGTTATTCTCAATCCCGTTTGAGTGGACTTCGCCTTCAAAGGTGATTGTGGTGTTTCGGCACTCGATTACATTTGGCGTCGTCGACAGCGATGGGACTCGACATGAAATGTTCAGGCCACTGAATCATTTTCGTATATTTATAGATATAGATATACATATATAGTTGTTCGCCTTAGAAGTTGTGGGCTTTCCTTGCATGTACCCGTAAGTTGTCCTCACTGTAAAAGTGCAAAGGTCGAATCTATTTATCGAAAAATCCACTGTCATCTATCTCCATATATTTATATATATATAGATAGATATATACGGCTTCTGTGTGTGTGTGTGTGTGTGTGTGTGTGTGTGTGTGTGTGTGTGTGTGTGTGTGTGTGTGTGTGTGTGTGTGTGTGTGTGTGTGTGTGTGTGTGTGTGTGTGTGTGTGTGTGTGTGTGTGTGTGGAGGCAACACCTGTGGATTGTAGAGTTCTGTTTGTGATGGGGTCTGGCGGCTTTTGTCTGTCTGTATGTTCTGGCATTTGAGAAGCCATAACAGATAATATAGGGCTTAGAAATAAGCTCTAAAATTCTCAATCCCGTTTGAGAGGACTTCGCCTTGAAAGGTGATTGTGGTGAACCGCCACGCTGTCTGTCTCTGTCTCGCGATTCACCCCGGCGAAGCCGGGTATTCCTCTAGTTGTTATATGTGTAGCCAAGTTGCATTGTTATATGTGTAGCCAAGTGGCATTGTTATATGTGTAGCCAAGTGGCATTGTTATATGTGTAGCCAAGTGGCATTGTTATATGTGTAGCCAAGTGGCATTGTTATATGTGTAGCCAAGTGGCATTCCCAGCCTCTTTGTTATATGTGTAGCCAAGTGGCATTTCCAGCCTCTTTGTTATATGTGTAGCCAAGTGGCATTCCCAGCCTCTTTGCTATATGTGTAGCCAAGTGGCATTCCCAGCCTCTTTGTTATATGTGTAGCCAAGTGGCATTCCCAGCCTCTTTGTTATATGTGTAGCCAAGTGGCATTCCCAGCCTCTTTGTTATATGTGTAGCCAAGTGGCATTCCCAGCCTCTTTGTTATATGTGTAGCCAAGTGGCATTCCCAGCCTCTTTGTTATATGTGTAGCCAAGTGGGATTCCCAACCTCTTTGTTATATGTGTAGCCAAGTGGCATTCCCAGCCTCTTTGATATACGTGTAGCCAAGTGGCATTCCCAGCCTCTTTGTTATATGTGTAGCCAAGTGGCATTCCCAGCCTCTTTGTTATATGTGTAGCCAAGTGGCATTCCCAGCCTCTTTGTTATATGTGTAGCCAAGTGGCATTCCCAGCCTCTTTGTTATATGTGTAGCCAAGCGGCATTCCCAGCCTCTTTGTTATATGTGTAGCCAAGTGGCATTCCCAGCCTCTTTGTTATATGTGTAGCCAAGTGGCATTCCCAGCCTCTTTGTTATATGTGTAGCCAAGTGGCATTCCCAGCCTCTTTGTTATATGTGTAGCCAAGTGGCATTCCCAGCCTCTCTGTGTTGACGTTTCTCCTGCCCGACCCAGTTGGTTTACGAAGCGTATTCCATAGTTACCGAGCCCTTTATTCGTTGCTTTCATTAAGTGGTTGCAAAAATAAGATGAATTCATGTGTAAACACGATTTGTCGCTATGACTAAATGTTTTAATATAGAGACGGGGAATCGAGACGAGGGTCGTGGTGTGTGTGTGTGTGTGTGTGTGTGTGTGTGTGTGTGTGTGTGTGTGTATAAAGTGATTCCGAGAAAACTACAGGACCGATCTTCATAAAACTTACATGAGAGTGCCTCAGTATAATATCCCCAGACGTTTTTTTCATTTTTTGGATAAATGTCTTTGATGACGTCATATCCGGCTTTTTTGTGAAAGTTGAGGCAGCACTGTCACGCTCTCATTTTTCAATCAAATTGGTTGACATTTTGGTCAAGTAATCTTCGACGAAGCCCGGACTTTAATATTGCATTTCAGCTTGGAGGCTTAAAAATTAATTAATGAGTTTGCTCATTAAAGTTGTCATTAAAATCGATTTTCCGCAAAAACAGATGTAAAATTCATTGCACTGTATTCCTCATCTTCTCCTGAATTCAAAAAATATAGATATGTCATGTTTACTCTAAAAATGTACTTAGAATGAAAGAAAATAGGTTCAATAAGTACTACGGACGCGTGCTTCGCGGCGGCGAGCGTGACCCGTCATGTTCTTCGATACGGTAAGGCGAGACTATCTGAATGAAGTCTCGGCGATGATTGGTTTGTGGTGTTGATCTTGACTAAATGTTTCTATATCGCTTCACGCGACTTGTTGTTCTTTCTTGCGGATCCTTATTATAGTTTTTTGTTCAATCAGGTTATGTTTATCTTCCATCCAGCAGTCGTCAATTTATCATGCATAATTAATGTTATTAACTTGTTGTGCAGACTCTTCTTTCATTCGCTGGGGGAGGAAGAGCTGCCCTGTTAACTCCGCCTTGGTCTATGCCGGTGAGTAAGGGGATTCCCTGTACACTTGCCGTGTTATGTACGTATAAGTTACAGCTCCGTCCATCCATGGTATCGCCTGATATTTTGTCGAGACTGGGTCAATGAATATGATGACGTCACTCGAGGCTCTGCCGAGAGTGACGTCATTATATTCTTTCACCCCGTCGAGACAAAATATCACGCGATACCATGGATGGACGGAGCTGTAACGTATATATGGCATGACCAAAGTAAAGAGAATTTGTCATGGGATGTGGAAACAAATCATTGGAAATTCACCAAGGGCAATCAACCCAAGCCTAGAATTTGTAGAACTATATTTTGTTTCAGTCTTGGCAAGGCCAGTTTTGTCCAGTTCCGGAAAAGACATCATGAATTCAGTCACCCTGCCGAGACGAAAAAAACCAATTCCATGGATGAAAACGTATAAGCTTATATCCCGTGACGCATCAAAGCTAAATTTTGTTTTGAAATGTCTTCACAACGTACAGATAACTTATAACGACATAATCGCCTTCACAAGACAGGAAAAACGCACACTTTGTTTTTCGTCTGCTACAAATCTAGTCTTGTTGGTTGACGGAGAGAATAAAGCTTCAATCGTACCTTCATCAACAGGAATAAATGCTCAATCCGCTGTCAGTTCGCAACTGAACCTTGGTTTTTTTCTTTAACTTTTTGGTTACCATTGAAACGGCAATCCAAAAGAGTGTTTCAGCTGTTTCAAGACACAGGCTTAGCTCCTTCTTTTGAGTTGCTTTTCAGTCTAAAATGACACCGGAAGCGAACAAATTGTCGCGGTTAACTGTCGTCACAAAAAGACGTCATGACAAAGTTACATGCAAAGCAAAAGAGACTTTGACGTCATTTACTTTTGTTTGGAATTTTCCGTCTGTTCCTAGCTTGTCAGTGAAGACCTGACGTGAGTAAGCTTACCCTTTGCAGCTGTGAAATAATCAGTCTTGTGTCTAGGTCGTGTAGGTACAGAGTTTGCTTCTGCAATCATTGTGTTCGTGTTGATGACGGCTTCATAAGATTTCCATTTTCTTGTTTCTGCGGCTGCGCAAGTTATTTTGCCTAGGTCA
>NC_090260.1:11061731-11099231 GCF_037325665.1 Littorina saxatilis
GACCCTGGGTCTTCGCGAGGTGGCCATTGTGGCGTAATCCCTCCGGACTAGCATAACGTTTCCCTATCCCAAGACCGACCGTGCGTGGTCTATGACCACATCCTCTACGAGGTGACCCTATCAACTAGGCAGCGCAAGCCCCTAGGCGAAACACGGCGGATCTAGAGGAGAGAACCTCGATAAAAAATTTGAGCTGCCATGAAGACGGAGCATGTTGGCTGAGGACAGCGGGCAGACCTTCTGTGCCGACACCCATCTACAGGAGAAAACCAGGCATGCACGCATCAAACCCAACATGGCCTGGCCTGGCGAAGTCTCCTTCTCCTTTATTTAGAAACGTATATTCGGTGCATAGTTTTCACTCGGTCTGTGTGTTCGCACTTATACTCACGTGTTCGGTGGGTGCGTCGATTCAGCTTTTCAAATGAGTTAAGTCGCCTGGAAGAAGGGTACACACGGTCGTCGGACAAAATCAGATTCTCCCCTGGAACCAAAGAGGAGACACCCCCCCCCCCTTTTTTTAAATTTTTTTTTAGAGTTGTAGGCATAAGTTCACGGTCTTACGTCACAGTTTGCGCGAGGTCATAGGGTCATCTTTCTCACTGTCACATGGCGGTAGGGAGATTAAATGCATAAGACGGCAATTGATCCCGAAAATCGACAGGGACTGTGGCGTGGTGGTAAGACATCGGCCTCTTAATCGGACGATCGTGGGTTCGAATCCCGGCCGCGGCCGCCTGGTGGGTTAAGTGTGGAGATTTTTCCGATCTCCCAGGTCAACTTATGTGCAGACCTGCTAGTGCCTTGTCCCCCTTCGTGTGTACTCGCAAGCGCAAGACCAAGTGGGCACAGAACAGATCTTGTAATCCATGTCAGAGTTTGGTGGGTTATAGAAACACGAAAATACCAAGCATGCTTCCTCCGAAAGCTGCGTATGGCTACCTAAATGGCGGGGTTAAAACGGTCATACACGTAAAATTCCACTCGTGCAAAAACACGAGTGTACGTGGGAGTTTCAGCCCACGAACGCAGAAGAAGAAGAAGAAGAAGAAGAAGAAGAAGATCCCGAAAATTGACTTCGCTAATAGTTTGCTCATATTTTGACTGTGTTAATTTCGGATTGTGTTTAAACTGGTGTTACAAAAAAGATAGAAATCAATCGTAAACAGATTGTATGATACAGAATATTGAATACGATGACATACCAAGTGGGGTTTTTTAACGAGTGTTTTGTTTGGTAATCGAATGGGATATCTGGCCGGTCAATGACAATCACATGACCTATTTTGGAAGTAGTATTAATCCCTGGTTACTCCCATCTATTTAATGTCCATATTCATTGTACACAAATAAGGAAATGTGTCTGTTGGCGCCACATCGCATTACGCATATCACAAAGACAACACTCAAAAGCATAATCGTGCAATCACAAATGCTCCTGTTGCTATGGAAATGGCGAGACAGAAAGAGAGAGCGAAGCAAGTATGGCTAATTTTCCTTACCTGCGATCAAAATCAGGAGAAGAAATGGAAACAGACAGCGTGCATACATTATCCCACTTCAACTTTTTGTCTCGGGTTTAAACCTGCAGAACAATTGCAAAAGGAACTCACGTAAGTCTATGTCAAAACATTTAATTCATGTGAATTAGATCACAACAAAATTAGATTAGTCTTACAACTGTAATACATACTAAACAGTAAAGAAACCTTCTTTCGTTGGCAGCAGCGGTTGATATATTGTTGGCAGTGGCCGTTGATATCTTGGTGGCTGTTGCGGTTGATGTCTTGTTGGCTGTGACGGTTAATGTCGCATTGGCTGTAGCGGTTGATGTCTTGTTGGCTGTAACGGTCGATGTATTTTCTGAAGACATGACTGGGTGAGCTGTCTCTTAATATATATCTGCCACAAAGTTCATGACAACTCTTGATATCCTTCCATTGTTAAAGACTGTAACAGTCTGACGACTACCATTTAAAGGTGATATCCTTCCATCGTTAAAGACTGGGAAAGTCTGACGACTACCATTTAAAGGTGATATCCTTCCATCGTTAAAGACTGGGAAAGTCTGACGACTACCATTTAAAGGGGATATCCTTCCATCGTTAAAGACTGGGAAAGTCTGACGACTACCATTTAAAGTTGTAACAAATTGTGCAAACGTTACGCCAATAGCAGTGTCAGACAGTTGGACATTTGAGAGAAATTCAAGTTTTACGCCCTCATGGCAAAGCTATTCAGGGCATGTTCCCGGTACGGGTTTTACCCCGACTTTAGATGAGATACACAAGTGGTTGCGTATTGTATGTGCATGCAATTTTGAGATTTAATGTTAAGACTCGCTCAGTGTGGGATGAGCGTCGCTCGTTCGTTTCGTTGATTGTAATTTTCTCTCCAGTCCACACAACTCTCACTTACTCTATTGGGCATGTCGTATCTAACAGTGGCGTTTACTTCCCTTTGTTGAGCAAGTGTGCAGTACATAGATCACTGTTCTGCTATTGTCTCGAAAACACATTGTATCTTGCCAGACCTTTCAACGTCGATCGTATGCTTTTCTTATTTACAAAACAAAACATTCCAGATTTGACGTAGACTGTTAATCGAAATGAGGGTGACACGTGTGTGTGTGTGTGTGTGTGTGTGTGTGTGTGTGTGTGTGTTTGTGTGTGTGTGTGTGCCGTGTGTGTGTGTGTGTGTGTGTTTAATGCGTGTTTTATGTGAGTGTGTGTGCGAGAGCACACAGCAAATGCTAGAAAGCGATTTGACAGTTTGTTATGACATTTTATATGCAAGTTTCTGCAGATATCCTGAGACGTTTTTTTCTTTGATTACCTTTTTGATGAATGGCACTGTGGTGACGTCATTTTTCACTCAAATTGATTGACATTTTGGTCAGGCAAATTTCGACGAAACCCGGACTATAGGATTGCATTTCAGCTTGGAAATTTAAAAAAGAATGAATGAGTTTGGGAATTACAAATCTCAACATTGTTTAATTATTACAATTATAATGTAAGGAATCGATCCAAAATTCGTTATTCTTATTCTTTATCATTTCTTGATTAAAAAAAAAATAGACATGTTTTGTTCGGATAAATAAAAACACAAGCTCAGACAGTTATAAATTATAGAGAAAAGTGCGCTTTCCTTTGAAGCACTATATTCCACTGCTCTATACTAGCTTGTCACTTCAGGCGATCTGCGAGCCGGCTATACGCTGCTGCGCTATACTGGCTTGTCACTTTCTGCACGCTTGTTTCGTGAACGTGCCAGAGCTTTCTTGGCTCACGGTGTCGGGGTATCGACACACGTTAATTTAATTCTGTGAGTAATGACATATTAACCAAATGTATTAATTTCGCTTTGCGTGACTTGTTTCTTTTGTTGGCATTATCTGTGATAACTATTCACACGTAAGGCGTATAGGTTGTTGGTGCCTTAAGCCATCTCAAAGTATTAGGCTGAACTCAAAGACATGAGGTTCGTGAACTTATGAAAGTATAGGTTGTTGATGCCTTAAGCCATCTCAAAGTATTAGGCTTAACTCAAAGACATGAGGTTCGTAAACTTATCAAAGTATAGGTTGTTGATTCCTTATGCCATCTCAAAGTATTAGGCTGAACTCAAAGACATGAGGTTCGTGAACTTACGAAATTATAGGTTGTTGATGCCTTAAGCCATCTCAAAGTATTAGGCTGAACTCAAAGACATGAGGTTCATGAACTTACGAAAGTACAGTTTGCTGATGCCTTATGTCCTCTCAAAGTATTAGGCTAGCAGGGGCCGTAAGCGCTATGCATACATGCTTAAGCTCAAAAACATGAGGTTCATGAACTTACGAAAGTAGAGGTTGCTGTTGTTGTGTCCCCTTAACCTATAAAGCTTAACGGGACCGTATGCAAATAAGGAAGATTATTTTTGTTAATACAACATTATCTTTTATTTTAGACGCCAACACACACACGCAAAGCCTATGCTGCATTAGGACTACTGCGTCTCTCGTTTAGGTAAATGGAGTCAGATTTTAGCTTCCGTTCCTCCTGACCCACTAGGTGACACCCCCACCCCCCATCCCACTCCCCCCCCCCAAACTTCAACATTAAACCAGCAACAACAACAAAACATTCAAAAGTGATAGCTTCGCCTAAGTCTGTCAACCGAATTACTTCATATTTGGTTCGCATTGACTTCAGTTGATGCGTGATTAGTCCACACAGTGGCAAGTCTGCATAGTACTAATCTGACGTTTTTGCTCTGTACAAAATATCCAAATTTGGGGATTGCCTCAACAGTAGTATGTTTGAAACTGAGCTGAAGATAGCCAAACTCACCCGATTTAAAGCCTCCAGGCTTGTGCTTCTTGGGCTATCTGAAACGACTAGTATACAAACACCATCTGTAGAAACCCGTGACTTGAATACAGCAATTACGGGCAGGATCAGAGCATTTTCTTAACGTCGGTGATGGGGCGAGAACCGGTGCATTTAACGTGGTATGGCCGTTCAGGAGATGCTGATGAAAATGAAGGTATTTCAATGCAAACTGCACAACCACACTGACTCACACGGGGAGAAGGCGGGGATGAATGAGCTGGGACAGTGTTGGCATTATTTCGTGGGTGTCAATACCAACAAGCATACGGACAGGCAAAGCAAGCAAGACAAGACACACAAAGATGGGCGGACAAACACACAAATAAACAAGCAAACTGATAGTTCAAAAACACACCAACCCCCCTCCCTCTTCTTTTGTTTTGTTTTTTTCTTTTCTCTTCTTGCTAACACTCTTCTTCTTCTTCTTCTTCTTCTTCTTCTTCTTCTTCTTCTTCTTCTTCTTCTTCTTCTTCTTCTTCTTCTTCTTCTTCTTCTTCTTCTTCTTCTTCTTCTGCGTTCCCGGCCATGCTAAATTGTTAATCCAGTCAGCTATGCAGGATGAAGTCCGATGTCCGCCGCAGCTTCTTCTTCTTCTTCTTCTTCTTCTTCTTCTTCTTCTTCTTCTTCTTCTTCTTCGTTCATGGGCTGAAACTCCCACGTTCACTCATGTTTTTGCAGTGGGTTTTGCCGTGTATGACCGTTTTTACCCCGCCATTCAGGCAGCCATACGCCGCTTTCGGGGGAGTCTGCCGCAGCGACGTTGCCGATCCCCACAGCTTCTCGTAGGCCTCCACTGGACTGGGCAACGTCTGGTGTCTCAGAGCGTTGAAGGAGGGGCAGGACGTGCTAACACTGGACTGGGCAACGTCTGGTGTCTCAGGGCGTTGAAGGAGGGGCAGGACGTGCTAACACTGGACTGGGCCACGTCTGGTGTCTCAGGGCGTTGAAGGAGGGGCAGGACGTGCTAACACTGGACTGGGCCACGTCTGGTGTCTCGGAGCGTTGCAGGAGGGGCAGGACGTGCTAACACTGGACTGGGCGACGTCTGGTGTCTCAAGGCGTTGAAGGAGAGGCAGGACGTGCTAACACTGGACTGGGCCACGTCTGGTGTCTCAGGGCGTTGAAGGAGGGGCAGGACGTGCTAACACTGGACTGGGCCACGTCTGGTGTCTCGGAGCGTTGCAGGAGGGGCAGGACGTGCTAACACTGGACTGGGCCACGTCTGGTGTCTCAGGGCGTTAAAGGAGGGGCAGGACGTGCTAACACTGGACTGGCTTATGGTGGAGACAGCTGGAAGATCTCTGGATATAATTGAAGAGGAGTAGTCTTCCTTTCAGAAAATGTGTACTCTGCCTTGCAGATTATAAATGTGTGCTGTCGGGGCTGGGTAAAGGGAGTGGAGGGTAAGGGGTGGGGGTGGGTAAGCGAGGGGTAAGAGAGACGAAAGAGAAAACTGGACAGGGAAAATTCACTGCCTGAAATATTCAATAAAGCCACCCAAAAAAAAAAAGAAATTACAACATATGCAGGTTTTCAATTTATATTTTTGCAAAGTATCTGCACAAGCATGTGTGCCTCTGTGAGTATGTTCGTGGCTGCTTTCATGGGGTTCCTGTATCCTCAGAAATCTCTCTTTTTCTGACACCGTTGATTTAACGTCATTTTTACAGGACAGTTTTTTTCCTTTCAGTTATAAGTTGTAGTAGTTTGTCCTTATTGATGGCCGCGGGAGCGGTCATCTATTGGAATGCATTCGGAGAGGTGACGTGTCTCGTTTTTTAGGACAAGTAGAGCTCGTTCACCAGTAGCAAAGACTCACTCAGTCCGTCAGTGTGCCTCAGTGTGTGTGATGGGTGGGGGGGGGGGGGCTCTCCCGTGACCGGCCACTTGCAATAATATACGGACAGGTTTGCACTGGCCCAAGGGTGTCCGTTCATGAGAGGGACTGCTGTAACAGCAAAACCAGTGTGAAACATAAGTAATCAATTTATCCACTTGACTATATTAACAACAGGGACCTATCACTCTTCTTTGCATGTTTTTATGCCGACGGATTTTCAAATACTCTGCAACACAAGTAACCCAAATTCAACATGTGCCCGTACAATACCGCTTCTTTTATGAAAACATTGATTCGGCCATGTTGATTTTAATCAACCAATTTTCTTGGGCTGTCATACGTCGCGTTTAAAGGAAGCATGCAGGGTATTTTCGTATTTCTATAACCGACCGAACTCTGACATGGATTCAAGGATACTTTTCGTGCGTACTTGGTCTTGTGCTTGCGTGTACACACGAAGGGGGATAAGGCACGAGCAGGTCTGCACATTAGTTGGGATCGGACAAATCTCTATCCTTAACCCAGCGGGTAAGGCAGGTTCGAACCCACGACCTTCTGGTTGCCAAGCTGGTTCCTGGGCTGAGCCGCGCGATAGGTAGGGAACACATCGCGGTTTCTGATTGCATGAAATCACAACAAACCTTCGGTGGCCTAGTGGTAAGGCGTCTGCCCAGTGAGCGGGAGTTCGTGGGTTAGAACCCCGGCCGGGTCATACCTAAGACTTTAAAATTGGCAATCTAGTGGCTGCTCCGCCTGGCGTCTGGGATTATGGGGTTAGTGCTAGGACTGGTTGGTCCGGTGTCAGAATAATGTGACTTGGTGAGACATGAAGTCGTGGTGGACTGGGAGTTAAGCAAACAAACAAACAAACAAACAACAAACCTAAATGTCCACCCGTCTGATCGCATGGCTGCATTCCACCCGAGTAGTTGACACCCACTTTTGTTTCGTGCACACCAGTCACGTCGTACCAACTTGATTCTTTTCCACGAGTTTGCACGGGAAGCAAAATCAATGCTCTAAAATGGGAGACAGCAGTACCCGCTATTACGAGTTAGTCGTGTGGCAGAGAGTTTTCTTGCACACGAGAATGTAGATGTCTCACGACGGCATAGGCATAGAAAGACAGAAATGAGTTTTGGGGGACGAAATAACAGGCACAAAACAAGACTGAAAAACACAATTGCCCTTTTACACATACCCTACACACGCATGCGCGCAGAAAATAGATTCAAAGCTTTGACTTCAACAATGTCTGAGAAAACCTCAAATTAACGAACTTTTGTATCGGGCACATACTGTTTGTGACTGTGATTAAATAATAAATTTGTGTTGCTAATATACACATTTTTATGCGCTTTCAGCTTGATTATATTCAATCTACACCCCAATGCTCAAATGCGACCTCAGTATAAATGAAAGTTCAAGAAAAACTTGAAAACAATCTGTCACGATTTAGTGACGTGGATCGAGAAAGTGTCACTCTGTGGGGTGCCTTCTCTTGGTCAATTGCGATAGAAAGCGCCTGTGCTTTCTGTCAACGGCTGGGTTTTAGCTGACCGAGCAATAGCGAACATGTGAATTTCGTGTCGCACGGATTTCACGTGAGTGATTTCTGCTGTCCGGGCAAAACTGGCGATAGCTGAACTTGGAATGTGACAAGGTTAGTCACGTGTTATTGTCAAGGTTGTCTGTCTGAGACATATTAACTACACACTCGAAACTCAGCAGCGAGAGAGAAGCGTCGGTGTCTTAATTATCCTACAAGTTTGATGGTCCTCAACACGTTTAAATACTTTACTGTATACCAATGTGCCATGCTGCTTGCCAGTAGGGCTTAAGAGGAACTACAAGGACAGACCACCTTCTCCCTGTATACATGCTGGATGACAGTCGGGGCGTCAAGGTTTCTCCGCTGTGAGTTTTCACCACATAAAGATTCAGCGCGAGAGGAGGATGACGGTATTTCTGTGACGAACATAAGTCATTCGAAAGGAAGCGGGTTCGCTTAAAAGAGAGCTACATACATAAGGCTGTTGAGGTAATAAATCATTATTTAGCGCTTTTGACGAGTCTGTGTTTGTGGAATGAAATACTCTCTGTTGTTCTTTCCAGGTAGCGCATAATTGGCTCTTTGTGACGCTAAAATACTAATCTGTATATGGTTTTTGCAGATATGGAGAGAAGGAAGGAAAATAGCTGATTTGTTGTTGTAAAAGTCCGTTTGTGCAGGCCCACGTGCTCGATGAGATATGTCAGGGTGACATGTTTAAAGGTGGGGTGTGAGGGGTAGCATGACATGTTTAGTGCACCGAGGCTTTTTGTTGCAGCCTTCTTCTGTTGCTGCCTACGTATTCTACTACGTGCTACGCTGGGATTATGTAACCAGGTCGTCCGCGGCATTGCTGTAACCTGCTAACCTGCTGTATTGGTGATTTGCTGTCGCTGTTGCCGTCCTGCCCATCTACGCGTCTACTACATCTTTCTGGTAGACTACGGGGAGGACCTTCAGCGACTGAGTGAGGCGCCTGATGTCTCCACTGTTCCCTGCTTCGTTGCCACGCTAACCGGCACTACATTCAACGGAGCAGTTGTGGAGACTACAGACTAATTACGGGCCGCCCACTCAGTGGCAAAAAGCTAAGTTGCACCATGTCTTTTGCACCCTTACCACCAAGTCATCTGTGTTATTAATGATTATACTCGAGTGGTGACGACGTGGGGTGTGTGACACCTGCATGAATTAGCACTTTAAGGCAGATCAGTAACTTTTCCTAACTATACACGGGATCAGCGTGTTATTATTATTTTCTGTACTTTAACTGGCATTTTTGTCAGTGACCACTTTAACGTAAAAAGAACATCTTTTGGAGTGAAGTCTCGAGGGAGGTGGCGTGATATTACATAAACAGGCGTCTGAAACTTATACTTTTGTTGATTCTATCTATTTGTATGACTGCGAGAGTGGATCGTGGTGTGGTTAGTTAGTTAGAAGTAACTAACCGTTCATAATCACCTTATTGTGATATTGAAACGTGACACAATCAGGTTTATGTCTTCACATGCAACAAGAGACACTCACCAAGCCTCAACTTAACGGCCACATAACGCAGCCGTTGTGAAAGATGTTACCTTCGCTCCTTCAGAAACTATATACTGTGGATGAAGTTTGATTCCTGAAGTTGTCCTACAGCACCTTTTGACATTGGCTCATATACTTTCTTTCTTTCTTTATTTGGTGTTTAACGTCGTTTTCAACCGTTCAAGGTTATATCGCGACGGGGAAAGGGGGGAGATGGGATAGAGCCATTTGTTAATTGTTTCTTGTTCACAAAAGCACTAATCAAAAAATTACTCCAGGGGCTTGCAACGTAGTACAATATATGACCTTATTGGGAGAATGCAAGTTTCCAGTACAAAGGACTTAACATTTCTTACATACTGCTTGACTAAAATCTTTACAAACATTGACTATATTCTATACAAGAAACACTTAACAAGGGTAAAAGGAGAAACAGAATCCGTTAGTCGCCTCTTACGACATGCTGGGGAGCATCGGGTAAATTCTTCCCCCTAACCCACGGGGGGTTAGGCTCATATACATAATCACATGCACTTAATATAAGCATAGCTTGATTGTTGTGTAGACCTAAGTTGTTCTTTTGTATTACATGCCACCCTGTGTTATCTGAATAAAACCATGCTTAAATAAACGCGCTAGTCCAAGCAGGTTCGCCATTAAGTCAAAAGGATTAAGTAAAGCACAAATTAATTTATGTCGTGCAATTACTTATCGCAATGCTTAAAGGCATATGTACGCGCTACCGTGTTTACAAAGTGTAGTTTGCCCATAATCGATGTCAAACGCACCATAAGACCATGTAATGACGATATGTCGCCATGCGCGGACCATATACATGCATTACAGCTTGTTTTAGAGTCTCAAAAACTTTGGATGTAAACAAAGACGCGGAGTTATTTCCCTTGCGTCAACGCTACCTCTGTTGGCAAATCTATAAATAGGACGATCCAGATCAAAATGAAAATTAACATATCTCAACATTGAAGGGGTCCTAGACCACAATATTTTGCAGGGAACTTAATTTAGCATGTCTCCAGCTGCTGGTAAAGCAATTAGCGTGTATAGTCATCGAGTACATATGGCTTTAAAGGCACAGTAAGTCTCCCGTAAACCATCACTGATACTGTCAAGCTTTTACACACAGTACAAACGTGGTTTATCTTACCCCTGAGCCATCGTGAACCGGTGTGATCCAGTTTCCTTTTTGTCACAATGTAGTCGTCAGTTTGTGATTTCAATGCGACTCGCTGTAAGCTTATCTGCAATAGCACGTTATTATGTACTTCTGAATCTAAACGCAACAAACGGCTGCGATTCACACGAACTCTAGCGATGGCTTTTGACTGTTCAGAGTAACTGGCGTTAGGCATAACCGTCGTCTGCTACGAGAACCACGACCTTGCGTGACCCTGCTTCCGGGCTTTTCTTTTTTCAAACTTTCAAAACTTCGGATTGTACTGATCTTGTCCTGATGAAAAAAGAATTATTTTGTGATTTAAGAATGTTTGTATATGTCGTAACGAAATCTGGTAATTGCCGAATTCGTGAAATCGGCAACCTATTTGCCGAATTCGTGAAATCGGCAATCGCTTGCCGAGAACGCGAATTCGACAGGCTATTGCCGAAATCGTGAAAAGCCAGATTAAAGTTGTCGAATTCGTGAAATCGGCAACTGATTTCACGAAATCGGCAATCGATTTCACGAAATCGACGATTTTGTCGATTTCACGAATTCGGCAACTTTAAACAGGTTTTGGTACAACAGAATTTTCTGTAGCCGATTTGTCACGAGTTGACTGAATAAATGAGATAGAGGAAGGTTAATCGGTGAATATGGCCTTGTGTGTGACTGCGTGTGTATATGTGTGTGTGTGTGTGTGTGTGTGTGTGTGTGTGTGAGTGTGTGTGTGTGTACGTGTGTGTGTCTTGTGTGGTGGCGGTGGTGGTGGTGGTGGTGGGTGTGTGTGTGTGTGTGTGTGTGTGTGTCTTGTGTGGTGGTGGTGGTGTGTGCAGCCCAACCAGTGGCTTTTGGCCAAACGTGACCTCAAAGGGAGAACGGTTGTTCAAATTTCGATGCGCTGACGAATTCTTTTGCGAGAGATAGACAGACAGACAGACAGACAGACAGACAGAGAGAGACACACAGAGAGAGAGAGAGATACAGACAGACAGAGACACACAGAGAGTTAGATAGAGAGAGAGAGAGAGACAGACAAAGACAGACAGACAGAGACACACAGAGAGTTAGATAGAGAGAGAGAGAGAGAGACAAAGACAGACAGAGAGAGACACACAGAGAGAGAGACAAGAGAGAGAGACACACACACACAGAGACACACAGAGAGAGACACAGAGAGAGACACAGAAAGAGAGACACAGAGAGAGAGAGAGACAGACAGACAGAGAGAGACACACAGAGAGAGACTCAGAGAGAGAGACACAGAGAGACAGAGAGAGAGACAGAGAGAGAGAGATAGAGAGAGACAGAGAGAGAGACAGAGAGACAGACAGACAGAGAGAGAGAGACAGAGAGAGAGAGACAGAGAGAGAGAGAGAAAGAGAGAGACAGAGAGAGAGAGAGAGAGTGACAGAGAGAGAGTGAGAGAGAGAGGAGATGTTTATTACCTTTACAATTCTCTGTGAGCCAGCTATGTCCAACAGTTCAAACCGGCTTCTCAAATAGTAGAAACCGCGATCTTTGGTTTGCTGACCAGCAAGTGTTGAAATCATTGTATTGTAATCCTTTCTACTTGGTAGAATGTGCACGCTAAATTTCTCTTTTCTGATGGCATCATCAAACCTGTCGGCAAACAGCGCCTCCATCATTGAAAGCTTCCTTGTTATGAAGGAAATTGTGAATATAATTTGGGCTCAACATTTTTCTTTTTAAAGGGTGAGTATTTTTCACCGTTTATTTCAACTACATAAAGACCGATATGCACGTGAAAGTGACTGAACATTGTGGAGTTAACTCCAAGTCGACGGGGTTACCACAGGACGAAGAAGAAGAAGAAGAAGATGAGCACAGAGAACAGTTCAGTTTGCCATCAGACGCGTGACAGCTCAGCTACACTACATTCTGTTGCACCAAAACATGTTTAAAGTTGCGCCGATTTCGTGAAATCGACAAAATCGTCGATTTCGTGAAATCGATTGACGATTACGTGAAATCCGTTGCCGATTTCACGAATTCGACAACTTTAATCTGGCCTTTCACGATTTCGGCAATAGCCTGTCGAATTCGCGTTCTCGGCAAGCGATTGCCGATTTCACGAATTCGGCAAATAGGTTGCCGATTTCACGAATTCGGCAATTACCAGATTTCGTTACGACATATATACTGAACTTTAAAAAATAAAAAATAAATCAACTCGGTGGTGAATGTTTTCAATGTTTGAATATTTTATTTATTGGCCATTTTAGTGTTTATAAACCTTCGCTTTATTGATTTTGAATAGAACATCATGAAATGACAATTTTTTTTAAAAAAAGTGACTGAGTCTAAGCGCAATGATTTCGGAAAACGTTCAGTGTTCATAACGTGCAATGCTTTGGCCAGCTCCACATAAGCATCCCAATCGCTTGCTGAGTCTCTCTCCTTCATCAAGTCGTGGCATGATTGCGATATCTGATACAGCCAAACAGCCAGTTGCATTTCATAGGGCCATACACTATCTTTTTTACGTTATTGTCTCCCGTTCAGCCCATGGTCTTTATTAGCACAGTGAGCTTTGGCTGGATCAGCAATACTGCAAAGCGCACGCTGACAGCATGAAACATTTGCTCCGGCACTCAAGATGTCAACTACAAATTACAGGTTCAATCTGATTTCCGTTTGAGAGCAAAATCTTTCAATGCACTATTTGCAGAATTTATGCCTTTCAGTATATAACAAGCTGTCAATTTATTATTTAGATTTCAAACGTTAGTTCTAGCGCCAAAACTGACGCACCGTCCGATTGTCTGATCAGACAATCCGCAAAATTAATTCTCTGAAAATTGCTCGCTCTTTATGTAGGGCACCTAGGATGTTCTCAAGCGGTGAGTGTTTAAACGAAAGGGTGTTTGTACTGTGTGTAAAAGCCGGACAGTATCTGTGATGGTTTACGGGAGGCGTACTGTGCCTTTAACCGACCTCAGGTGGTGGAGGGCATTCACTTTTTAATGAGAGTGCGTTGATACCTTCAATAATGCTATAGATGACAATACCTTAATCCCTTCAATGATTTTATATAGAAAATAGTGCATTAATCCCCTCAGTTAAATTGTCGTTAGATATAAACTCCTCCCTCTTGGAAGCATATAAGTAACCACGCACGTACCAGTCATCAGGATTAAAACAAAATCCTTCCACTTGGATAACGCAGAAGTAAACCTTCTCAAGGAGAAATAGAGATGTGTTGTTTGGTTGACATGGGGGCCATTCAAAAATGTTTTTTGTTAAGTTAGTTAGTTAGTTAGTTAGTTAGTTAGTTAGTTGGATAGTTATTCAGTTAGTTACTTAGTTAGGATGGTTGGTTGGTTGGTTTGCTAAATAACTATTTAGATAGTTAGTCAGATAGCTCGATGCACAACAACAACACAGAAATGCACTACAAGAAATCAACAAACAAAATGACCCAATCCGTTTTAGAGTCCCATAGGAAATACCCTCATCCTGCCTGTAATTGCTGTATTCAAGTCACGGAGTTGTACTGATTGTGTTTGTTTACTAGTCCTTTTAAACAGCTCAAGAGGTGAAAGCCTAGATGCTTTAAATCGGGTGAGTTTGGCTCAGTTTTTGATTTCAAACATCCTACTATTGGGGCAATCACCAAATTTGGATTTGTTTTGAAAGAACAAAACGTCAGACCGTTTGACATGCAAACGTGGTACTTTGTGGAACAATCACGCATCAACTGAAGTCAATGCTCACCTAATATCAAGTAATTCGGTTGACAAACTTTGGGTAGCTATCTCTTTTGAATATTCTTCGGGAACTTAAGCTAAAATCTGACTCCATTTACCTAGATGAGACAAGCAGTAGTCCTTTTGCAGTATATTCTTTGCCTTAGTTTGTGTGTTTGCTTTAGATTATTAGTTACTTGATTTATTTTTATCTGACTTTTGTTAAGGATGTTGGCTTTATTTTGACATTAACACCACCTATATAAGACGCTTTCTGTGTAAATGTAAATGCATAATCACATGCACTTAATACAAGCATAGTTTAATTGTTGTCTAAATAAAATCATGTTTTATTGAACACGCGTGTCTAATCCAAGCAGGTTCGCCACAAAGTCAAAAATATTTAAGAAAGCACACATTAATCTACGTCGTGCAATTACTGATCTAAATGCTAAACCGACCTCAGGTGGTGAAGGGCATACACTTTTCAATGAGAGCGTGTTAATGCCTTTAATAATGCCATATATGAATGTGCGTTAATCCCCTTAGTAAAATCGTCGTTAAATATGAACGTCTCCCTAGTGGAAGCATGTGAACAACCACACATGCACCAGTCATCAGGATTAAAATAAAATCCTCCCACTTGGATCACGGCAAAAGTCAAGAGCCTTTGTGACAGACATATAAGAGAAAGCTCCCCCAGTCACATCTTCAGAAAAGAAGTCAACCGCTACAGCCAACGAGAAGTCAATCACTACAGCCAGCCAGAAGTCAACCGCTACCACCAACGAGAAGTCAACCGCCACCCCCAACCAGAAGTCAACCGCTACCCCCAACCAGAAGTCAACCACTACAGCCAAGCAGAAGTTAACCGCTGCAGCCCACGAAAAAGGTTTTCTTACTGTTTGGTATGTATTACAATTGTAGGACTTGTCATTTTCTTGTGATCTAAATCACATGAACGAAATGTTTTTACATAGATTAACGTGAGGTTTTTTTTTCTATTGGTTTTCAGTTTTTAATTTGAGACAAAAAGTTGAAGTGGGATGATGTGTGCATTGAAACAAAATGCAATTCCAATATATTTACTGTCACATGAGTTTGATGGTATTACATAGATTTGTATTGTTCTTTGTTTTATTTGTTGGATAAAACTGAACACCTAACTACTAATTAGCAAGAAGTTGGATGTGTTGGATGTACAACTATATGATACAGAGTTGATGTTTATAACATGTTTATTTTGTTATATGCAGATGATACAAACATTTTAGCAAAATCCCGGAAAACACTACAACACTCGCTTAATGTGTTGTTCAAATATCGTGATCAGTGTTAACGCCGGACAACAAACAAGTAGGTTGTTTGTTGAATAGGTAAGATACGAAAATTGTCATTATTTAAATACAACGGTTAAACTATATTGGGGTCGTGTTTGGTTTTCAATATTGAGGTTTATTTTTTATTTATAATGATAAGTTTGATAACGCACATAAGTTGTTATATGATACGACCTCTAGAGCAATGTTTAGTCTTAAAGATTTGTCAATAGATATTCAAGTTGAATTGTTTGATAGAATTGTTGCACCAATTTTGTTATATGGTTGAGAATTACATAGAGGCCCACATTTGGTTAATTTAGCAGCAAAGCTGCACCTTGGTTTATATAAGATTATTTTGAAATTGAGAAAATCAACCCCACGTGTATGGTTTTGGGCGAACTAGGCACATTTCTATTAATTATCCAAGTTAAAGATAGAATATTAAGTTTTTGATTCAAGTTGGTGGATTGTTAAAATACTAATATATGTTTGCAAATGTTTTTTTTTAACCGTTTTTGGTATTGCCTTTATGCAAATAACATATATAAAGGATCCTATTTAAAACAGGCTCGTCGCGATATAACCTTCGTGGTTGAAAACGACGTTAAACACCAAATAAAGAAAGAAAGAAAGATTTAAAACAGGTTGAATAACTTTAATGCTCTTGGTCTTAGTTGTTTTTTATATGACCAGTTTCATCTAAAATAGTTTAAATTGAAAAAGTTAAAATTCCTAACAGATTTGATATATATAGTCGTGGATATTTGAATTAAGGTAAAAAAGAAACCTTTTGAATTATATGAATTGTTTAAAGATATATTTACATTTGAACATAATTGAACATTTTTCCCCATAACCTATATAGCACTTTCTTTGTTTCGCTTGAGAACATCAAATTATAAATTACCATTTCAGATAGGCAGAATATTAAATATACCACATAACCTAAGAATACGTGTTAAATGCCAGTCTGGAGAACACGCGAATGAATTTCATTATAATTTTCATTGTAATAATTTTGAAAATTTGAGGAAAACGGTGATACCAGTCAATTTTTGGAGAAATTCAAACGCAGGGACATTCGATTTTTGTTGTTAAACTTAATGTATTAGAATAGTTTTATTATGAAATAAATATGATTATTTGTAAGGTATTTTATTAAAATAAAATAAAGTCGCGTAAGGCGAAATTACTACATTTAGTCGAGCTGTGGAACTCACAGAATGAAACTGAACGCACTGCATGTTTTCACAGTGACCGTAGTCCGCCGCTCGTGCAAAAGGCAGTGAAATTAACGAGCCTGTTTAGCGCGGTAGTGGTTTCGCTGCATAGCATTCTTTTCTGTGCCTCTCTTCGTTTTAACTTTCGAACCGACACAAAAAAAGTTTAAATTGTTTTAAAATCGATTTTGGAAATTTTATTTTAATCATAATTTTTATATTTTTAATTTTCAGAGCTTGTTTTTAATCCGAATATAACATATTTATATGTTTTTGAAATTAAAAAAAATGATGAAGAATAAGATGAACGTAATTTTGGATCATTTACAAACATTTTTATTTTAATTACAATTTTCAGATTTGTAATGACCAAAGTCATTAATTAATTTTTAAGCCTCCAAGCTGAAAAGCAATACCAAAGTCCGGCCTTCGTCGAAGATTGCTTGGCCAAACTTTCAATCAATTTTATTGAAAATGAGGGTGTGACAGTGCCGCCTCAACTTTTACAAAAAGCCGGATATGACGTCATCAAAAACATTTATCGAAAACATGAAAAAAACATCTGGGGATATCATACCCAGGAACTCTCATGTAAAATTTCATAAAGATCGGTCCAGTAGTTTATTCAGAATTGCTCTACACACACACACACGCACAGACAGACAGACACACACACACACATACACCACGACCCTCGTCTCGATTCCCCCTCTATGTTAAAACATTTAGTCAAAACTTGACTAACTGTAAAAAGCACAACAAAACGAGTCCTGTTAATACATTTGTGATTATGATTGATTAGTTATTAATTCAGTTTGACAGTCATATTTCTGGTTATTTTTTTACGAAGTGTTGTGTCTCACAATTACATTTCTCTTTCGTTGATTTGTTTAAACTTTTGTTGTTCTCAAATCAATGTAAACCTAGGGGTTCTTTGAAGTGAACATTGCTTTGCCGGGCCTTATTGTTTACCAGCTTTTAAGTTGAAGTGGAATGATGTATGCATTCAAACAGCATACAGTGTTGATATAGTTACTGCCACATGAACTAAGTGTTTTGACATAGATTTACGTGAGTTCCTTTTGCTATTGTTCTGCAGGTTTAAACCCGAGACAAAACGTTCAAGTGGGATGATGTATGCACGCTGTCTGTTTCCCATTCTTCTCCTGATTTTTATCGCAGGTAAGGTAAATTAGCCATACTTGCTTCGCTCTGTCTTTCTGTCTCGCCATTTCCAAAGCAACAGGGAAATTTGTGATTATACGATTACGCAATTGAGTGTTGTCCGTGTGTTATGCGTAATGCGATGTGGTGCCAACAAGCAAATGTCCTTATTTTTGTACAATGAATATGGACATTAACATAGTCATAACTTATCTTATCTATTGGAACAGTACCAGTTATTCCACTCATTCAATATTAGACTGGATGTGTAAACGAGGGTGGAAGAGGAAGTTTGTCTGCCTATGCGTTTGAAAGATTGACTATGTATAAATACCGCTTCATGCACTTTGAGTTTTGGTTAAAATCGCTCGGATGCTCCAGGCAGTATGTTGGTGCGAATGGAGAAAATGATCTAACTTTAGCCTATGAAAACTTCATGTCAATACGCTATTTTCAGTCAAATCGGAAAGACGTCTAACAATGTTGTGAATAGTGACACATCTTTATAACAAACGTAAACCATGTATTAATACCACTTCCAAAATAGGTCATGAGATTGTCGTTGACCGGTCTGATACCACATTCGATTAACTAACCCTAGTTGAAATATAAAACTTGGTATGCCATCATATTCAATATTCTGTATCATAACGTCTTGATTTGTTTCGATTGATTTCTCTCATTTGTTCACACCGGTTTAAACACAATCCGACATTATCACAGTCAAAATATGAGCACAATATTGGCGAAGTCGATTTTCGGGGTCAATCCCTATTATGTTTTAATCTCCCTACTGCCGCGGCGTCGCGTCATAGATCATAATAAATCCCGATGGGAAAGGCCGTCTTCAATAAAGCTACCGCCATGCGAGAAAGATGACCCACTGACCTCGCGCAAACTGTGACGTAAGACTGTGAAGCCAAGAGGTATGCCTAAAACTCAATTGCAAACGTCTTGAAAACAGCTGAAATGTTTGATCTCCTCTTTGGTTCCAGGGAGTAATCTGATTTTGTCCGACGACCGTGTGTACAATACTTCCAGGCAACTCAACACATTTGAAACGCTGGATCGCACTAGAGATATACGTGAGTATAAGTGCAAAAAACAGACAGACAAACATGCACACAAAACAAAACAGACAAAGTGAAAACGATACACCCCAAATATACTTGTGTGTAGTTAAGGAGAAATACTCAAAGTTCCCAGCCTGCCACAACTGTATGAACTTCCCCTTTCCCCTTTGAACTCTCGTGCGATCGACACGTGCAGCCGTAGAATTGACAGAACGCATGAAATACGCAAGATAACAACACAGACAAACCTGCCTGCAAAGATAACTGATTTGGCTTTCTCCTCGTGTGTAAAGCTTGCCAAGTTATGCCCATTCTGATTTTTCCTCGACTTTTAATTTGCATCTTACGTTTTAGTCGGGTCGATTCTTGGGGTACCCTTAATTTTGGCGGGGGTCACGTGACCAATGTAAAATAACTCTTTGATACAAACAATTTGCTATATAGCAAAGTGGAGGGTTTGTAATGGCATAACAAGTGTGTAGGAACTGACATGGGACAAATGCTTCACATGGGGTACAACTTTGGGAGTAATAATCATTTTGCACAAGTTAGTTCCCCCACCTTACATACTGTGCGGTACACGTAACCCCACTACACAAGTTAGTTCCCCCACCTTACATACTGTGCGGTACACGTAACCCCACTACACAAGATAGTTCCCCCACCTTACATACTGTGCCGTACACGTAACCCCACTACACAAGTTAGTTCCCCCACCTTACATACTGTGCGGTACACGTAACCCCACTACACAAGATAGTTCCCCCACCTTACATACTGTGCGGTACACGTAACCCCACTACACAAGTTAGTTCCCCCACCTTACATGATCTGTATGATCTACGAGTGAAGTATTTTGACACTTCTAGCTTGAAACGTATTTTTACAGAGGTCAACTCCACAGCTCTCTTTGGATTTTTAAAGGAGTCTGGCCTTTATTTTAAGATTTGAATTTTATATCCTTGACACGTTGGGTTTCAATTTAGCTTTTATGTGTCCTTTGGGTGACGTTCCTAATTTTGTTCAGTTCTTCTTCTTCTGCGTTCGATGTTGATGGAATTTTGTTCAGTAAAATTGGTTTAATTTAAATGTACAATGTTCAACTTGTGGGGTCCCGATTTGGCCTATATGGTCCGCTGGACCCAAAAAGCAACAACAACTAACTAACCCCACCTTACATACTCTGCCGTACACGTAAGCCCACTACAACAGTTGCCCGCACATCACATCTTCTTTCATTCCAACAAAACACTGGCCCCTGTTGGTAGACTTTAATCCACTCGTTTTCTTGGTGTTTGTTTAGTAGTGCCACACTATGCAATGAGGAAGGAAAAACAGGAAGGAATATACAACATTAAACATTCTTTCACTCAAATCAAAATTCACATTCAATAGATAAACGTCATGATGCAAAATATTATTTCAGAAAACGCACAACCCATAGTTTGTTCTACAATGTTCTCAAATAATCAAATAGACCCCTGAAGATACGTATTCCCCTTCCTCGCATTGGTCTCAAGTTTAGCTTTTTCTGCAAGCATGCTATGGAATTCATTACCCGATACTTTCCGGCAAATACATTCTGTCATTGGTTTTAGTTAGATACAGATAATTTTCTGTACTCTTTAAATACATCATACATTTTGTTTCTACAGAAGTCTTTACTTGTTGAAAATTGAAGACAGTATACCGAAGGCGCCATTTTGGAAAGTATTCTGAAGATTTGAACCTTATTAAGTTCAACGGACATTCGCTGTAATGTAATTAAGAAACGCCTGAACTGATTTGCTTAACATGAAGTGTTCCGCAACTATGCGAAATGATTACATGAATTTTGAAATGAATTTTAATCAGTGAGCGGTTTGCTTCGCCCAGCTTCCCTGTCAGGAGTCAGGACTTCCGGTCGCCATCTTCATTTATTTAGTTTTCATATACCCATTCATCAAAGCAGGAACTCAAACCTACAGTCTTGCTGACACATGCCACCCTGCGCCAAAACGCTTCGCATAACAGAAACACCGGGAATGTCAGTTGGAGAATATCACGGTCTGCATTGACTACCAGACACAGCATTCAGATTTGAAAAAGAGAATGCTCAAACACTCATTCTAAGACCTTCCTCTTGTGTGCTGTCATCGTGTCAGCTCCCAAAACGATTTCAGTAGCTCTCGGCTCAATTTCAAATCGGTATCTCTAAGAAATAATCAGGGTCGAAAGGTGGGACAACAAGTAAGACTGGCGCCAGAAGGAGTCGCAATGAGAATTACAGTCTGCGATTCCTACTTATTACACAGCCGTTTTCAATTTGAGTAACTCAGTGCTCAAACGTTTATTTCAAGGTGTTCATGGGGAAATAATTACAACACCCAACCTTCACTGTACATATAGCTCTTGGAGCGATTTGAGACAGTTTTCTTGTTAGATATAATCCCTTTTAACTCATTCGAGGCGCAGCTAAATTTCCCCTGTGTTCCCTGCCAACGCGCGATTTAGAGCCATTTTGAAAAAAATATTAAAAATCAACAACACAAGATAACCTTACATACCTTATGTTTTTGCAAAGTTTGAAACTTACTCTTTTAGAAAATATATGAAACATTTGAAAGTACATACCTTTTGTTGTCTTCATATCCACGCAAAATATCCAATTTGAAGCAAAACAAAAAAACTTTCTACGTCATGGGTTCATCATACACAATGTCATGATCGACACTTGCATTGCCCGAATCATCACCCAAATGATCGTCCATTGGCACAAAATCGTCACCAGAATCTAAAATATCATCTCCACTATCATCATCACTGAGGTCAAGATCAGAACCGTACTGAATAACACGTTCTAGCACTCTTTTCAAGTTACTACGTCTCAGCAGAACGATCCGCCATCTTGGAAAAGTCAAAACACGTGGGTCGCACACCGTCAACAAAATTTTTATTAATCCCAACAATTTAAGGGAAGGAACTGTTTACAGTGAATGGTACCACTGTAGACAGATAGAAGTTCATTGCAGGGGTTGTTTCCCTTGGTCAGCAGGACCGTTTACACCGTTAAAAATTCGTGATATCCGTCGGAACTCAAGTGCCGGCACGCAGCCAACGCTAAACACAGATGTCGGAATTCCAGTTCCGACGCGCCTCGAATGAGTTAAAGGACCCCAACAGGCTATTTTTGGTGTCAAAAACGCGTTTATTTGCGTTTTGGCGTGACTTAGGTTAACAAGACATATGCATGCCGTAGGAAATTGTTTTCTCACCTTCCCTCACAGGGTTTAGTTTATTTCGGAATCGTTTAGGCCATAATCCGACGAATTTCGTGGCTGAAGCGAAGCGTTTTCGCGTTCCGATCTGGCGGTCATTGTATCTCGAACGTCCGCGAGAGTACGGAAGTGGTGAATTCTGGGTAAAATTTTCGATGACGTCAGAAGCCGTATTCATAAAAGCAACTTTAGCTGCTGAACCTAACAGTTTTGAGCCTGGGAGTTAAAACCAAGGGTCTGCGCGCCCCGTGATTTGTAATCATTATTTTTACAAATCACGTTAATATGTTCCCGATATCTTCTTGTCATCCCAAAAGTCAAGGCACAAAAACAAAATCCCTTGACTTTTGGGGTAGCGCGACTCCGTTGATTTTGTTTTCTTTCTCCATGATTTTTCTTCCTTTTCTTTATTGTCCCATCGCTGCGAAAATTTGGGTCGCTTCCTTCGAGTGAAAAGCTAGAAACAACAGAGTCGCGCTACCCGAAAGTCAATGAAAAATACACTGTCATCTATCTCTATATATTTATAGATATAGACATACATATATATAGATATACTGGCCGTATAAAATTTCATCTCACACGGCATCACTGCAGAGCGCCTAGAACTGTACCCACGGAATATGCGCGATATAAGACTCATTGATTGATTGATTGATTGATTGATTCTCTCTGTGTGTGTGTGTTTGTGTGTGTGTGTGGGCAACACCTGTGGAATGTAGAGTTCTGTTTGTGATGTGGTCTGGCGGCTTTGGTGTGTCTGTATGTTCAGGCCTTCCTTCGAGAAGCCATAACAGTTATTCTCAATCCCGTTTGAGTGGACTTCGCCTTCAAAGGTGATTGTGGTGTTTCGGCACTCGATTACATTTGGCGTCGTCGACAGCGATGGGACTCGACATGAAATGTTCAGGCCACTGAATCATTTTCGTATATTTATAGATATAGATATACATATATAGTTGTTCGCCTTAGAAGTTGTGGGGTTTCCTTGCATGTACCCGTAAGTTGTCCTCACTGTAAAAGTGCAAAGGTCGAATCTATTTATCGAAAAATCCACTGTCATCTATCTCCATATATTTATATATATATATATAGATAGATATATACGGCTTCTGTGTGTGTGTGTGTGTGTGTGTGTGTGTGTGTGTGTGTGTGTGTATGTGTGTGTGTGTGTGTGTGTGTTTGGAGGCAACACCTGTGGATTGTAGAGTTCTGTTTGTGATGGGGTCTGGCGGCTTTTGTCTGTCTGTATGTTCTGGCATTTGAAAAGCCATAACAGATAATATAGGGCTTAGAAATAAGCTCTAAAATTCTCAATCCCGTTTGAGAGGACTTCGCCTTCAAAGGTGATTGTGGTGAACCGCCACGCTGTCTGTCTCTGTCTCGCGATTCACCCCGGCGAAGCCGGGTATTCCTCTAGTTGTTATATGTGTAGCAAAGTGGCATTGTTATATGTGTAGCCAAGTGGCATTGTTATATGTGTAGCCAAGTTGCATTGTTATATGTGTAGCCAAGTGGCATTGTTATATGTGTAGCCAAGTGGCATTGTTATATGTGTAGCCAAGTGGCATTGTTATATGTGTAGCCAAGTGGCATTGTTATATGTGTAGCCAAGTGGCATTCCCAGCCTCTTTGTTATATGTGTAGCCAAGTGGCATTTCCAGCCTCTTTGTTATATGTGTAGCCAAGTGGCATTCCCAGCCTCTTTGCTATATGTGTAGCCAAGTGGTATTCCCAGCCTCTTTGTTATATGTGTAGACAAGTGGCATTCCCAGCCTCTTTGTTATATGTGTAGCCAAGTGGCATTCCCAGCCTCTTTGTTATATGTGTAGCCAAGTGGCATTCCCAGCCTCTTTGTTATATGTGTAGCCAAGTGGCATTCCCAGCCTCTTTGTTATATGTGTAGCCAAGTGGCATGCCCAGCCTCTTTGTTATATGTGTAGCCAAGTGGCATTCCCAGCCTCTTTGTTGTATGTGTAGCCAAGTGGCATTCCCAGCCTCTTTGTTATATGTGTAGCCAAGTGGCATTCCCAGCCTTTTTGTTATATGTGTAGCCAAGCGGCATTCCCAGCCTCTTTGTTATATGTGTAGCCAAGTGGCATTCCCAGCCTCTTTGTTATATGTGTAGCCAAGTGGCATTCCCAGCCTCTTTGTTATATGTGTAGCCAAGTGGCATTCCCAGCCTCTTTGTTATATGTGTAGCCAAGTGGCATTCCCAGCCTCTCTGTGTTGACGTTTCTCCTGCCCGACCCAGTTGGTTTACGAAGTGTATTCCATAGTTACCGAGCCTTTTATTCGTTGCTTTCATTAAGTGGTTGCAAAAATAAGATGAATTCATGTGTAAACACGATTTGTCGCTATGACTAAATGTTTTAACATAGACTGGGAATCGAGACGAGCGTCGTGGTGTATGTGTATGTGTGTGTTTTTGTGTGTATAAAGTGATTCCGAGAAAACTACTAGGCCGATCTTCATAAAACTTCACATAAGAGTTTCTGAGTATAATATCCCCAGACTTTTTTTCTTTTTTTGGATAAATGTCTTTGATGACGTCATATCCGGCTTTTTGTGAAAGTTGAGGCAGCACTGTCACGCTCTCATTTTTCAATCAAATTGGTTGACATTTTGGTCAAGTAATCTTCGACGAAACCCGGACTTTAATATTGCATTTCAGCTTGGAGGCTTGAAAATTAATTAATGAGTTTGCTCATTAAAGTTGTCATTAAAATCGATTTTCCGCAAAAACAGATGTAAAATTCATTGCACTGTATTCCTCATCTTCTCCTGAATTCAAAAAAATATAGATATGTCATGTTTACTCTAAAAATGTACTTAGAATGAAAGAAAATAGGTTCAATAAGTACTACGGACGCGTGCTTCGCGGCGGCGAGCGTGACCCGTCTTGTTCTTCGATACGGTAAGGCGAGACTATCTGAATGAAGTCTCGGCGATGATTGGTTTGTGGTGTTGATCTTGACTAGATGTTTCTATATCGCTTCACGCGACTTGTTGTTCTTTCTTGCGGATCCTTATTATAGGTTTTTTGTTCAATCAGGTTATGTTTATCTTCCATCCAGCAGTCGTCAATATATCATGCATAATTCATGTTATTAACTTGTTGTGCAGACTCTTCTTTCATTCGCTGGGGGAGGAAGAGCTGCCCTGTTAACTCCGCCTTGGTCTATGCCGGTGAGTAAGGGGATTCCCTGTGCACTTGCCGTGTTATGTACGTATAAGTTACACCTCCGTTCATCCATTGTATCGCGTAGTATCTTGTCGAGACTCAGGCTCAATGAACATGATGACGTCACTCGAGGGTCTGCCGAGAGTAACGTCATTAGATTCTTTAACCCCGTCGAGACAAAATATCACGCGATACCATGGATGGACGGAGCTGTAACGTATATATGGCATGACCAAAGTAAAGTAAATTTGTCATGGGATGTGGAAACACATCATTGGAAATTCACCAAGGGCAATCAACCCAAGCCTAGAATTTGTAGAACTATATTTTGTTTAAGTCTTGGCAAGGCCAGTTTTGTCCAGTTCCGGAAAAGACATCATGAATTCAGTCACCCTGCCGAGACGAAAAAAACCAATTCCATGGATGAAAACGTATAAGCTTATATCCCGTGACGCATCAAAGCTAAATTTTGTTTTGAAATGTCTTCACAACGTACAGATAACTTATAACGACATAATCGCCTTCACAAGACAGGAAAAACGCACACTTTGTTTTTCGTCTGCTACAAATCTAGTCTTGTTGGTTGACGGAGAGAATAAAGCTTCAATCGTACCTTCATCAACAGGAATAAATGCTCAATCCGCTGTCAGTTCGCAACTGAACCTTGGTTTTTTTCTTTAACTTTTTGGTTACCATTGAAACGGCAATCCAAAAGAGTGTTTCAGCTGTTTCAAGACACAGGCTTAGCTCCTTCTTTTGAGTTGCTTTTCAGTCTAAAATGACACCGGAAGCGAACAAATTGTCGCGGTTAACTGTCGTCACAAAAAGACGTCATGACAAAGTTACATGCAAAGCAAAAGAGACTTTGACGTCATTTACTTTTGTTTGGAATTTTCCGTCTGTTCCTAGCTTGTCAGTGAAGACCTGACGTGAGTAAGCTTACCCTTTGCAGCTGTGAAATAATCAGTCTTGTGTCTAGGTCGTGTAGGTACAGAGTTTGCTTCTGCAATCATTGTGTTCGTGTTGATGACGGCTTCATAAGATTTCCATTTTCTTGTTTCTGCGGCTGCGCAAGTTATTTTGCCTAGGTCATGGCCGAACTTTAGGCCTACGGAGAAATATCGCTGGATATTTTCTCCCTAGATTAACAGAGACAAAGAAGGGAAGTCATGCTGTATATAGAGCTTAAACAATGACCACGAGTTGATTACTGGAAAATAAACCACGAGTGGGTATTTGCAGCCGCTTGGTAATTCACGAGTGTGCTACCCACTCGTGGTTTATTTTCCAGTAATCAACGAGTTGTCGTCATTGTTTAAGCTATTTATACAAAGAACAACACGGGTCGAACATGCAGTCATGCAGACGACATTTTGTAGGCAATTTCATTTCAGCCTAATCACTCAGAGTGTCAAATACGCGTCATTCAATAGTCCCTATTGTTTAACTTTATTCTTAGTCTCCGACTCGTCGGCATTATACTTGTCTCGTCTAAATATCGGACCCTATTGCTACGATTAAAACACAATAGCGTTTATATAGCTATTCTGACATTACATTCTGTGTTAAAATCATGTTTTTGTCAGCAACAAGGACCAGAATGGTCCATGTCGTTGACTGATTGCAGACGACGGTTCCCTTTCCGCATGAAGCCACGGAAATAACCGAACATTGAAAAACCCACGGACATGTATTACGGAGAGAACTCGAGATAACCGGATGTTTAGCATTACGTCAATATGCTAGGAATCATATGACGTCATGACGTATCATGCTTGCCTACGTAGATTGTATGTTCGAAAGTCTGACTTCTGTTGTGAATTCGCGTGGTGAAGACTGCGGTAAATCTGTAGATGATAAGAGAACAAGGATTGTTTCAGAAGAAACGACTAAATGTTTCAGACCGGTAACTTCATTTCAACATTGCACTATATAATGGACGTTCTATGTGACAGGAGAGTTTGCTGATTTTGTGTTAAACATTGGAGAGATCGTCTGCTAGAATCAGAGATAGGTCGCTTTAGATTGCAGCTTCTGGAAATTTGCAAGGTGTGTTGCCTGTTAAAGAACTGGATTTTACACGTAATGTATGTCATGTACAGTAAGCAACAACAAAAACACACACAAAGCAAATGGCATCGTCTGTCGACTAGTCACAAAAACAAACCTGGCGAGGTATGCGTGTACTTTATACACGTCAGCCAGTGTTGTTACAGTTTTGAGTCAACGTTGTATTCTTCCGCAACAGGGTCCAATCGTCTGGGTTTCAAATGATGTCATGTTCTAAAAATAAATTCTAGTATTGATTATTTTTTAGCCCTCTTTATTCTTACTTCGAATAATCCACGTGTGATTTTGGTGTAATCAAAGTAGTTCGTTCTAATTTCTCACTTGTCTAAAAATAATCAACTAGATTTAATCCACCCCTCGGTTGCATTACAGGAGTTGTATAATTTGTTTTATCCCCGAGTACGCTAGTACTAGGGTCCAGCAGACTTTAATTGTCTGTGTGTGTGTCTCGACTTAACAGCTTATTGCTGGGAAACTACTGGGCGCAGTTCGTTCAAAAGTTGATACACTAACTTGATAATAGGTCCGATTGATCGTATTAAAACTTCATAATGTTACCTGGGACCTAAATGCGAAATAAACCACAAAAAACGACTTGGCGGTGGGAGGAATTCGCGGAGCCACAGCCAGCCAGGCAGTCTGATAGAACAGCCGAACTCGTCACACATTGACGAGGAATATAGCGTCATAAAAAGATTACGTCACGGTCAAAAGTCTTTGACGTCTTTTTCTCTCGCGCGGTGTGTGTGTGTGTGTGTGTGTGTGAGTTCATTTTGTGCACATGTGTTAGTGTTACTGTTTGTGTGTGTGTGTGTGTTTGTGTGTGTTTTTGTGTGGGTGTGTGTGTGTGTTTGTGTGTGTGTGTGTGTGTACATGAGTCTGTACTCGTGTGTGTGTGTGTGTGTGTGTGTGTGTGTGTGTGTGTGTGTGTGTGTGTGTGTGTAAGAGAGAGAGAGGGAGAGAGAGAGGGAGTGAGGGAGAGAGTGTGTGTGTGTGTGTGTCACTGTGTGTGAATGTGTGTGTGCATTTTCACTGTGATCAAATAAAAGAGAAAGGCCAGTCACCACGCACATCCTCGGCTCGTATGCAATGTATTTATCGATGCTTTAGAGCAACAACGGTTTACCAGGAAAGCTGCCATTTTGAAAAATTCCTTGCCAGCTCACTTCAAAAGTTTGAACGAGCAGAGCTATGCCTATGTTAAACAGAACATCACGAAAATTTCAAAACAAAAACATTTTGTGTCAGACTTTGTCTGTGTGACAAATGGCCCCAGTACATTCAGTAGAAAAAGAGAAACTACTGATTTTATTTGATAATCCACTGTTGCCTGAATTTCCTTTCCACACTGACATGGGATTTTTGGGGAACACAAGATTATTTACAGCTATGCCACTGTTGCCCAAATTTCCACCCTACAATTTAGCGGAAAACTTGCGGAAGACAAGATTGTCTTGCGGTACACTTCTGTTGCATGTGGAAGTGTACTTTCAGGTGCATCGCATTTTGAGCAACAGTCTTGTATTGCGAAATTAAACTCATCTTTCATTAAAACGCAATGGCATATAAAAACATACAACAAATGAAACAATATTTACGCATTGATATACCAGACTACAAGAAGACATTTTCACAGAAAGACTCTTTATTTTCGAGCAAAAACGGTGTACCAGTCAGCTAGACCATTGTTGCACACAATTTTGCATGATCCCAGCTTTACAATTCATGCAAAAGTGGCATAGCAGAAAGACTGTTATCCAATTTGAAGATGAAAATTACGACAAAATGTACAAAAGAAGAAAAGGAATTTTTTTAACATACCTGTGCTGTTGTTCGCGTTTCAGGTAGTCCAAAATGTGTGACACATTTTTTTTTCAATGTTTTTCTGTCCGGGTCACAATAGTCACAAATCCTCATAAATAATCAATGAAACGCACGGTGAGTTAATACAGATGGCTTTGTTGATTGTTTATGAATGGAAACATGAGTAAGCAAGCACAATATATTGTTCTTAACACTGTACACACAAAATTCCAGCGAGATGACGATGGCAAGTTGCAATTTGATTGTCAACAATGTTTACTGAGTTATTCCTTGTCAGTGTCATCTTGTTCTTCTGTGACATCAACGTCTGGCAGGCAGTCGGTGGAGTTGGTGGAACTGGGTAAAGTCCTGTAGTAGTCATGGTGGTGCCCAGGGATGACTCCTGATGTGCAGAGAGACAGAAGATCCTTCTTCTTGCTGTTGGAGATTGGCACCTGCTGGCTGTACAAGGATGGGAGGATCATGCCAGTTGCTGGAGGGTTTCTGCGTGTTGTAGTGCCGGTGATCTTGAGTCGCTGGAAATTGTCACCGAGTCGATATTTGTAAAAGACAGTGTCTTCTTCATTTTCGATGACACGCAGACACTTGATTTTGAGCCAGTCTACCTTCTCTTTCTTGACATTCTGCTTGGTGTTGTGCATCCTGTTTTTTGCTACCGTTTTGAAGTCAAAGAATGCTTCATGAGTCAGGGGCAGTACAGTGTATGGGTCTCCTTTCTTCTTCGCACACTGGGCCACTGTCATCCACTGATCAGGGTGGTAGATGCGCACTCCTTTGCTGGCCTTTTCTATGCATGCGTGTATAGAGTCAGCCTCCATCTGGGTGTGGCCACTCTCAAGGTACTTTTGCTCAATGATCTTGATGTGAGGGATGTTATTGACAGCATGATGGAGAGCAGCTGTCATGAACTGGTTACGGTTTTGACCAGTGCAAGTGTCGGAATAGAAAATGACATGCTGCACTGACCTTGGCAGAGACTCAAGGTACTTGTAAATGCATGTGCCGATTTCATTTGAGCCCCTCTGTCCTTCCACCTCCGTCCACATGTAACAGTATCCTTTCTGATCTGCCATTGAAAAAACAGTCAGGTTATACATGTGGAGTTTTCTTTTGTAGTATGTAATACTGGTTGGATCAAATGGAGTTTGTAAGACTTTCTGTAGGTCAAAACTCGCCACATGGAGATCAGGACTTTTTTGTGCGTCCTTGACGTCTTTCTGTTTCTCGAACCTGGCTTCTACTTTCCTCTCAAGATGTTCCTTGTGATCCTCTTCTATCTCTGGAGTTAATGCATTTGCTTCCTTTGCCGAATTGTACACATGACACTTCAAACACTGGTCTTTCTTTGGAATATGAAAGGAGATGTTAAACTCATGATCGAAAATGTTTCTATAAAGACTTTCTGAAACTGGTTGGATACTTTCTCTTTCACATTCGACAGTGTAAAGTCGATGCATCTGACTGACATTGAGTTTACAGTCAAGGTAAAGTTTGCCGGTGTTTTTTCGGGCATAGTGAGACTCCACTGTTGGAAAAGATTGGATATGATCTCGCACCCTTTGCCTAGCTGCCTCCGGCGTTTTATTGGCAGGTGTGCTTTTCCCCCGACCATCGCTGCCACAGAATGCCCCATCAGCTGACTTGGTGAGAGCATCCTTGATGTATGAGTGGCTAATTGCCAAGGTGGCTTCAAAAAAACGCTTGCATACTTGGATTTTTGTGCTGTTTGTACCCACAGTGAGGAAACATCTTCTGTCCACTGATCTCTTGTTTTCCACAGGTTTTCCATCCTCGTCCAAGTATCTTCGAGTCTGTTTTTGTTGTACGTGATGGCAGACGAAGTCTTTCTGACGATCATTGTCGGCAAGCTTGTAGAAAGTCTGAAAGATACTTTCTCTGTCGTCATCGGTAATCTTCTCTGAACATTTATGTTGGCACTTGCTGCAATCCACCTTGCCCACCTGTTTTGCCCCAACTTTCTTGCCCCTGCTGTTAGTGAATTCCTGTCCTGTCAAGCGTAGATGCTTCCTCATGTTTCTTTTCCAAGAACCAGGAGTAGCAGTTCTCTTTCGTCCCCATCGCTTTTTGGGTGGTGTTTCATAAACATCAGTTCTCCTCGGCGTTTCATTGTTCCCAGTGTCTGTATCTTCCGATGAAGAACCAGACAAGGTGTCTCTCGAGCCTCCTGCAACTGGCTCAGCATCTCTGGCTGGCCTGGATGTGTCAGCAAACTCTGTATAGATGCTGCGTCCTTCTTTCACTAGACAGCCGTCATAGTGCGCTGGTTGTCCTCTTGGTGCCAGAAGAGCCAGGTATATGGGCCGGAAGACAGATGCTTGGCCAATGGTTAGAATAATATCGTAGTGAGGGGTATTTATTTAACTGGTGAAAACCTTGATTCTTCTCTTTGTCATGTTCGCTAACGCTTGAGGCAGGATATCATTGGCCTCTGTATTCCATGCTCCATTTGTTCGGAGCTGGTTGTTACCGTTAAGAGCTGAGCGCCGCTTATTGTCATCTTCAGCTTCAAAGAATCCTTCATAATCCTCGATGTTGTCTTCCATGTGCTGACATAGGTTCTCTCATAGGGACTGATGTTCTTGTCCTAGAACATGGAGAGCAGCTGCATGGAAAAAACAGCTGCCATCAGCGGCAATGGACACTCTTTGGAGGCCATTATGAACGAGGGAGGTGTCAAGTCTCTTTTCGTGCACTCTGAATGCTGTTTGTCGTAGCTGGTGAATAGAATGGCTTTCAGCAACAGCAGTTGCAACAGGATCATGAGCCGCCATCGGGTCTGTCACTGCAGGCTGATCTGAAGACACAGGGTCAGAAGCTACAGCATCAGCTGTCTCTAGCTCGGCGGATTTCTCACCAAAAACATCATCAGACAATCCGCCATCAGCTGTATTGGCAGGAGCTTCTGTCAAAACAATGAAAACACACAATCGCCATGTTCAGTAGCAGATCTACTAATGAAACACTAAATTTAATTTTGTACATGGCATGAAAACTGGAGCAATGAGCTCTTATAATCCCATTTTATCAGGAAACATGCACACAACTAGCACATTCAAGGGATAGGCCCGATGGTACAATTAACTACTTGTTATATTGTTATCAAAGTCAGATATTAATAACAAAACTTATAATTCACTTGTGCTTGTAATGATCACACACTTACCAAAGTCCATTGGGATGTTCATCCATAAATGGTCATCATCGTCTTCTGACCACATGGTCACTGCTAACCGTGCTTACAGTCTGTAAATGACAAAATATTTTTTATTATTATTTTAAACAAGTTCGATAACAATCGGCCAGTAAATGCATCATTATAACCTTGACCATAGGTGTTGTCCCCTCAATCTGACATATTATCAATGTTATACCAGTCCCAACATAATTATGGTGTAAAATTGGTGAAGATTGCCCGAAAAACTTCGGAGATAGACCTGGGTGACACATTTCAGTCACACACAAACACACACATACACACGCGCACACACACACACACACACACACACACACACACACACAGACATTATATCTACTCTCCTATTTGAATAAATTTTCGTTTTTGTAAGAGAGATATAAAAACAGAACAGTGTATTTCATTCAACAGTCATAACACGGACATAATTATATTAATGACGTTAAATTTCTTTAATCACGCCACTGATATTTGTTGTGGCTCAAAGCAGTTCGTAACTCGGCCAGTAAATTTCCGAGACAGACCTGGGTGACACATTTTCAGTCACACACACACACCCACACGCTCTCTCTCTCTCTATCTCTTTCTCTCTACCCCCCCCCCCCCCTGACGGACATCGCTCCTCTCGTTCTATCTGAATAAATCTCCTCTTTTTTTTTGGTAAAAGGGAGATTTAAAAATGAAAAGAAATTCATCAAAAAACATGATATAGCATTAATATATTCAGTGATGAATAATGAAATCGATGTCATTCTTTTATGTGATGAAACAGGTTAACAGGAAAAAGAAGAAAAATAAAATAAAATACAAAAGCAGACTTACCACATACAAGTTTAATTTCCAGTGGAGAAGAAACGTCTTTCCTCAAGTGCAACAAGCAAAGAAAGTGGACTTTCCCACATAAAACCAACAGACCAGGCTACCTTCAGTGCCAGAGTAATCATCTTGTTGATAGAGAGAATGCAGGCCAGCATGGAGTTTCCCCAGGCAAGGAAGTGATTCATGCCTCAAGACATTCCATTCCCATTGTAAACGGCACAGCTGATAGCAGATATCACAGGCAGTCCCAGAGTATCTTGTAGCAGACTGGTATTGTCCGCTTCCCCACCAACTCCTACTATCAGCTTCTCTGTCAGAGCGGTTCAACTGACGGGCAGACTGTTTATGCAGGAAAACACCTTCTTGAAGCTCTGTGCTTGTCCCATGGAGGAATGCCATACGGGAAGAAGAAACAGTGTTGCATGTGGAAACACGCCAAACTAATTTGTGCAACAACGGTTTTTGCTTAATAACTTCACAACAAAAGACAATTTCATTTTTTTATTATGACGCACATAATGTACACAATAAATACTATCAAATATAAAAAAGTGAAAAAAAGGATTATTTTTCAGATAAACCGTTGTTGCTCTAAGGCATCGTTATATAGCAAAGAGAATGCCTGTAATTCACACAGATCAATCACTTGGTCTTAAACGTGCACAAGACAAAAACTTTCATACTGGGGGAGCGAGCCAGTCTGAAGAGTACTCGGGTCCAGCGCGAGCGTTTTTTTATTCCAGCAACAGAGAGCTCAGTTGTAAGAAATACAGCAGGGAAGACTGAATGAAAAAAGAACCGCACAGTGTATAGGTATGTGAATGTTTGGGTGTCCTTTGTGAATTCAGGGGTTGCTGGCGGGAAACTACACAGTCATAAAGGGAGCGGAACCAACCCCCTGTGTCTGACCTTGACGCCACAGTTTGACGACGCGAAGGTACCGTCGCACTACGGCTACCTGTACGGCGCGGAGTATGAAACCATCCCTGGTCACGAAGACCACAACGTGCCCTGCTCCGTGTGCCTGGCCTCTCAGTCCACCACCATCATGGTGCCCGGCACCCTCTCGTGTCCCTCGGGTTGGACATCTCAGTACACCGGACATCTGGTTTCACAGTTGGCAGATCACTTCGCTACCGAGTACGTGTGCCTGGATGGCAGTCCTGAACACAGCCTCAATGACGAGAGCAACGAGAACGGCCTGCTGTTCTATTACGTGATCACTGTGTGCGGAAGTCTCCCTTGCGCTCCCTACATCAACAACAGAGTCGTCACCTGTGTCGTCTGCTCAAAGTAGAGACTCGTATCGAGCAGGAAAACAACATGAAACAGGGTCTGGTTTTGTCTGAGCAATATCCTTAACAGCTAACTCAAAATCCTCTTGATAAGAGATAACAAAAGAAAAAAATGGAAAAAAAGAAAGATTTATCGATCTCCATGTGTATTTTCTTTTCTTGACAGCGCTTTTTGTGCCGCACTTGGAAAGTGAAAACCGTGACTCGATCATGTCTGATCTTCTGTTCTATGAGCCAATAAACAAATGCAGTCATTGTCAGTGTTGTTCTGTTTGGAGCTTTTTTTGTAGAATTAGTCTTTTGTGCTTGTTTGTTTGTAGAATTAGTCTTTTGTTGTTTCTTTTTTGTAGAATTAGTTTTTGGTTGTTTCTTTTTTGTAGAATTAGTCTTTTGTTATTTCTTTTTTGTAGAATTAGTCTTTTGTTGTTTCTTTTTTGTAGAATTAGTTTTTGGTTGTTTCTTTTTTGTAGAATTAGTCTTTTGTTATTTCTTTTTTGTAGAATTAGTCTTTTGTTATTTCTTTTTTGTAGAATTAGTTTTTGGTTGTTTCTTTTTTGTAGAATTAGTCTTTTGTGCTTGTTTGTTTGTAGAATTAGTCTTTTGTTGTTTCTTTTTTGTAGAATTAGTTTTTGGTTGTTTCTTTTTTGTAGAATTAGTCTTTTGTTATTTCTTTTTTGTAGAATTAGTCTTTTGTTGTTTCTTTTTTGTAGAATTAGTCTTTTGTTTGTTTCTTTTTTGTAGAATTAGTCTTTTTTGTTGTTGTAGTAGAATTAGCCTTTTGTTGTTTCTTTGTTGCTTGTTTGTTTGTTGAAGTTGAGAAGTGGTTGTTACATTACAGACTTGCTGGAATGGTTGGTTGAATAATTCACTTATTAATTGGTTAAGTTATTTGTTGAATGTTGGGTTCTTGGTGGGTTTGCTGGTTGGGTTGATTGGATGTTTGTGAAGTTTTCCTGGTTGGTAAATTGCTTGGATTCTCAACTGATTGATTGACTGGAAAACATTTGGTGGCTTGATTGATTTTTGCAACCACAATAGCCACAACACAACGCCAACCACAACACAACGCCAACCACAATAGCCACAACACAACGCCGACCACAAAATCCACAACACAACGCCAACCACAATATCCACAACACAACGCCAACCACAACACAACGCCAACCACAATAGCCACAACACACCGCCGACCACAAAAGCCACAACACAACGCCAACCACAAAAGCCACAACACAACGCAAACCACAATAGCCACAACACAACGACGACCACAATAGCCACAACACAACGCCAACCACAACACAACACCGACCACAAAAGCCACAACACAACGCCGACCACAAAAGCCACAACACACACTGGGCGAAAAGTCGCGTTTTGGCACTTTAACTTGGCTTATAACATAAACATCACGTTAATCAACTGAATTTTGTGGCATTATACCTATGCGATTCATGTCACATTAGAAAAACTGCCGACGAAATGTTGATCATTGCTTCAATATTTTGAAGCTGTTGCTTGGATAATAACCAGGTAAAATTAGTATTTCGGTGTTTAGTCAAATGTTAAAGTTTCTATCACACACATACACACACACACACACACATACACACGCACAGACAGACAAAGTTTAGCATCGCATAGGCTACACTTACGTGAGCCAAAAACGGATTATCAGTAGGTGACACGTTATAAGAGTGGGAGACACTAGATCTGTCTGTACTTACCGGGGACACGACGACTGCCAGATCGACACTGCGCTTTCGACAGCTCTTCCTCGCGCAGACACTGGAAACACCAAAGGAGATTTCCTACAGTTTGATCTGCACAGCGTATCTTCTGTATCTATTTTTCTGGAGCTAAGAAACCGAACAATGTGAAATCGTCTTCCCCGAATCGGTGAATGCATAGGTGAGAACTGAATAGTGAATCTATTCCACAATCCTTCACACGACCTGACCTGATCTTGACCCCTGACCTGGTCTACATACCACACACGACACAAACCAGTCACCTGCTTTTACCCCCTCAAAACCACCCACCACCCGTTTTCTTTGGATACACAATTTAACTACACACATGCCGACAAAATGTTGATCATTACTTCAATAGTTTGAAGATGGTGCTTGAAAAATAACCAGGTAAAATTAGTATTTCGGTGTTTAGTCAAATGTTAAAGTTTTTACCACAGACATACATTTGTTTGTTTTGCTTAACGCCCAGCCGACCACGAAGGGCCATATCATGGCGGTGCTGCTTTGACATATAACGTGCGCCACAACATACATACATACATAACAATAACAATAACAATAACAGCACTTTATTGTCCATTAAAATATTACATAAAAATGGAAATTTTTCTTCGGCACACCCTGTCTGCCTGTAAACGATTATAACAACAATTGTATAGGACGACACACATAAAACATAAAACATAAAAGGGATACAATCAAATATGATATTGCACTATGTAAATTTACCCTCTCATATCACAGGAGTTGGGTTTCACAGCCGAGTAATCACATTACAAATATTTCCCACACACCTTCACATGTACACATTGTTTGTTTTTTCCCAACATACATACATACATACATACATACATACATACATACATACATACATACATACATACATACGAACGCACGCACAGACAAAGTTTACGATCACATAGGCTACACTTAAGTGAGCCAAAAGTACGACCCTCCACCACAGAATGAGTCGAATGTCACCTTTGCATGATTTTTATATTTTTACATTTTTGTAAAGAGTTTGTTATGCTCTATCCAGTGGTAAAAACCGTTTAAGAAAAGAGCGAAAATGTTTCTAGTTATAAGCCTGGGACTAAGGTGACCCTCACTCTGATG
>NC_090260.1:11116731-11189231 GCF_037325665.1 Littorina saxatilis
TATATTATATGATTCGCCTTGTCTTTTTGGTATTTTAATAGTTCATTAGCATATATTTGGTTCAAATGGACCTTTCTGTTATTGCAAAAGCGACTGTTCACACTGATGCGACTGATCGCTCAATGTAGTCTATCTAGACGGCCAAATGGCGCTGTGACTTTTCATGCGTTTTCAGCATGTTTGTTGTTTTTGTTTTCAAACTGTGCGCAGAAAATATTGTTAAGAACATTTAACCCTTCAATAAGTAAGTGTTAGAAACAATATTCCATTGAAGTTTTTATTGACTTTGAACCAGATTTCCACCGGACTAAGAGTTTGAATACCACTCGCCCTTTCAGTTCAGATTAAATGCTAGTTTCAAAGAAAAATTATTTTATCGTCATCAAGCACCGAATCTCAACAATTCGCTCAAAAACGTGTTGGGTTTGTTGTTGTTGTTGTTTTAAACAAGATTTGCCTTCGGATGGTTTTTAAAATGTGTTGAACACGCACAGAAAGTCACAGATGTACCCGAATGCGATCACTCGTCTGTCAGAATCTTCTTTGGTAAATCCTTTTCATGAGGTCAAAGATTCTACTGGAGATTGAGGGGGAGGGGGATCTCTCCCATAGTTCTGGCACTTGAATTTCATTAAAAAAAAAAAATCTTTGTAAGTTTGAACAATGGGGAAGAAACAAACAACTTTGGAAGTACCGTACTAGATCTGAACAAAGGATTCATGGTTTTAGTATTGAGAGCTTTCTTTTTCTTTGCTTGCATCAAATTGCAAGAGTAATGTGAAGCTGTGGAAACTGGAATGGAATAATGCACACAAACCACACTGACTGTATTATTGGTGCTTTGTTTTGGACAAAGTAATGGTGCCAAGTTTCACTTTCACATCATTTTGATTTTCTTTCTGTGCAAAAAATTATAACCTCTAAGATCGTGTTATTATGAAATTGCCCTTTAAAAAGTTCTAGATTGAACACCCCATTTTAGGGAGGCTTCAAATTACTTGACGTCTCTAGTATTAAATTAAAAGTATTAGAATTCCATTTATTATTGTAAAAGATCTTGCTTCTTGATTTTCTTCCAGAGCGAAGAGCTTCCCCTCCTCCAAGCCGAGGACAACAGATGGTAATTGCTGCCATGAAAAAAATACACCAGGAAACTCCAAGTTAGTTAGTTAGTTAGCTGTTGCTTTTCGGGTCCAGCGGACCATAATAGGCCAAATCAGGACCCCACAAGTCAATCATTGCACATTTTTAGATTAAAACACTTCTAATACATAAAATCCGTAACGTCACCCGAAGGCAACAAAAAAGTCAAAGCAAAACCCTATATGTCAAATAAACTAGGTTGTTTTAAAATTCAAATCTTAAAATAAAGACCAGACTCCTTTAAAAACCCAAAAAGAGCTGAAGAGCTGACCTCTGTAAAAATACTTTTCAAGCTCGAGGTGCCAAAATACTTTTCTCGTTGATCATACAGATCAGCACACTCGGTGAGAAAATGACTCACAGTAAAACCGGTATCACAGGCGTGGCACCATGGTGCCTCTTCTCTTTTAAGCAGATGAACGTGAGTTAGATAAGTGTGACCAGTATGTAACCTGGCCAAAACACTTTCTTCTTTTCGATTTGAAGCCACTAAAGGAAGTGGCTTTAACAGGTCAGGAAGAGTTTTATACAATTTGTTTTCCGTGCAGGCAGACCAACGGTCTTGCCAGAGTTTTAAGCTGTAACAAAGTGTCTTCCTACGCAAGTCAGTAAAAGGAACAGACTGCTCAGGGAGACGAGGAACCGTCAAATCTAGAGCATCCTTTGCTGCCTTGTCAGCAACCTCGTTGCCGTTTATGCCCATATGACTGGGCGCCCACATAAAATTGATAATCTTGCCTTCAGAAATAAGTTTAGTATGAAGGTCGTGAATGTCGACTAAAAAAGGATGAGTAAACTTTCTGGTGGATATCGCTTCAAGAGCTGAAAGCAAATCAGATACAATCAAAAAAGACTGATGTCTGGATTGATAAATTAATTTTAATGCCAAGATGATGGCCCTAAGTTCCGCCGAATACACCGACGAACCATTAGGGAGCCGGAGTTGAAGTGGTTGATGTAATTTCTTGTTAGAAACTGCTGCCGCAGCAGCTGAATCGTCTTTGAGAGAGCCGTCAGTAAAAATAAATTCATACTCTGTGTACTTTGAGCACTGCTCAAGAAACAGCTGCCTAAAGACAGAGTCCGAGGTTTCATTCTTCTTGAAAGAAGTTAGGGAAAAATTGACGGTTGGGTTTTCCAACTGCCAGGGTGGAGTGTTTGTTGTCAAAGGATCGTCACAGACAGAATCAATATCTATAACAGCCCTTTCACATTCAGAAAGCATACGTATGCCGAAAGTTGGTATTTGAGTAGGTTTGGCTAAAAATTTGTCCTTCAGAATGGGATTAAGAACACATTCATGAGCAGGGTTTTCCGGGTTTGCCTTTAGCTTTAGGTAGTAGTTCATGGAAAGCCGAATTCTGCGGATCTCCATAGGAGGTTCTCGCGACTCGGCGTACAAACTATCCACTGGTTTTGTGCGAAAAGCACCCAAACAAACTCTCAGACCCTGATGGTGGATGGGATCTAAGGCCTTGAGGACATTTCTCTTTGCAGAACCATAAACAATACAACCGTAGTCCAGCTGTGGACGGACAAGAGACCGATACAGGCGTAACAGTGTTGCTCTGTCAGCCCCCCAATCCGTGTGACTTATAACTTTGAGAACGTTGAGACCCTTTTGACATTTGGTTCTTAAATATTTGATGTGGGGTAAAAAAAAGTAAGGTTGCTGTCAAAAATCAGACCAAGAAATTTGACTTGTTTAGAAACTTTAATCTTATGGTTGTTTATGAAAAGAGAAGGCTGAAGAACTTGATGTTTTTTCCTGTGGAAATGAATACATTCGGTTTTAGCCAGGGAAAATTTGAACCCGTTCTCTTGAACCCATTTTTGAATTTTGGAAATACACAGCTGAAGCTGCCGTTCAACCCCAGCTAGTGTTCTTCCCTTGGCAGAAATTTGAAAATCATCAACAAAAAGAGATTTGTCTTGCTTCTTGATTTTTCCCCAGAACAAAACGCTTCCCCTCTTCCTAGCCACGGACCATGGATGGTTAGTGCTGCCATGAAAAACATATCTCCTGGAGGTTCAATAGATCATATGCATCTTGGTATGCATCTTGGTATGTATTTTTGTTGTTGATTTATAGATGATTTTGTAATCATAGGGCTGGTTCTAATTCACTCTCGATTTACTCTAGTTACAGACACAATTATTCGAGAGTGTTTTTCCAGATAGCTAAGAAATTAAAGTATTGTCTCCAGTTCTGTTCACATTATACACTAACGATTGTCAAGGCACTGTTACGACCCCTCTTGTGAAATATTCTGACGATTCTGCCCTTGAAGACCTGTCTGACTCTGATTCTGTTTATTTTTCTGAAGTTCAAAATTTCAGCTCCTGGTGTAAAGATAACTATTTAGCCCTAAATGTGACAAAAACAAAAGAGCTAGTTATTGACTTTCGCAAAAACCCAGCTACAGTTTCAGATTTGTACATAGATGGTGTGAAAGTTGAGCGAGTGACTGAATACAAATATCTCGGTACAGTCATTGACAACAAACTAAATTTCTCCTCAAACACTATAGCTATCCACAAGAAGTGTCAGTCAAGAATCTACTGCTTACAAAAGCTCAGAAGTCTGAACATCAACAGCCGCATCCTCCAAACATTCTATACTTCATTCATTGAATCCATTCTCACTTTCTCTTTCATCTGCTGGTATGGAGGTCTGTGTGTGAGGAGTAAGAATGTGCTTGGGCGGGTGGTGAACACATGTGGTAAGATTGTGGGGGTGAGACAGGAAGGACTGACTGTGCTGTATGAACGACGTGTGGTGCGAAAGGCCCGCTGCATCATCCAGGATAGTAGTCATGTGCTCGCTCACCACTTTGAGGTCCTGCCCTCAGGACGTCGCCTCCGCACTCCCAGATTCCGCACGCTCAGAACTAAGAACAGTTTTATTCCAAAGTCAATTGGCTTTTTAAATACCTAAGTTAATTAAAACTAGTATGTGTGCCGGTGAACATATGCACTGATTTCTGTGATGAATATTTTTTATATTCTTTGATGTGCACCCTTATGCTGAGTGTGATAACCCTCGAATGACTAGTCCTGTGATAAATATTGTTCGATGACATATCTAGTCCTGTGATAATGATAGTTTTTAGCGGTAAACTTTTAGCTAAAGCTGACGGCAATTAACCTATTTGGAATCATGTTACTATTCCTGTTAGTGTACATATGCGTGCGCGAGTGTAGTATGCTTCGTATGGTATTTTTATCTGTTGTCTTATTATTTGTTTTGTCTTTTAATGTGCACCACACTGAAATTTCTCTGTATGAGATAATAAAGTATTCGTATTCGTAAAGCTTTGAAAATATATTTATTTTAACCGCTCCGCACAGTTTCAACTTTCCCACCTCAGGCAAGTACCCCTTTAACATACCTGTGTGTGTGTACTTCTGGGTGCTTTTCTTTTCTGGGAGGAAAACACATACTTTTGTGTGAAGAAGCCAACGCAGACGAGCTATTACTGTACAAATATGACATTTCATTGAATTTTTTCTTTTTTTGATAATAATGTAGTGTTTGCTTTACTGTACTATCTCTCTCTCCCTCTCTCTCTGTCCCTCTCTCTGTCTCTCTCTCTCTGTCTGTCTGTCTGTCTCTCTCTCTATCTGTCTTTCTCTCTGTCTCTCTCTCTGTCTCTCTCTGTATCTGCAAGAATGAGGCTGGAATTGTCCAGGGTAAGGGGATAAAATTAGAGTTTATTTTGTACATCTCATCGTGCTATGATTGTGCTATTTGCTTGAGTCCAAAAATGCTTTTCATGTCTGTTTCAGATGATGCTTCGTCTGATGCAGATTACGCACCTGGCGGTTCAGAATCTGATTACTCACCTGGCGGTTCAGAATCTGATTACTCACATTGCGGTTCAGAATCTGATTACTTACCCAGCTGTTCAGAATCAGACAGTGAGGATGAAAGTGAGTAAAAGAACAAATTTTGAAATATACTGAGAAACGTAAGACATTAGCATGGTAAAACTTAAGTTCAATTGTCGTTCATTTTCCAAAACAAATCACTTTTTTTAGTGCAACCATTAACTTGTGTTAGCCAGGTAAACACTGCATGAAGAGCTGGTCTGAAGCAATAACCTTGACCTTCTACAAGAGCAGTACTACCTGTGCGTGGGGTGCCTAAATTCAATTGTAATCTTGTCTGTCTGCAAACTGTTTGGAATTTAAAGTAAAGACTTTGCCTAGTAAGTCATCCTATCTTGTAATTTCCATAAAGAAGTACCAATTTTACCTTTTTTTGTTTATGTTATTAGGTATTTTTGCTGAGGAAAATATTAAAATGTGCAGTGTGACTGAGTGCGCTGCAGCCATCTCAATTTCCTTTCACTGATGTCTGATTCTACTATGATTGCTAGCTTTCATGTCTTAAGGGGAGAGGTGACACGAAAAATTTCTACTGGATGTTTGCACTTTTTCTTGCAATATTTGTATGTATTATCAAGCAAAAACACATAAAAATACTCTTTTGTGCAATTTTTTTGCCTGTGGATCTTTTAATGGGTAAAAATGCTTAGGGGGAAAAAAATAGTAGTCTACACAAGTAGATGGGAAGTGAAGATCATCGCCGTGTGGTTACCGTCCTTGAAAATCACATTCTGAGAAAATTGCATTTGAAAGTTTGTGAAGTGTTTTGCTGCGCACAGTGAAGACAGATTGACAAACCAAGAGTATGTGTGCATGCGGGTACTTTTCACTGACATTTTCTTATACTCCAAGTACTCTTCACAATCCCCTATCAGTCCAAAGTTGCACATATGGACATCAGACTATAACACTCAATGAAACATCAAGTACAATGATTATGATCAGCTGGAAATAAGACGTTTGGAATTTTACTTGCTACTCTTGATGTTCTCAGTTTTATCGCAGGAGCAGACATATGGTTTCTGCTAATTCTTGTTTCCATTGCACAAAAAGTGGCCGATTTTTGATCGGAAATTGCTTCGAAGTAAGCATTATTTTTTCCAAAACTCATGGAACTTTGCCTTTAGGCAGGACGTCAGTCGGGCTTCTGCCAAAATAAACTCTAGACATAATGTTTCCCTGACAATTTCAAGGGATTCAATGATCTAGAGGGAGAAAAGAATATACATTTCTTATTGGTGAAATAGAGTCGGGATGAAATCCAAAAGATTTAGCCCAACATTTGATTCACCGGAAAATGCACCTAGTTGTTGCGTTCCTTGAATGAGAAAAGTTGGATTTTGCAACGAAGCAAATATCTAAGTCAAAATATCATTGTTTCACCAAGAATGAGATACATGAGTGGGAAATGGGTTTAAAGTTCGATTAGCAGTACTTTAGGATGTAACTGGGACAGTCAAGGTGGAGTTTATGTGAGATAAACAAGGCCTGACGTCCTACCTCAGTACCTGTTATTCAGGCGTCGTGGACTCGACATTCACACCGACCGCTAGCTTATTTTTCTTCGTTGCTCGATCTGCCGCAAGTTGTAACTTCCCCTGCCTCTTGCATGATAGACACTTGCCGAATTTATCTTTTAGAGGCCAAGTTGGGAGAAATATCGCCGTTTGAGACGTCGAACCGATTCGAAATAAGGTTCGCGTGTTTATGCGGATGTGGTGCGCGCGAATGCGCAGAACTACTTCCCGGCTGAAAGTTATTGGTAATGACCAATCAGCGAATAGATTTTCAAAGGTAAAGGTCACTTTCCAAATATGGAACATTTTGCAAATGAAAGTAGCCTTCGCCAGCTCTTGTGTTGCGGCCGTTGAGGGATACAAACGGGCTTTATTTCCATGACTGTGACATCGTCAACAAACGGAAATTCCCGCGGAGTACGCTGCATGCAATAACTTTGACAAACTCATCGACATGTTGCTGCTGCTCTGCCATGAAAAAATCGATTTTTGTTAAAAGTCTGCATATTTTTAGCATTCACTCACTTTGCAAATCACTTTATTGAAAAAAGAGGATGAAATTGACAAAATAAACATGCAGTTATTCTAGGGTGTTCAAACTGCCTAAAAATTATAAAAACCCAAATCACATCATGGGACCATTTTGGATCAAAATTCCGTGCCACCTCTGCCCTTAATCCATGTAGTGTAGTCAATTGAAGGGGTTCGATGGTGACATTGTTATCAGGATGAAAAGAAAAGCTATCTGAAAAATATGATTTATTTCTTTTCAGGTGACGATGATTACGAGGATCAAGTTGGGCCTGGCGTGGAGGGTGAACGGGGCTCCAAGCTGGTGTCTGACAGGGACCCTGATGACGACCAAGTTGTGCAGCCTGAGACTGTTTGTTTGTTTGTTTGTTTATTTGTTGCTTAACGTCCAGCCGACTACGCAGAGCCATATCAGGACGAGGAAGGGGGGGATGAAGGGGGCCACTTGTCAAGCGATTCCTGTTTACAAATGCACTAACCCATTACTTGTGTCCCAGCAGGCTTTAGTAAAACTAAATTAATACCTACTGGAAGATTACCAGTTTCCAGTATGTTAAAATAGGCTTAACCTATCTACTGCTGGACTTACATCAGAACACTAACAGATTAAACTATACATGAATCGCAAGACAAGCGGCAAGAGAAGAGATTTTTGGAAAAAATACAGGTGAATGAGCAAGAAGGCAGAAAAAAGAAAAGAATTCATGAAGAAAAAGAGAGCATGACAGGAAAGAGGAACCAAAAATCTACCTAACAGCAAACTAGAAAGCTCCTGCGGTTCCAAAAACAGGAGGGGCCTTTAATTTCATAACCGCAGTGCCCCACTGCGGGAAGCCTGAGACTGATGAGTCTGACTCCGACTGTGATAGCGTAATGTATCCTGCCCCAGTTACACCTTGCAAACAAGACAAATCTAGAGCTGATCCTTTACATGTTGCAGAAAAAGCTCCCCAGGAAAACAAATGGGGTAAAAAAACATTCATGCACATTTTGTTCAAAAATGGTAGTAAAAATGTCGACACATTTGACAAAGGTCCATGCTCACGAAGCGGAAGTGGCAGCAGTCTTGAGACTTCCCAAAGGATCCAAAGAGAGAAGGAACGGGTTTGTAAGATTGCTCAATGAGGGAGACTATAAACACAACTATGATGTGTTGGAAGGCCAGTCCGGAACAGTCATTCCAAAGTACAGAAAAGCAGGTCGCCAGGCAGGTCAACTTTTAGCCTGCAGGTTTTGCCAAGGGCTGTATGTCAAGTCCCTGTTGAGTAAGCATTTGCACAACTGTCCACAAAATCCAGATCCAAGTAAGCACTTGAGGTAGGATCATACATGCTTCCCATTGGAAAAGAAAAGAACAGTGCCTTCTTTCAAGCTGTTGTTGGAAGAATGAGAGATGACGCCGTCATGAGTCATAGCAAATGACAGTCTGATCATCAAGTTTGGTTCCAGGTTGTTCTACAAAAAAGATGTGGAAGAACATACCAGGGGCAACATCAGCAGCCGGCTGAGAGAACTAGGGCGTTTGGTCTTAATGCCGTCTTTGTTAAAATAAATCCAGAGAGGTTATGACAACATGTTACATCAAAACACACAAGTTTGAAAGAACTGTTTTCCTCCTTATTGACTCGTTGTTGGCGGAAATGACCCCCCACCCACACACACACACACACACACAACAAAACCTTTGCATGATATATGAGGCCAAGAAAAATTGTAAGCATCTGGGCAGAGAGTGAAGGATTGTGAGAGAACTGAAGCTAGTGCAGGTACCGAAAGTTCATTGACCGGGTCAAATATATATGATTGGGATTTTACAGCAACAACTGGCAATGGAAGGAGATGGGGTTTTGGGCTTGACTGGTGAGGTCAGTCAGACAACCATTAGCATTAAATACCCTTTGTCCTTTTGCCAGCAAAGAGGACACAAAACGTCAACTCTCCTCATGCTTTGGTTTCTTTAATCTGTTTATGATTGGACTCTATGAGTATGACAGCTAATGAGCTATGCCTATGACTATAAAATATTGACCAAAACCGACATAAATTTTCTGCTTGTGCAAAGTTCTAATATGTACCGGCTCTGCTGTTTATGCATTTCAAATTTAAAGATTTAAAAGTTGAACCTTTTATGTACGGCAACCACCTCTTATTACTTACTCTACAATATTGTTAGACATTATTATGTTGGTTGCGTTTCACTTTTAATTCTCAGGGAAATTCCAAAGGAAAATTTCAAATCAAAAGATTTTCGGAAAAAAAACAATGAGAAAGAAAATATTGAAGAATTATATTTGTGGAATGATAATTCAAATGACAAAATACAACATACACAAAGTTTATGTAAGAAAATAAGAAAACAAAATAAAACCAGAAGAAAGAAAAACAATAAAAAATGGTTTGACAAGGAATGTTATTTACAAAGAAGAGAGTTGAAATCATTGTTAAATGCGCTAAACAGACATCCTTTTAATAAAACTTTATGTCAAAAATATTACTCAATGAGAAAAAAGTATAACTCAACAATAAAGAAAACCAAAGGAATTTTTAAAAACAATTTGGTATCTAAATTGTTTGTTTGTTTGTTTATTTGTTGCTTAACGTTTAGCCGACTACGCAGAGCCATATCAGGACGAGGAAGGGGGGGATGAAGGGGGCCACTTGTCAAGCGATTCCTGTTTACAACTGCACTAACCCATTACTTGTGTCCCAGCAGGCTTTAGTAAAACTAAATTAATACCTACTGGAAGATTACCAGTTTCCAGTATGTTAAAATAGGCTTAACCTATCTACTGCTGGACTTACATCAGAACACTAACAGATTAAACTATACATGAATCGCGAGACAAGCGGCAAGAGAAGAGATTTTTGGAAAAAATACAGGTGAATGAGCAAGAAGGCAGAAAAAAGAAAAGAATTCATGAAGAAAAAGAGAGCATGACAGGAAAGAGGAACCAAAAATCTACCTAACAGCAAACTAGAAAGCTCCTGCGGTTCCAAAAACAGGAGGGGCCTTTAATTTCATAACCGCAGTGCCCCACTGCGGGAGGTATCTAAATTAAATGACGAATTTAATAAAGACCCAAGTACAATGTGGAAAACGTTAAAAGAATTAAAATCAATGGGCGAACCTATCAAATCAAATAACCATAATATAAACCCATTGAAATGGATCAACCATTTGGAAAAGTTGATAGGTATGGAAACTAAAGTTACAGAAGAGAGAAAACAGATTATCTCAAATGAAAAACAACAAATACAAAAATCAGAGTATAATTCGTATCTAGATCGACCTATCACAAAAGAAGAAATTATGAAAGAATGTAGATCTTTAAAAAACAAAAAGTCACCAGGAAATGATAATATTACAAATGAAATTATAAAAGCAAGTATTGGTAGCACCATAGAAATAATAACTTTATTTAATCTAATTCTAGATACAGGACATTATCCAGTTGAATGGAAAAATGTTTTAAGTATTGCTATATATAAAAATGGCGATCCATTGAACCCGGGTAACTATAGAGGAATAACACTGACTAGTAACTGAGGAAAATTATTTTGTAAAATTATCAATTCATGATTGATTGAATTCAAGAATAACGAATTATTTAGAAGATAATGAATTATTGATCAAAGAACAAGCAGGATTCAGAAAAGGGTTAAGAACAGATGATCAGATTTTTATACTTAAAAAAATAGTTGATGACATCATAAAAACAAACAAGAGGCGAAGCCTTCAAGGCTCACGTAAGAAATAAACAAACAGTAACACAAACTCAATCACTCCGTCACACATACACACCCACACACACAGTAAGCTTAGGTGACACTGTGCAAGAAAGAGAGACACTAGATCTAGATCTGTCTGTCTGCATGTAGCCTACTTACAGGGACACGACTGCCAAATAGTCTCGGCCCGCTCAAAATAACAATGACCGAGACCACACACACCACGCGAGAGAGAAAGACTACAGGGAGGCATGCCGTCATGATGCATTAATTGACGTCAAACACTTTTGACCGTGACGTAATCTTATGCGAGCTTTATCCATAGTCTTGGATAACCACTCACACATAGACTCGGAAATGTTAAAGTTTCTACCACAGACATACACACGCACAAACACACACGCACACACACACGCACAAACGCACAAACGCACAGACAGACAAAGTTACGATCGCATAGGCTACACTTCGTGAGCCAAAAATGGGATTATATGCTTGTTTTGTAGATTTTCAAAAGGCATTTGATAATGTGTGGCACGATGCCCTACTACTCAAATTACATAAAATTGGCATAAAAGGTCGATGCTTCAATGTAATAAAAAACATGTATACAAACTCAACAATTTGTACAAAATTGAAAAATGGACTATCACCAAGTATAACAGTAAAAAAAGGAGTTCAGCAGGGTAACACATTAAGCCCCACTCTCTTTAACATTTTTATAAATGACATTACTGAAAATCTTCCTGATTTTGATTCCCCACCCATAGGAAAACAATCAAAAAATAAAATATCCGTCTTCTATACGTTGATGATCTCGTATTATTGTCCAAAACAAAAGGAGGATTGCAAACTAAACTAGATCATCTAAATAATTATTGTGAAAAATGGGGTTTAAAAATAAATACAGACAAAACCAAAGTATTAGTTTTTTGTCGCACAAACACAAACGTAAAGACCCTGTTTAAATGTGGATTGACTTTCATTACAATTGCAGATCAGTATAAATATTTAGGAATAGTATTTAATCAAAATGGTTCTTTACAAAAAGCCCAAGAACATCAATGTAAACAAGCCAATAAAGCAAGCCATTTGCTTAGGAGAATGTTTAGAAAAGAAAATGTTCCAATTGATACTGCTTTACATTTATTTGATTCTTTAGTGAATCCAATCTTGACATATGGATCAAATATTTGGTTCCCATACAATTATTCCAACAAATCAATCGATAACATCGAGAAGTTTTTTGAATCATGTTTTTCAAGAAATTCTACGAGTGAAGACATCCATATAAAATTTTGTCGTTGTCTGCTAGGTGTACACAGAAAAACCATGTGTATACCAGTGCTGGCAGAATTAGGTAGATTCCCATTAGCACTAAGAATGTTAACACAAACCATTTCCTATTGGACTCATATTTTACAATCTAAACGAGATTCATTTGTTCATCAAGTATATGATGACATGTTTAATAACCCTAAAGAAGATTCTTGGCTCATATTCATTAAAAGTTCACTTTCAAGACTTGGCTTTAATCATGTTTGGCAAAATCAATCTACTTTTGATACGAGAAAGTTACAATTTGCCATACAAATGAAATTACAAAGTGAATACATACGTTTCTGGAATAAAGCTAAATCAAAAGGAAGTGCAAGATTAAGATTCTATTCAAATATATGTGATACATATGAAATTCAGTCATATCTGACAATGATAGAAAATCGAAATCACAGGACAGCTTTAAGTCGATTAAGAACCAGTAGTCACAATCTAAAAATAGAAACTGGAAGACATCATAACATCCAAAGAGAAAATCGTTTGTGTATGGTATGTAACATTGTTGAAGATGAATATCATCTTCTGGATGAATGCGTAAAATTCCATCAAAGTAGAGAAAAGTTTAAAAAAGACGTGACTAATATTGATGTAGATTATATTAATTATAAACCAAGTGAAATATTTATGGACAAAGATGTATGTCTCGGAAGGTTTGTCGCAGAATGCTTTAGAATTCATAGCAATGTGTAAATAACCTTTTTGGTTTGAGGACAATAAACATTTGTTCTTGTTCTTGTTCTTACACACACACACACCATGACCCTCGTCTCGATTCCCCCTCAATGTTAAAACATTTAGTCAAAACTTGACTAAATGTAAAAAGTGGCAAATATGATAAAAACTGTTTTGACGGTCTCTTTAGGAGAGAAGGATTTCCAGGTGAGTGAATTAAGTGAACTGGTGAACATTGGCAAGTCTAATTCAGTCATCACAAAACTGGCCGAAACTCCAACATGGGGAACTGTTCGAAATTACTTGCATGCGCTCAGCCGCTGTTTGAGGTTTGTTGAAGCCTGCTATCCATCAGCTTTAAGTCAAGCTACACTCAACATCATCAAAGCAAACTTGAAAGGATGCATCCACACGGTTGTAAAGTTGACACAAGAACAGAATCAGAAGAGGAAACTTGCAGATCGCAAAAGATTGCTTTCTTGGCCGGATCTTTGCAACTATGTTGATGCCGATCTAGCACAGACATACATGGAGAAATTCAAGAAACGACCAAAAAAGGATGTTGCAGAAAAAGTTGCCAAACATTTGCTTCTTAAAATCGCTGCTGAGAATGGTAAAAGAACCGGAGTATATGCTGACATCACAGTGAAGCATTTTGAAGAAGCAGAAGAGGAAGGGGAGGGGTTTGTGATTTTAGTGGATGAAGAGAAAACTTTCAGAGCTTCAGGAGGTGCTGGCGTTTTTTTGTCTCCAGAGGAACATCATCTCGTTGCCGAGTTTCTAGCAAAATGCAGACCCTTATTCTCCCCAGAAACAGATCAAATATTTTGTCGAAGTTCTGGAAAGCGTAGTTCTGTCAGAAATATCCAGGAGTACTTGCAGGAAGCATGGGATGAATACGGCAAGAACAGAGATGTGGATCTGGGACAAATCACTTGCACGTTGTTGAGAAAAACATTGGTAACAATGTCAAGGAAGAAAGGTTTGGACAGAAGAGAACAAGAAGAGATGGCTCTGCACATGAACCACCATCTGAACACAGCAGATCGTCATTATGACGTCAACACTGGCCAACGTATCACTGCCAAGTTTAGGCAAATCATTCGCAAGTTTGATGAACGAGCATCATCTGAATCCGAGGACTCGGCATCAGAAGTTTCATGTGATGATCAGATTATGTCAGACGAGAGCTTTGACAATGAGTAACTTCCTTTGGCATCTCTTGAAGAGAAAAGTGTCGCTGTTGGATCATTACATTCCGACCATCAAGGAACCACCGAAGTCGGTCTGAAAGCCTTGAAGTTTCGAAGAGAACTCGTTTTTGGCTCACGTAAGTGTAGCCTATGCGATCGTAACTTTGTCTGTCTGTGCGTGCGTGCGTGCGTGTGTATGTCTGTGGTAGAAACTAACATTTGAAGACGTCACATTACATTGACGTCACATTATGACGTAAGAGGGTTAGACGTCACGCGAAGGAAGTACTGAAAGTCTCGATCATTATTATTTTGAGCGGGCCGAGACTAGTTGGCAGTCTTGTCCCTGTAAGTAGGCTACATGCAGGCAGACAGATCTAGATCTAGTGTCTCGCTTTCTTGCACAGTTTCACCTATGCTCTTTCTGTGTGTGTGTGTGTGTGTGTGTGTGTGTGTGTGTGTGTGTGTGTGTGTGTGTGTGTGTGTGTGTGTGTGTGCACGTACAAAGCATCCCCTTTGGGGTCCAGCACCTGTTACCTCTCTATAGAAATGGGGTCCAAATTTGCAATTGGGGTCCGGCCTCCGGACCCCATTTTTTTTATTGCTGTTTCGGGTTCCCCATGCCGTATTTACTATTTTTTGACAAGTTTCAGCTCGGACCCCAAAGTTGAAAAAAAACCTGTTTGGTGTGTGTCGGCGTGTGTGAAATTATCGCTCAACCGAGTGTGTCGACGGAACTGTTTGAGAGTGTATAATTCGTCAAGGGCAGTCACTCTAAATGAAGCGCCTCGATTTGGAGTTTGCCTCCCGCCATGTTTGCCGCCACGCTCAGTTTGGCTGTGTCCCAGTTTATGAGTAAGTATCACTTGGGGGATGTACATTAATCATCAAGAGTTTACTTTCAACCTGTTTGACCTCACCGTAAAGGAGTCACGGCGCGCAGACGTTCATTAAATACTTGCACGGTTAATAAAAAGTCAGTATTTTTACGCTGTCTCTATAGTGTACTGTACTGTGCTGTGTAACCTTTTTGATACGCCACGTCACACGTGGCGACGCCGGTGCGCCGCCGGCTTTGCTGACGAGATAAATTAAGAGTAGCAATAAGCGATTAGAAAGTGCTCTTCGTGTGTTTCTAATGTAAAATTACATTATGTACCTCTCTGATAACATGTTAATGTTTTGTGTGTGTGTAAGTGTAACTGAGCAATCCAATCGTTTTACAAAAGCAAAGATCTAGCATTGCAAAAGCACCCACACTAGCATGGGGAAACCATTTTTTTCTTTTTATATGTAACTACATTCTCCAAGCCATAAGACTGGTCCCAATATGTCATAAAATGAAAGAATCGTGCATTTTGTGACAAGTTTTTGCCCTTTTGCATGGTGGTAGATATGGGTCTAAGGTTTCAAAAAATCATCTACTACAAAGTGGGAGGTCCCGTCTTCATGGTTGTATGCATACATTAAAAATGGCTGCCGAGTGTACACGTCAATGTATGCTTATGACTCTTCTTTGCTAAAATAAAATGTTTTTGGAAGACTTTAGGTGTAAAGTTTGACTCTACAACTTAGAATGATGAAGTTGTTTTTCTCGCTACAGCATTTCCAAGAGCTAATTTGCATAAATTCAAAATGGCCACCACGACATATGCATATCATCCCATCTTCGGCTCCCGTGGTCCTTTCTTCTTGCTTAAACCAACTTTTCAGAGGTTATTTAACACAAGGAATCCATTTCTGGTGTTATGTTTCCGGTATGATGGATATTTATGAAAATATCACTCACTCTTTTGTATTTTACATGAATGTGATAGACCAGTTAAAAGAGAATTATGTATTCTTTGACATAAACTGTAATTTTGTTTGGTGTGTGGTTACATATGTTTCCAAAGGACATCTATAATGTGTATGCATGAAAGAAAAAGTTTGACACACACTAATATATTTTTCATGTGTGTGCAGATCTTGATCATCAAGTGTGAAGAGGAGAAAATACAAAGCGACCATGAGCGACTTCACTCTCAAAGACAACCCATTCAGTACAAGAACAGAGACGGACTGGAAACTTTGTTGTTTGTGTCAATTAAAATCAGACAGGGAATTGAGATGCCCTTTGTACAAGGAATGTCATCAAAAACCCTATCAGACTCTAGAAAACGAACTAAAGGCTTTTCATGAGAACAGTGTTGAACTGCCTCTTGGTGTGACCTTGGAATCCCTCGACGACAGATCAGGAATCGCTCAGACTTTGTCTAAAAACAAAGCAAAATATCACGATGCATGCCGGCATAGGTTCCGTTCTCACATAATCAAGAGAGCCTTAGAAAAAAGACGGAGGGAAGATTCAGACAGCGACGGTGAAGCAATAAGCCCCAAGAAAACTCGATCAAGCTTTTCAGCTTCTCTTCCTCGAGATGAGATACAATGTGTTTGTTGTGAGAAACGCAAAGAGGAAAGTGGCGAGCCAATCTACAAAGCAAGAAGTGACGGTTGTGGACAAAAACTCTGTAAGTGGTCACTAGAATCCGAAAATTGGGTGGTTCATGCTCGTTTAAACAGTGTAGCAAATGCCGAAGATGCGCATGCAGCAGACATATATTACCATATTTCGTGCTACACAAAACTCAAGAACGATGCGCGGCAGAAAGCAAACGCCAGCAAGTCAAGTGGAGACGGTCAGCAGTATGATCCTTTGGTAGTGGCTCGGCTAGTTGCTTACTTGCAATACCACCATGAAACGTACAAACTCGCGGAGTTACTAAGGATGTATGAAAATCATCTGCAGCAGTTGGGATCTGAATGGATAGGGGTTGCTGTGCACAAGACACGGTTCAAAACTCATCTGCTTGAAAAACTTGGATCTGAGTGGTCTGCTTATTCACAGGGAAGAGACGTGTACATTTCGCACACAAAATCTGTTGGAAAGGCATTGGCCGAAACAGTCACCAGCAAAGTGACTGACGATGAAGCACAAAAGATTGTAGAAATTGCCCTACTACTTCGCCGGTACACTCTCCTGCAACAATTGCCTTTCAATGGTTCCTTCTCCTCTGTGTGTCTAAGCGAACCAGTAGCGAAACCACTCTGGATGTTCTTGGACACACTGCTGCAGGGCACCAGCTCATTAGCAGAAGGTGATGAGGACACAGAGACTGTCAATGCAAAAGTGGGAGTGGCATGCACCATATCTCAACTGATCTGCAGTAACACTACAAAACGAGCAACATCTGCAGTTAGCATCTACCAGAGGAAAGAAAGAGAAACGCCCTTCCCTTTGTACTTAGGACTCAAACTGCATGTTATTGACAGACAGAAAAGCGCAGTTAGCACACTTCATGCTCTTGGTGCTTCAGTTTCATACAACAGGGTTATGGCATTGGGAACGACAAGACGAACGTGACAGACAAGAATGGAAAGAGAAAGATGAACGTGACAGACAAGAAAAGAAAGAGAAAGATGAACGTGACAGACAAGAAAAGAAAGAGAAAGATGAACGTGACAGACAAGAAAGGGAACGACAGGCCGAACGTGACAGACAGGACAAACAGGCCGAATGCGATCACCAGCTAGAGCTAGCTAGGCTACAGGCCGAGAAGGGTACACCTACTCAGGCTAGCGCGCCGACGTTTGTTGCTGACCGTACGAGACTGCCGACGTTCGACGATGACAAAGACGAGCTCGACGACTTTCTACGCCGGTTTGAGCGTATTGCATCTGACCAGAAGTGGGAAGAGGCCACGTGGGCTAGCCGCCTCAGCACTTGCTTAAAGGGACGCGCATTGCAGCTCTACAACGCTTTGGATGACGACGAGGCGAGGGACTATCGGGCACTAAAGAAGGCGTTACTCCAGCGCTTCAACCTGACTACTGAAGCATGGGAGGTCAAAGTTCCTCAGGGAGAAGAAGTTGCTCTACCGTGAGTTTAGCAACAAAGAAGGTGCTTTCAAACAGGTTGTCGTGCCTCGCGAGTTTCGCGAGGGGGTCAGGGCAACGGCACACGACTCAATCCTTGGAGGTCATCTTGGCACCAAGAAGACCACGGACCGTGTGTGGCGCCACTTCTATTGGCCAGGCATCTGCACGGATGTCCGACGTTTCTGTGCGTCATGCGATAAGTGCCAGAAGGTGGTTGCCAAAGGAAGGGTGAGGAAGGTCCCCTTAGAGAAGATGCCGCTCATCGACGAACCCTTTCGTCGCCCGCCCCCCCTCAACCTCACTGTCTCCCTCTTTGTTTCTTTCATCTCTCTCTCTAATCCTTGCTGTTTCTCTCTTTGTTCCCCTCTCTTGCTCTCTCTCCAATCGTGCTGCTTGATCTTGGTGAGATCACTCATTCTGTCAGTTATTTCTCTCTTTTTACGATTAACCGTATTACACAATAGAAAGTTAGTTGGGTGATTTACACATGTATGTTTCTTTCAATCTGCTTTCAAGCTCCAGTTCCAGCAGTGACCAGACATGTGCTGATGAATCGCATGCAACAACAGAGTCACTGTCAGCAACCTATGTTCAGCCAAGGTATCAAGTACCCAGGTAAGGCATGATCATGATATGATTGTATGCAAGTGAAATAAGTTACCTGGAAAGGTATGAATCAATTAGCTTAGGAAAGAAATGAACAAATCTATAAGTCACTCCCTTTAAGACTTTCTGTGGCTTTCCCGCTCATGGTGATTCTTTTTCTCATGCACTCTGCAGGGATCGCGTTAACGCATGTATTTTTGCATATTTGACGCGTTTTAAAATCCGCCTACGCATTTTCCCTGCGCTTACGCGTAACGCGTACGCAAAACAACTTTATTCAAAACAGCTGCTCAGCAGCACATCCCAATACTGAATCAGACTATAGCACGGGGCGGGGATGTAGCTCAGTCGGTAGCGCGCTGGAATTGTATCCAGTTGGCCGCTGTCAGCGTGAGTTCGTCCCCACGTTCGGCGAGAGATTTATTTCTCAGAGTCAACTTTGTGTGCAGACTCTCCTCGGTGTCCGAACACCCCCGTGTGTACACGCAAGCACAAGACCAAGTGCGCACGAAAAAGATCCTGTAATCCATGTCAGAGTTCGGTGGGTTATGCAGACCTGGGAACCCATACGATTTTGCCGTATTCTGTACGCATGATTGTCGAGAATACGATCAGTACGGTCAGTGGGAAAAAAATACGACGAGAAAAATTCCTAGACTACTTTTATTCACAAGCCCATCTTGAAGCCGATCCTGTATTTTGACACATGGTTGGTTGGTTGGTTTTTGGGGTTTAATGTCTCTTCAGCAGATGCTAGCTGCTATTCGAGACCGATGCAGTTATTTTCTTTTCCCTTCATATGGCAAGTTCTACGTTTCAGACTATTTACATTCAAATCTATCACTGTAAAAGAAGGTTCTAAAAATTAATAATTTTCACTTCTGGTACTTTAAATCTTGTAAAAAATCTTGATCTCTTTTAAAAAGTTAAAAATCTTGTCCGGGGGAACATCCCGGAATAATATTTTGACACATGATTACAGTTTTTGTCAGTAAACATTGAAAAAAAGGATTTGTTTTAAATGTACATGTATAGGTAAACTTAGTTAACGATGTGGCGGACGCGTGTGAAGCATGTTTGAATCATGGATGTTCAAATGCTGTGTGGAGTACGCTCATTTTTCTGAAAATACACCAAGTTTGTTTGAGAATACTCTAAGTGCAAAACAGGGGTTCCCAGGTCTGGTTATGGAAACACGAAAATTTCCAGCATGCCTACTCAACGAAAGCGGAGTGAGCTGACTATGCTCTCAGAGTATAGTGTGGGGAACCCAAATGGGCAAACGAGCTCACACGTAACCAGAAAATTCTGGAACGATGAAGAAGAAGAAGAAGAAGAAGACTATAGCACAAGCGCGCGAGTTTATAATATATAGTCTGTTCTGGATCAAACATAGCACAAGCACGCGAGTTTAAATCTAAAGTCTGTTTTGGACAACACAAAACGAGGTGATGTGCTCTCGGCATAAGAGTGTCGCAAGCAACACCAAGCAACGCAGGTCGGTTTTCTGAAACAGAACTTACACCCAAAATGCACTGGGCGTGTGGCGACAAATCTTGGCTGAGAGACGCTTTGAGTTCAAGCCCATCATTGATTGCAAAACATGCAGCGAAAGTTGTCATTGTTTTTTCGCACCTTGTTTTCGGACCTTGTTGACAGGGCTTGCTGCTAATTCCAGAGCCGATGTGAGCGCCGGAAATAAGCGAGTGAAATGCATGCTTTTGACATGATTTAACTGTGTTATAGTGTGGCGCAAAATCGATTCTGCTTTACGCGGTTTTTTTCCGACATCACTTAAGCCGTACGCAATTTGAAAAATCCTAGCGCGATCCCTGACTCTGTCCCTCACTGTAAAGAGAAAAAAAAACTATTACCCCCCCCCCCCCCCCCCTCTCGCTCTCACTGTGTCATGCTCTGTTTCTCTTCTTGCTGTCTGTGCAAACATGTCGCTTGATCTTGATGGGTTTACTCAATGACTCATTCTGTCAGTTATTTCTCTCTTTCAGCGATTACCTTTTTTGTTGCAGAAAATTAAATAGTTGGGTGATTTACACATGTATGTTTCTTTCAATCTGCTTTCAAGCTCCAGTTCCAGCAGTGATCAGATATGTGCTGTTGAATCGCATGCAACAACAGGGTCACTGTCAGCAACCTATGTTCAGCCAAGGTATCAAGTACCCAGGTAAGGCAAGACAATGGAAAAAGTTGTAAGAAACTCACTGTTTGAGCATATGGAGAGTAATGGCCTGTTAACAGAGTGTCAGCATGGCTTTGTGTCAAAAAGATCATGTGTAACAAATCTGCTCGGAGTCCTTGATGACTGGACAAATAGCCTAGACAAACAGGCATGTTTACACCACTGTGTGTGTGTGTGTGTGTGTGTGTGTGTGTGTGTGTGTGTGTGTGTGTGTGTGTGTGTGTGTGTGTGTGTGTGATGGAGTGATTGAGTTTGTGTTACTGTTTGTCGATTTCTTACGTGAGCCTTGATGGCTTCGCCTCTTGTTTCAGGAGATGATGCTCAGAGATTGTCACTCTGTTGCGCCAGTCATTCAGTTTGGCAAAACAAAACAAGGCACAAAGAAAATGAGTGTAGATACTGTAAAATCAGCAGGTCCAAACTTTGTTGATTTGTTATTAAACTATTCAGAAAATCAACTCTGCACAAAAATAAGAACAGAGATCAGAAAAAAAATAACTTCATTTCACTCCCCTCAGAAACGGTTAGCCATGGTTGTCTCGGTGCCATCCTCGGCCGTGCCTCTCTCTCCCTGACGACCTCTGATGCATGTTGGCCACTGTTATGGAAATAGTATTTGTCAAATTTTTGTTTGTTTGTTTGTTTGCTTAACGCCCAGCCGACCACGAAGGGCCATATCAGGGCGGTGCTGCTTTGACATAACGTGCGCCACACACAAGACAGAAGTCGCAGCACAGGCTTCATGTCTCACCCAGTCACATTATTCTGACACCGGACCAACCAGTCCTAGCACTAACCACATAATGCCAGACGCCAGACGCCAGGCGGAGCAGCCACTAGATTGCCAATTTTAAAGTCTTAGGTATGACCCTGCCGGGGTTCGAACCCACGACCTCCCGATCACGGGGCGGACGCCTTACCACTAGGCGTATTTGTCAAAATTGTTCATATTTTGGCATCAACCACTTGAACACCTGGAGGTGACTTCTCACAGTGTTTGATAGTGTCTTTTATGGAGCTGCCGGCTCTCAAGACCAAGGTGTCAGATATGATAACATGACATTTCATGGGAAAAAAATATGCATTCTCCAAGTATCTCTTGCTTGACTGGTATCTCCATGTACAGTGTACAGTTTATCACGGAAGATCTATGTGTTCAAGGATTATGATTGAAATAAAAAGTGACGGGGGAAGGGGGAAGATGGGATAGAGCCACTTGTCAATTGTTTCTTGTTCACAAAAGCACTAATAAAAAAATTGCTCCAGGGGCTTGCAACGTAGTACAATATATATTACCTTACTGGGAGAATGCAAGTTTCCAGTACAAAGGACTTAACATTTCTTACACACTGCTTGACTAAAATCTTTACAAAAAGACCAGACTCCTTTAAGAACCCAAAAAGAGCTGTAGAGCTGACCTCTGTAAAAATACTTTTCAAACTCGAGGTGCCAAAATACTTTTCTCGTTGATCATACAGATCAGCACACTCGGTGATAAAATGATTCACAGTAAAACCAGTATCACATGCGTAGCACCATGGTGCCTCTTCTCTTTTAAGCAGATGGTTGGTTGGTTGGTTTTTGGGGTTTAATGTCTCTTCAGCAGATGCTAGCTGCTATTCGAGACCGATGCAGTTATTTTCTTTTCCCTTCATATGGCAAGTTCTACGTTTCAGACTATTTACATTCAAATCTATCACTGTAAAAGAAGGTTCTAAAAATTAATAATTTTCACTTCTGGTACTTTAAATCTTGTAAAAAATCTTGATCTCTTTTAAAAAGTTAAAAATCTTGTCCGGGGGAACATCCCGGAATAAAACCTTCAGTGTTTCCGCATTGTAGTGTTTGTCTCGAAATTCTTGAACGTCTACACATTTTGTGAGAACATGTTCTAATGTCCATGGTTCGTCACATCCAAAACAGTATGGTGGATCTTCACCTTTCAGCAGATACGAATGTGTAATGTGACTATGCCCAATGTGTAAGCGACAGAGAACTGTCTCTTCTTTCCTGTTGAGGCGACATTGGGGTAGGCTGTCCGACAGCTGGGGGACGATCTTATGAAGTTTATTTTCTTCACATTCGTCCCATTCACTCTGCCATAGGTACTTTATGTACATGTTGGTGCGAGTTCTGAAATCTGAATGCTTTGTGTGTTTGTCAGTGATGAGTCTTTCTCTGGCTTCTTTAGCAGCTTGATCAGCTGCAGAGTTGCCTCTAATTCCAACATGGGATGGCACCCATGCAAACACAATCCTTTTGCCTTCTTCAATCAGAGATGCATGTAGCTCTTGGATTTCGACCAACAGTGGGTGATCTAGCCGAGTTCTCTTCACGGCGGTAAGAGCCGATAGGGAATCCGACAGAATCAGGAAGTCTTTCTTTTTTGACTGATATACCTGTTTCAGAGCTAGCTGTAAAGCTTTCAACTCTGCAGAAAATACAGAACTGTCATCCGGAAGACGGGCCGAAAAGGCCCTATCGAGTTTAGGACCTGTGACAGAAGCTGATGCCACTTTACTTTCAGCTTTGGACCCATCAGTGTATATTCGTTGATGGGAAGGAAACTCGGTACAGAACTGGCTAAAACACTGTTTAAAAATCAAATCATTTGTCTCTGACTTCTTTAACCTTGTCAGATCGAGTCGAACAACTGGATCTGGCAATGTCCATGGTGGTGTTTCTGTCCATCGATTTTCACTAACATGATCGAGTTTTATCTTTGATTCGGCCAGATGTGACTGAATCCGAGAAGACAGAGGTGCTCGATCATTTGGGTGACTTTCAAAAAATTCAGAGCATTGTGGTTGAAATACGCATTGGTAGGCTGGATTTGTAGGCATAGCTTTCAGTTTCAACACATAATTTAGGGTGAGTTTCAGGCGTCGCAGCCTCAGAGAGGGTTCTTTGGCCTCAAAATATAAGGACTGTACTGGAGACGTCCTGAAAGCTCCCAGACAAAGACGTATACCCTGGTGGTGTATTGTGTCTAATAGCCTTAGGTTGGATTTTGCGGCTCCACCATAGACAACACATATCGCGACGGGGAAAGGGGGGAGATTGGATAGAGCCACTTGTCAATTGTTTCTTGTTCACAAAAGCACTAATCAAAAATTTGCTTCAGGGGCTTGCAACGTGGTCCAATGTACTGGGTATTACCTTACTGGGAGAATGTAAGTTTCCAGTACAAAGGACTCTTACGACATGCTGGGGAGCATCGGGTAAATTCTTCCCCCTAACCCGCGGGGGGTATAAAAGAGGAGTCACAATACACAAATTCTAACCTGTCTTTGATGCAATTTATGGTCTCATTGATTTTTGGGTTGTTCTGGTTGATTATTTTATGTTATCATATTCGTTCTATTTCCTTGCATTAATACACACCCCACAAAATAATTTTTAAATCCAACCAACATGGTGGGTTTTTTTTAACATTATGCCCTCCAGCAAAAAATAGTGGACAGCATGTTTTTCTTGCTTCCAAATTTATATTTAATGAGCTAATTATAACACAAAATCATCATCAAAGACCTTGTCAATGCATTCAATGTGTGTGTGATTCAGAAGTCGTTAGGTAATCTGGCAGTCATAAAAAAAAGTGGGTCAAATGAAAAGTTTTAAAGTTGCCACAGCGCTCCAAAAACTCAATAATGTTTGTTGCAGTCTGACAAAACATGATCCAGATTCACTAAAGGGGGCCGGGGACTCAAACTTACAATTTGTTCCCTCTTTGTAGATCATCTGTTGGGAGTCAAGATATGTTCAGCTCTGTTGGTCGTATCATTCTGTTTTGTTTAGTTTTTTCTTTCCCTCTCACTTTGAAGGCCTGGTTAATATGTATTATATCGGTATTGTTTTATTTTTTTGTATTTTGTAAATTTATTTTCTTCATGGAAGGTGTGATTTTTTTGGTGCTCATTTTTTCTAGTCTTTAGCATGTACAACAAAGGCATTTTGAGAAACAGTTGTCAATTTCTGTTTCAGGGAACTACAGCAAGTTCTCGACAGAAGAGGATAAGGCAGTCAGGAAGCTCTTTCAAGCTTCAATTTTGGGAGGGAAGCTTCCAGGAAAAAAACAAATTTTGTTGGGGAAAGCAGCCAGCCAAACACTGGAAGGAAGGTCCTGGACACAAATTAAGGATAAGGTGGACAATGAAAGGAAAAAACACATGAAGCATATGCACTGAATTTAACTGTAACTGCCCCTAGGGTTATTATCGGAAAGCAAATCTTTACCAGGCACTTTTACTTTACTTTATTTGGTCTTTTACGTCGTTTTCAACCACGAAGGTTATATCGCGACGGGCCTGAAAGGAGCATAATCAGGTACTGGTGTTTTGCATCTATGGACACGGAGTGATGCAGCCAAGGTAATTTAAATTACTGATCAAAGCTGCTATGATATATGTTGATGGACAATATGACGGTATAGGCATCAAGGCTATGATGTATTGTAATGGGCAATTTGACAGTGTTAGCATCAAGGCTATGATATATTGTAATGGGCAATTTGACAGTGTTAGCATCAAGGCTATGATATATTGTAATGGGCAACTTGACAGTGTTAGCATCAAGGCTATGATATATTGTAATGGGCAATTTGACAGTGTTAGCATAAGGCTGATATATTGCAATGGGCAACTTGACATTGTTATCAAGGCTATGATATATTGCAATGGGCAACTTGACAGTGTTAGCATCAAGGCTATGATATATTGCAATGGGCAACTTGACAGTGTTAGAATCAAGGCTATGATATATTGCAATGGGCAACTTGACAGTGTTAGCATCAAGGCTATGATATATTGCAATGGGCAACTTGACAGTGTTAGCATCAAGGCTATGATCTATATTATAATACGCGACCGTTTTGGGACCTTGCATCGCTATCTCCTCCCAATCCCGGCCAATTTGGGCCCCGACCTCTGGGGTATCTAGAAACATTTTGCGGCGCACACTGTTAGGAAACGCTGCCGTTGCTGAACTTTGGTTCAGTTTTGTGTGTTGCATGTAGTTGACTTATTTGTACTTAGTGGGAAAGTACCGATATTATATTTTGTAAACACAACATTTATGTTTGGACGAGAATGCAGGTGAACTTTCTAGTCCTGTCAAAACAAGTTGTTTACATCCACAGCAAAAGCGCGGCAGTCTATCGCAGTCTATCGCAGTTTAAGAGACACTGGGGTGTTGAAACTTCCTGGCGAGTCAACCCTGCGGGATTATTCAAACTATATTCACCCAGAGGGAGGCTTTAACCCAGAAGTCGTAGCAGAGATAAAGGCAGCAGCAGACAATTTGAAAGAAAACGACCGATTTGTGGTCTTATTGCATGACGAAATGAGTGTCAAAGTGGACTTGGTGTGGGACTCAAAGTCGGGCGAACAAGTAGGCTTTGTTAATCTCAACCAGTGGACCTGGGAAATGGGCACAAACACAGTAGCTAGTCATGTCCTTGTTTTTTTCGTGGTGGGGGTGAACAGCAATCTCAAATACAGCATGGGCTACTTTGGAACTAGGACTGCAACATCTGATCAAATGTACCCCTTGTTCTGGCAAGCATTAGCATTGTTAGAACTGACATGCAAGCTGAAAGTTATTGCATCAACAAGTGACAAAGCATCACCAAATCAGCGCCTCTACCAGCTGCACGGTCAAGCACACCAAGTCTGCTACAAAACACTGAATTTCTATGCACCTACTAGATACATTTATTTCTTCTCAGATGTGCCCCACCTCATCAAAACAATTAGAAATAATCTGTTCCGTAGCAGCCCTCACAAAACCATGCTTCTCTGGAACAATTTTTTGTTTGTTTGTTGGCTTAACGCCCAGCCGACCACGAAGGGCCATATCAGGGCGGTGCTGCTTTGACATATAATGTGCGCCACACACAAGACAGAAGTCGCAGCACAGGCTTCATGTCTCACCCAGTCACATTATTCTGACACCGGATCAACCAGTCCTAGCACTAACCCCACAATGCCAAACGCCTTCTCTGGAACAATGGGAAAGAGCTTTTGTGGGCACACATCAGAAGGGTCTATGATGAGCACAGACACATGGAGCTAGTGCGCAGACATAAGCTGACAAATGAACATGTCGATTTGACTAGCCATTCCTTGATGAATGTGAAGCTGGCGGCTCAAGTTCTGAGCAAAAGTGTCTTTCTTTCTTTCTTTGGAGTTTAACGTCGTTTTCAACCGTTCAAGGTTATATCGCGACGGGGAAAAGGGGGGGGGGGGGGGGGGGGGTTGGGAAGCAAAAGTGTAGGCTCCATCCTGCAAGGTCAGGGTTATGAAGAGTGCCATGAAACAGCCAAGCTCATTTTGTTTGTCAACCGTTTTTTTGACTGCCTAAACTCTTCAGCAGTTTCAGCTATTCCAGACCGATGCAAGTATTACATGTTTTAGTTAGCATAAAAACGGCCAAGATGGCGATGATTGGTTGGTTATCATTGTCTATCTCTTCAGCAGTTTCAGCTATTCCAGACCGATGTAAGTATTTCATGTTTTAGTTAACATGAAAACGGCCAAGATGGCGATGGTTGGTTGGTTATTGTCTATCTCTTCAGCAGTTTCAGCTATTCGAGATCGATGCAAGTATTTAGTTAGTTAGTTAGTTGTTGCTTTTTGGGTCCAGCGGACCATACATTCTTCATTTCTTTATTTGGTGTTTAACGTCGTTTTCAATTGTTCAAGGTTATATCGCGACGGGAGCGGACCATACAGGCCAAATCAGGATCCCACAAGTTTAACATTACACATATTGTTTGTTAGTTTATTCAAGTATTTCATGTTTTAGTTAGCATGAAAACGGCCAAGATGGTGATGGTTGTGTGGTAACTGTAGATTGCACCCTGGATTAGGGGCAACTACTCTTGCATGACGGTTTGTTTGTTTGTTTGTTTGCTTAACGCCCAGCCGACCACGAAGGGCAATATCAGGGCGGTGCTGCTTTGACATTTAACGTGCGCCACACACAAGACAGAAGTCGCAGCACAGGCTTCATGTCTCACTGTCAAGGATCCCTTTTGTCAAGAACTACTGACTTTGATGATTTTAATATTAAGTGCAAGTTTTCCAGAGGTTGTGTTTTGAGCTGATGCCAGGCCGCTCTTTCGTGTATGTTCTGCAGTAGTCTCGACCAGCTCTCGAGCGATCCGTCTATTTTAGTTAGTCGCGTTTACGTTGGTTGGTTTTTGGGGTTTAATGTCTCTTCAGCAGATGCTAGCTGCTATTCGAGACCGATGCAGTTATTTTCTTTTCCCTTCATATGGCAAGTTCTACGTTTCAGACTATTTACATTCAAATCTATCACTGTAAAAGAAGGTTCTAAAAATTAATAATTTTCACTTCTGGTACTTTAAATCTTGTAAAAAATCTTGATCTCTTTTAAAAAGTTAAAAATCTTGTCCGGGGGAACATCCCGGAATAAAACCTTCAGTGTTTCCGCATTGTAGTGTTTGTCTCGAAATTCTTGAACGTCTACACATTTTGTGAGAACATGTTCTAATGTCCATGGTTCGTCACATCCAAAACAGTATGGTGGATCTTCACCTTTCAGCAGATACGAATGTGTAATGTGACTGTGCCCAATGTGTAAGCGACAGAGAACTGTCTCTTCTTTCCTGTTGAGGCGACATTGGGGTAGGCTGTCCGACAGCTGGGGAACGATCTTATGAAGTTTATTTTCTTCACATTCGTCCCATTCACTCTGCCATAGGTACTTTATGTACATGTTGGTGCGAGTTCTGAAATCTGAATGCTTTGTGTGTTTGTCAGTGATGAGTCTTTCTCTGGCTTCTTTAGCAGCTTGATCAGCTGCAGAGTTGCCTCTAATTCCAACATGGGATGGCACCCATGCAAACACAATCCTTTTGCCTTCTTCAATCAGAGATGCATGTAGCTCTTGGATTTCGACCAACAGTGGGTGATCTAGCTGAATTCTCTTCACGGCGGTAAGAGCCGATAGGGAATCCGACAGAATCAGGAAGTCTTTCTTTTTTGACTGATATACCTGTTTCAGAGCTAGCTGTAAAGCTTTCAACTCTGCAGAAAATACAGAACTGTCATCCGGAAGACGGGCCGAAAAGGCCCTATCGAGATTAGGACCTGTGACAGAAGCTGATGCCACTTTACTTTCAGCTTTGGACCCATCAGTGTATATTCGTTGATGGGAAGGAAACTCGGTACAGAACTGGCTAAAACACTGTTTAAAAATCAAATCATTTGTCTCTGACTTCTTTAACCTTGTCAGATCGAGTCGAACAACTGGATCTGGCAATGTCCATGGTGGTGTTTCTGTCCATCGATTTTCACTAACATGATCGAGTTTTATCTTTGATTCGGCCAGATGTGACTGAATCCGAGAAGACAGAGGTGCTCGATCATTTGGGTGACTTTCAAAAAATTCAGAGCATTGTGGTTGAAATACGCATTGGTTGGTTGGTTGGTTGGTTTTTGGGGTTTAATGTCTCTTCAGCAGATGCTAGCTGCTATTCGAGACCGATGCAGTTATTTTCTTTTCCCTTCATATGGCAAGTTCTACGTTTCAGACTATTTACATTCAAATCTATCACTGTAAAAGAAGGTTCTAAAAATTAATAATTTTCACTTCTGGTACTTTAAATCTTGTAAAAAATCTTGATCTCTTTTAAAAAGTTAAAAATCTTGTCCGGGGGAACATCCCGGAATAAAACCTTCAGTGTTTCCGCATTGTAGTGTTTGTCTCGAAATTCTTGAACGTCTACACATTTTGTGAGAACATGTTCTAATGTCCATGGTTCGTCACATCCAAAACAGTATGGTGGATCTTCACCTTTCAGCAGATACGAATGTGTAATGTGACTGTGCCCAATGTGTAAGCGACAGAGAACTGTCTCTTCTTTCCTGTTGAGGCGACATTGGGGTAGGCTGTCCGACAGCTGGGGAACGATCTTATGAAGTTTATTTTCTTCACATTCGTCCCATTCACTCTGCCATAGGTACTTTATGTACATGTTGGTGCGAGTTCTGAAATCTGAATGCTTTGTGTGTTTGTCAGTGATGAGTCTTTCTCTGGCTTCTTTAGCAGCTTGATCAGCTGCAGAGTTGCCTCTAATTCCAACATGGGATGGCACCCATGCAAACACAATCCTTTTGCCTTCTTCAATCAGAGATGCATGTAGCTCTTGGATTTCGACCAACAGTGGGTGATCTAGCTGAATTCTCTTCACGGCGGTAAGAGCCGATAGGGAATCCGACAGAATCAGGAAGTCTTTCTTTTTTGACTGATATACCTGTTTCAGAGCTAGCTGTAAAGCTTTCAACTCTGCAGAAAATACAGAACTGTCATCCGGAAGACGGGCCGAAAAGGCCCTATCGAGATTAGGACCTGTGACAGAAGCTGATGCCACTTTACTTTCAGCTTTGGACCCATCAGTGTATATTCGTTGATGGGAAGGAAACTCGGTACAGAACTGGCTAAAACACTGTTTAAAAATCAAATCATTTGTCTCTGACTTCTTTAACCTTGTCAGATCGAGTCGAACAACTGGATCTGGCAATGTCCATGGTGGTGTTTCTGTCCATCGATTTTCACTAACATGATCGAGTTTTATCTTTGATTCGGCCAGATGTGACTGAATCCGAGAAGACAGAGGTGCTCGATCATTTGGGTGACTTTCAAAAAATTCAGAGCATTGTGGTTGAAATACGCATTGGTAGGCTGGATTTGTAGGCATAGCTTTCAGTTTCAACACATAATTTAGGGTGAGTTTCAGGCGTCGCAGCCTCAGAGAGGGTTCTTTGGCCTCAAAATATAAGGACTGTACTGGAGACGTCCTGAAAGCTCCCAGACAAAGACGTATACCCTGGTGGTGTATTGTGTCTAATAGCCTTAGGTTGGATTTTGCGGCTCCACCATAGACGACACAACCATAGTCCAACTTGGATCGGATTAAAGCACGGTAAAGTCTGAGTAGGACTGTGCGGTCAGCACCCCAGTCCGTATGAGAAACCACTTTCAATACATCCAGAGCTTTCAGACATGATGTTCTTAGATACTGGATATGTTTAAGGAATGTTAATCGACGGTCAAAGGTCAGTCCTAGGAATTTAAATTCTTCAACAACCTTGACAGGATTACCATTCAGGACCAGAGAGGGTTCTGGCATGGCTCCCCTTTGTTTGCAAAGATGCATACAGACAGTTTTGCTGGTGGAAAATTTGAAACCGTTCTCCGTTACCCATTTTTGCACCTTGTCTATACATAATTGAAGCTGCCTTTCCACTCTATGTAGGGATTTGCCACGCACACAAAGTGCAAAGTCATCAACAAACAAGGATGACTCGGATCCTTTCAGTACTGCCTTTACTATGTTATTGATTTTGATGTTGAACAACATGGGTGATAGAATGCTTCCTTGAGGAACACCCATCTCTTGTTGACAGAACTCTGATAGGTTGGGACCAACCCGTACTGTAAACAATCGATTACTTAGAAATCCTTCCACAAAAACAGGGAGACGTCCACGAAAACCCATTTCATGCAAATCAGCTAAAATACCGTGTTTCCAGGTCGTGTCGTAAGCCTTCTCGAGGTCAAAAAATATAGCTAGTACATGTTCAGATCTCGCAAAGGCCTCTCGAACGAAGGTCTCAAAACGTACCAAATGATCAGTGGTGCTGTGTCCCTTTCGGAAGCCACATTGCACATCACTTAAGAGGTTTTGTTTTTCTAGGTACCACACCATCCTAGCGTTGACCAATCTCTCCATGGTTTTACACAGACAGCTGGTCAAGGCTATCGGACGGTAGTTGCTGGGGTTTGTATGATCTTTACCTGGTTTTGGAATGGGGACAATCATCGCTTCTTGCCATGAAGGTGGAAAGGATCCACTCTCCCATATGTGGTTAAAAACCTTCAGCAAGACCAGAAGACAACTTTCTGGTAGGTGTGTGAGGAACTGATAATGTATTCCGTCCAGCCCCATTGCTGAGTTGTTGCATTTTTGTAAGGCTTGTTTGAGTTCAGTTATACTGAACAACTTGTTGTAGTTCTCCTCATTCTGAGATGAGAAGTTTATGGGTTTACGTTCTTGGGTGGCTTTGATTTTTTGGAAATCTGTGCAGTAATTTTCTATTGATGAGTTTTTTTCCATTGTTGAAGCCAGAACGTTTGCTACTTCATTCTTCTGGGTTATAAGGGATCCATTTACCACAAGGTGGTTAATTGATGCAGATCCTTTTTTCCCTTTGATTTTACGAATAGCATTCCAAACTTTACTTGATGATACCTTAGAGTTTAAGTTTGAGCAAAAAGACCTCCAGGATGTTCTTTTAGAATGTTTTATGACAGTGCGACTCTTAGCGCGAAATCTGAAGAAAGTCAACTTCTTGCTAAGGGTCGGGCATCTGTAGAACCTGTGTAGACTTCTCTTTCGCTCAGATCGGGCTTCTTGGCATTCTTGATTAAACCATGGCACTTTAATGCGGTTGTTTGAAGATGTTTTTGGGATGTACTCAGTGGCAATGTCTTGTAGAGTGTTTGTAAAAATAGATGATGGGTCGTCACTTCCATCAAAGACAGTGTCTTCTGTGAGTTGGACAGAACATTCGGCAGTAAAAGACAGCCAGTTTGCCTTGTTCAGGTTCCATCTCTGGGGGGAAGCTTCTTCCAATCCATCTATTTGAGACATCAAGATAGGGAAATGATCGCTACCACATGTGTCATCATAGACTTTAAATTCAAAGTCTAGAACAAGAGAGGTGTCGCAAATAACTAGATCTAGTATGGACTTGCATCCTGTTGCTGGATGGAGATAGGTTGGTACTCCATCGTTTAAAACGCATAGATTACGATTGTCTAAAAAATCTTCTAGAATTCGTCCTCTCGTACTTAGAGAGTTGCTGCCCCATAAAGGGGAATGAGCGTTAAAATCTCCCATTAAAACAAAGGGAGCTGGAAGCTGATCAATAAGATTTTCAAGATCGTGCTTCGTGTAACATTTTGATGGTGACAGATATACACTGCAGAGAGTGATGGTTTTATCTAATGTCACTCGTGCTGCGACAGCTTGAATGTTTGTACATAGGTTGATCTCACTACAAAGTACACTTTTCTTAATCAAAAGAGCAACTCCCCCAGACGTGTTATTGTCTGAATGGTTTCTAAAAACATTGTATCCAGATACATTAAAATCTTTGTTTGGTTTCAGCATTGTTTCCTGTAATGCTGTAGCAACAGGATGAAATTTGTGTAAAAGTAGACATAATTCTTCATAGTTAGCTTGGACCCCTCTACAATTCCATTGAATAAAATTGGCTATGTTTGTTTAGTTTTAAGAAGTTTCTGCCTCCATACCCTCTTCGTCGGATAAACTCCCAAAATGATTGTATAATGTGATGGGATTTCTCTCCATTTTTGGGGTGCGAGGCGATCTTTGGGGCAGAGTAACTTTTCCCTTGTCCGGAGGTGTTCGTGGTGTGGATTTAGTAAGGTCCACTACCTCCACAACCTCGACGGCCCCCTTCCTGTGAGTTGCCCTGTGAACGGGCTTCTGGGTTGGGGTGGTGAAGCGAACCTCACCAGGAGACCCCATAGGGTCCTCAATTGGGGTGGTGAAGCGAACCTCACCAGGAGCCCCCACAGGGTCTCCAGTTGGGGCGGTGAAGCAAACCTCACCAGGAGACCCCATAGAGTCTCCAGTGGGGATAGCCCCACCTGTGCTTTCATCTGTCTGTGTACAAATACTTTTGTTTCTTGTGGGCTCTGTCCTTTTCAACATGGACGGGCCTGCCTGGACACCCACAGACCTATACGAAATACTGGTCTGGGTGGGTGTTGACTTTGTTGCAGGTCTTTGACTGACTGCTGCCGCAAAACTTTTCTGGAAGGAAAAAACATTCGTTTTTTCAACCTCCTTCCTGGCGTCTGAGAAAGACATCTTTTTCTCCGTTTTTGTTTTTTGAATGGCCTGTTCAAACTTGTATTTTGGACATTCTCTGGAGGACGGGGAATGGTTTCCCTTACAGTTTGTGCAGGTGGGTGGTGATGTGCAGGGACCTTCGTGAGGATCTCCGCCACACCTCTCGCACACTGCCTTCTGTTTACATCCAGCCTTTGAATGTCCAAATCTTTGGCATTGGAAACATCTCATTGGTGATGGAATATACAGAGTCACTCTTATTTGAACAAATCCCACTTTGATTTTCTCAGGGATGGTTGGGGTACAAAAAGTGACGAAAAGGGTGTTGGTGGGTACTCTGATATCGCCCTTCCTGATCAACACCCGGTACACATCAATGACACCTTGATCCTTTAGACCTTCTTTTATTTCAGCCTCACTGAGGCCCTCCAGCTCTCGGCATCGGATGACTCCTTTGCTGGTGTTCAGGCCTCTGTGAGGACTGACCTTGACCGGTCTATCAACAAATTTCTGACCATTCAGACGGAGAAGACCATCTGATGCCTTTTTTGAAGGACATTCAATCAGTAGAGAACCATTACGAAGTCTCTTAATGTTGTCTATCGTTGATGATACTCCTGCAATAACCTTCTGTATCGCAAAAGGCGAAAGTTTGGAGATGGGCTGTGCCTCATCTGCTGTCTCAACAACAATGAAACGGGGCCAGGCCTCGCTGATGTTGTTCTTTGTTGCTCTGACTCGGACTTCATCGTCAGAGTCAGAGTCAACGCAGTATCTTCGTTTGTTTCCGTTTCGGGTGCTTGAAAAAAAAAGAAGAAAAAGAAGAGGTGGCCATGTTTGGGGCCTTTATCTTCGTCGCATCTGATCCCCACCCACCACGGAGCCCAACAAGGGGACGCTTAGGTGGAGCGGTTATCCAACTCCAGAGCGCCAAGGATACAGATGGATATACGCAGCGATAAGAGGAAACATATGGTATCAATCTGTAATAGGAGATTTAACTCTTTCCAAGCGGAAACGGGTTAGGTAACAACTTGGCATAATGTTCGTCAACTCTTTCCAAGCGGAAACGGATTAGGTAACAACTTGGCATAGTGTTTGTCCCGACTACCGCCGCCCCCTCCTACCGCCGCTTGCTCCTTTAGCCAAAGGTCCGATGCAATATGCTCAAGACATATACCCAGACTTGACCAGCCGATTGATTGAAGCGGGTAAGCCTTTTTCAACCTCCTGTCTTAGATAAAGACTGGGCCAAAATGATGTGTTGGCGCTACAAAGTCGCAACTAAGTAAACCCCTCAATCATCAGGTCACCAGCCCAAACCGGTACAGGTCGCAGCGCACGGCAAACACGCTGGGTCTTAACCCTTTACTTGGCACAACGCCCGAAAACGTCCGTACTGCTTTTGGGCAAAACGCCCCAAAGCGTCCGCGATCACTCGTGTATTTCCGTCAGCTCTCACGAACAAAGTTTCCGTACAAATCTCGCGAGATCTCGCAGGAAGTTCAGGCTAAAGCCAACCCACGTGCCTGTGCCCGCCATCTTTGAATCAAGCAACATTCGATCGTGTTATTCAAGTTTTTGCGCCGATATTTTTTCACTCATGGCATGGAAAGTTCTAGCGAATCTGAAAACGAGGAACACTTCGTCGGTTTCGATATTGCGGACATTCCAGTTCGTCCTGATGCACCAGAATCGGACATTGATGTCAGTGATGTCAGTAGTGTGCATACTTCTGATTTGTCCGACTGGGACGATCGTAACAGTGATTCCGAAAGTGATTTTGAGGAGCAAGCTCCGGTTCCAACTGACCGATTTGGATGGGCTTCGGTGACGACGCCAATCGCCATCACACCCTTTGGTCCCCGAGTTATTGGCCCCAAAACCGATGATTTGGGGAATAATCCGAACCAGCTTGACTTTTTTTTTCTGCTGTTCAAGCCAGCAATGATCGACAGCATCGTCACTCAGACAAACAAGTATGCGAGGGAGAAAATCGCCAACAAACCAAACGGCATCGATCCACATTGGCGTGAGGACACCACTGCAGAGGAAGTGAAAGCTTTTTTTGGTGTTTTGATTTTGATGGGGATTCACAACCTCCCAAGAGACGACATGTATTGGAGTGCTGACGATCGTCTTGGTGTGCCAGGTGTAAACAAAGTGATGTCTTTGAAGCGCTACCAAAAGCTGAAAGAATTCATTCACCTGGCAGACAATGACCACCTACCTGACCCAGCAGATGTAAACAGAGACCGCCTCTTCAAAGTTAGGGATTTGCTAGACATGGCAAACCAGTCTTTCCTGGAGCACTACACCCCTGACTGTGACATCAGTATTGATGAGGCCATGGTGGCTTTCAAGGGAAGAAGCACACTACGCATGTATATGCCCATCAAACCCATCAAATGGGGCATGAAAGTGTGGTGTGCTGCCGAATCCAACACAGGATATCTTCTCCAGTTTGAAGTGTACACGGGGAGGAGAGCTGATGGCACACAACATGGTCTGGGCCATGATGTGGTGATGAGACTGTCTTCCCCTTTCTTTGGACTGCATCATCACCTGTATTTTGACAATTTTTTTTCCTCTGTGACGCTGATGACAGATCTACTGGCAGAAGGCACATACGCGTGTGCCACCGTCCGATCCAACCGGGTTGGCCTGCCAGTAGGCATGAAGCAGCACCGAAAGCTGACAAAGGGGCAGAGCCTTGTCTTTCAGAAGGACAACACACTGGCATCAGTTTGGCACGACAAGAGAGATGTCAACTTCCTCTCTACCAACTGCAGCAACGAAGACAACAGTGTGCTGAGGTGGGACCGGACCCAGCAAGCCAGAGTTGCCGTGCCATGCCCATCCGTTGTCAAGCTCTACAATCAACACATGGGCGGAGTTGACAACTCAGACCAAATGCGAGGCTACTACAACACTGTGCAGAAGAGCCACAAATACTGGAGATACTTGATGAGCTTTGTGTTCGACGCCTGCATCAACAATGCCTACATTCTGTACGACCAGACAGTGTTGGACAAACCCAAGACGCGCTACGCCCTCCTCGACTTCCGTCTTGATCTTGCGGATCACCTCATTGGGGGATTTTCTTCGAGGAAAAAGCTTGCACCCAAGAGAAAGGCACAGATAGTCAACGAGGCCAACATTGGAGTACACACACTCATCAAGTTTGATGGCAGAAAGCGTGCCTGCATCACCTGCAAGAACCTGAGGAGACGGACCCCAACTGGGCGTGCAGTTGAGTCGAGCTACGGCTGTGGCATCTGCCAATTAAACTTCTGCAGGGACACTTGCTTTCCTCAACATCTTGGTGCAGTGCCAGTGGATGAAATTGTGTAAATATAAGTGAAAAAAAACTGTAAATGTAAGTGTAAATATAAATGTGAAAAGTGATTTTTGAAAAAAAAAAAATTCTTGATTTTTTTGTGTGTGACAACGGATTCATGTGGATGTATCTGCAAAGTGGATATCCAGGTAAGACCCATTTTATTGACAATTCATTTCTGTCTCTTTTGCACTTTCTTTCATTCAAATCCATGCACTCAACACATAAATATTGCATGTTTAATAAACACATAATAAAATTGGTCTCCATCTTGAAAAATGGCTGCCATGGAGGAGGTAAACAAGCGGCCATGTTGTGCCAAGTAAAGGGTTAAGAAGACCACAGAGAAATAAGGATGTGGAAAAGAAGACTTTTGGGAAGTGAAATAAAGGTGACGGATCCAGTCAGGTAGAAATAAGACAAGAAAGGAATCAGAAAACTGCAGGGAATAGTAGGGAGAGTTTTTTGGAAGGAAATATAGGTGAAAGGACTGGTAAGGCAGAAATAAGACAAAAGAAGAAAAGCAAAGGAGTGGGGTAGCTTAGTGGAAAAACTCCCGCCGCATGGAGGCGACCCCATGGGAGCTCGCGTTTACGTCAAGCAGATGACGTAATAAGATGGAGAACGCGTCATGGTATTGGGTTTCATGGTGGGCGGTTACCTGAGCTAGCAGCTGACTAAAACCAGCACCGTAATTTAGAGTGCTAAAACGCCCTTGAGAGGGGTAAGTGTTGTTACTAGACTAGATGCAATTGTCATAATTATTCTTCTTGGTAAATACCATTGACTGTGTGTGAATGTGAATGCATGGTACGACTGCGTATTGTTATAAATAACCCTAACCTGTTCATTGAGGTTAGTCTGAAAATGACTTGATAAAGTTTATAGTTGTAAGAAAACAATTTGCGTAAATCAGAATAGACTCTGAGGATACACTGTACCTGTGCAGCGTGTAACCTGGGGAGGGAGAGCGCCGGCACGTCGAGTGCGCGAGCAATACCTGTCAGTATCACTATCAGGAACTCTGGTCAACGGCTGTGATGGTGTGCAGCGTGTAACCTGGGGAGAGAGAGCGCCGGCACGTCGAGTGCGCGAGCAATACCTGTCAGTCCAATGCCCTCCCCGACTGCAGCCCCACCTGACCACACCGTTTCTCTCGTCCCACCATCGCCAGCTTCAAACAAATCTCACCCTGCTATGGCTAGTGGTCGAAACTGACAACACGGCCACTACGGCCCCGCCTCTTCCGCCATTATGAGCGCCGTCACGCCAGTGACCCCCCTGAACAATTAAGCTACGCGTCATGCTGACCTGGAATTGACCTCACCACACGACCTCGTCCCTGTGCCTTCGGGGGAATCTCAAGAGCAAACGCAAAACAACATCTCCTCCTCTCTCCTCATAGACCACCCTGAACTCCGCGATGAGGTGACAGCCCTCATTGAGAATGAAAACACAACTGAAAAGAGAACTCAAACTCGACCATAGACTAAAATATGTAAGGTTGTAGATTCAGTACACCAAACAAAAACTGGCTTGCATGCAGCAGAACGGTTGAGTATTTGGTTATGTTCACTTGAAGGGTGGCGTTACATACCACCTGATCTTGATGAGAAGGAAAAGTTAGACAAACAAAACCGAAACAAGAGAACAGAATCTATGGTGAAGGCCATACTTATTGAGTCTTTGGGTCAGGAACCATTCCCCATTGCCAAACTTACTTTGTTAAAAACTAGATCACGAAAGCCATCTACAGAAAAGGAAAATGTTGTTGAGAAGATCAAAGACTCCAAGACCTGGGGCACAGTCACAAATGTCTCAGAAACTTTGAGCCAATTCTTGGATTTTGTTGAAATAACATACTCAAACCTCAACATGAGAGGGATGAGATGTTCGTTGGCTGGATCTGTTTGCAGAGGACTTTCTTTCTTTCTTTCTTTATTTGGTGTTTAACGTCGTTTTCAACCATTCAAGGTTATATCGCGACGGGTTGCAGAGGACATCCAGTGACGAAAAGACCAAATCAGATAAGTAAAAATTCCAGGACTTGATTGTCAAATGCATTGATTCGCAAATGTCCCAAAACAAAAAGGTGCCCATCCTTCATGACGGATTGTGGAATGTTTTTCAACCCTAACAACCCCAGGGGTCATCACATGGCTGTTTGAACAGTACTGGAGAAATTGTAAACAACAATATTTAGTTAGTTGTTGCTTGTTAGGTCCAGCGGACCATATAGGCCAAATTATTACCAGAAACACCAATATGAAGGTGTACCTCTAGAGTACTGTGCAAGGGAAGGCATCGAACCCGTTGATCGATGGATCCATGATCCGCCTGAAGAAGAAGATGGAGAGGACACAGTGTCGCAGCTAACCGAAAACCAGCTGGTTGATTGTCTTATGTAGGTTGTACATTTAATTGTTCTATTCTGTATATGTTCTTTTGTAAAGGGCCTAGAGCCAAAGGTTGGGCACTTAAAAATGTCCCGTCACTATTATTTTTATTTATATTACATCCCGCAGAAAGCACATTGCGACCATGTCACATCTTAACCTAAAGCGACATGAACTTGACTTGCTGCCAATTTTCATGGGTCACAGTATTACGGTTTGTTTGTTTGCTTAACGCCCAGCCGACCACGAAGGGCCATATCAGGGTGGTGCTGCTTTGACATATAACGTGTGCCACACACAAGACAGAAGTCGCAGCACAGGCTTCATGTCTCACCCAGTCACACTATTCTGACACCGGACCAACAGTCCTAGCACTAACCCCATAATGCCAGACGCCAGGCGGAGCAGCCGCTAGATTGCCAATTTTAAAGTCATTCACTTTGATTTGCACAGCAAATGAACGATATGGCCCAGAGAGCTGCCCAACTTGAAGAGCAACTGACAGAAGCAAAAGTTGACATGTTCCGCTTGCCTTAACAAAAAAAACACTTTTATGACACTATTTTAGAAATATGCAGTCATTCACTTTGATTTGCACAGCAAATGAACGATATGGCCCAGAGAGCTGCCCAACTTGAAGAGCAACTGACAGAAGCAAAAGTTGACATCATGTTCCGCCTCCCTGACGGCACTCGTCTCGGCCACCGCTTTGCTAATTTGTTTGTTTGTTTGCTTAACGCCCAGCCGACCACGAAGGGCCATATCAGGGCGGTGCTGCTTTGACATATAACGTGCGCCACACACAAGACAGAAGTCGCAGCACAGGCTTCATGTCTCACCCAGTCACATTATTCTGACACCGGACCAACCAGTCCTAGCACTAAGCCCATAATGCCAGACGCCAGGCGGAGCAGCCACTAGATTGACAATTTTAAAGTCTTAGGTATGACCCGGCCAGGGTTCGAACCCACGACCTCCCTTACCACTAGGCCAACCGTGCCGGTTTATATGCTCATGAAACGATTGCAACCAAAGTAAATATTCTGCCACACTCTTTCTTAGGAAAATGGTCGCCAGTGACACAGCTGGAAATGAAGACATTTATTGCCCTCAGCATCAACATGGGTTTGGTGTGGAAACCAGAGATGAAGGGATACTGGTCAACTGATGTGCTGACTGCAACCCCATTCTTTGGAAAATACATGTCAAGGGATTGGTACCTGGCCATCATGACATTTTTCATTCTTTCTTTCTTTATTTGGTGTGGACCACGAAGGGCCATATCAGGGCGGTGCTGCTTTGACATATAACGTGCGCCACACACAAGACAGAAGTCGAAGCACAGGCTTCATGTCTCACTCAGTCACATTATTCTGACACCGGACCAACCAGTCCTAGCACTAACCCCATAATGCCAGACGCCAGGCGGAGCAGCCACTAGATTGCCAATTTTAAAGTCTTAGGTATGACCCGGGCGGGGTTCGAACCCACGACCTCCCGATCACGGGGCAGACGCCTTACCACTAGGCCAACCGTGCCGGTTTATATGCTCATGAAACAATTGCAACCAAAGTAAATATTCTGCCACACTCTTTCTTAGGAAAATGGTCGCCAGTGACACAGCTGGAAATGAAGACATTTATTGCCCTCAGCATCAACATGGGTTTGGTGTGGAAACCAGAGATGAAGGGATACTGGTCAACTGATTTGCTGACTGCAACCCCATTCTTTGGAAATTACATGTCAAGGGATTTTTATTTTGTTTTGTTTTTTTGCTTAACGCCCAGCCGACCACGAAGGGCCATATCAGGGCGGTGCTGCTTTGACATATAACGTGCGCCACACACAAGACAGAAGTCGCAGCACAGGCTTCATGTCTCACCCAGTCACATTATTCTGACACCGGACCAACCAGTCCTAGCACTAAGCCCATAATGCCAGACGCCGGAGCAGCCACTAGATTGCCAATTTTAAAGTCTTAGGTATGACCCGGCCGGGGTTCGAACCCACGACCTCCCGATCACGGGGCGGACGCCTTACCACCAGGCCAACCGTGCCGGTGCTGCTGAAGTTATGAAGAATGGTGAAAGACAATAAAAGTAAAAATTATTCGAATTTGCGCAGTCGACAGTGAATGTTTGGCATCCATTTTTGGAATGTGGAAGACGCAAAGGGATAACAATAATGACGTCATGTCAAAGGAAAGTAGTCTCGCGCAGTCTCGATTTCTTTCAAAGTCTCCGCTGAAGATCTATCGCGGTCACGCCAACAATAACTTCGGCCAGACGACCACGAGTACATATCCTTTCGCCATATTTCTAAAACAAGCGATAGATATTGGTTTTAAAAGGTCCGATGTTTGAACATAACGCAAAGAAGGAAAAACTACGTCAGACCAAAACATACTTTTTTTTTTTTGCCTTAACAAACAAAAACACTTTTATGACACTATTTTACAAATATGCAGTCATTCACTTTGATTTGCACAGCAAATGAACGATATGGCCCAGAGAGCTGCCCAACTTGAAGAGCAACTGACAGAAGCAAAAGTTGACATCATGTTCCGCTTGCCTTAACAAAAAAAACACTTTTATGACACTATTTTAGAAATATGCAGTCATTCACTTTGATTTGCACAGCAAATGAACGATATGGCCCAGAGAGCTGCCCAACTTGAAGAGCAACTGACAGAAGCAAAAGTTGACATCATGTTCCGCCTCCCTGACGGCACTCGTCTCGGCCACCGCTTTGCTACTTTGTTTGTTTGTTTGCTTAACGCCCAGCCGACCACGAAGGGCCATATCAGGGCGGTGCTGCTTTAACATATAACGTGTGCCACACACAAGACAGAAGTCGCAGCACAGGCTTCATGTCTCACCCAGTCACATTATTCTGACACCGGACCAACCAGTCCTAGCACTAAGCCCATAATGCCAGACGCCAGGCGGAGCAGCCACTAGATTGACAATTTTAAAGTCTTAGGTATTGACAATTTTAAAGTCTTAGGTATGACCCGGCCAGGGTTCGAACCCACGACCTCCCTTACCACTAGGCCAACCGTGCCGGTTTATATGCTCATGAAACGATTGCAACCAAAGTAAATATTCTGCCACACTCTTTCTTAGGAAAATGGTCGCCAGTGACACAGCTGGAAATGAAGACATTTATTGCCCTCAGCATCAACATGGGTTTGGTGTGGAAACCAGAGATGAAGGGATACTGGTCAACTGATGTGCTGACTGCAAAACCCATTCTTTGGAAATTACATGTCAAGGGATTGGTACCTGGCCATCATGACATTTTTCATTCTTTCTTTCTTTATTTGGTGTGGACCACGAAGGGCCATATCAGGGCGGTGCTGCTTTGACATATAACGTGCGCCACACACAAGACAGAAGTCGAAGCACAGGCTTCATGTCTCACTCAGTCACATTATTCTGACACCGGACCAACCAGTCCTAAGCACTAACCCCATAATGCCAGACGCCAGGCGGAGCAGCCACTAGATTGCCAATTTTAAAGTCTTAGGTATGACCCGGCCGGGGTTTGAACCCACGACCTCCCGATCACGGGGCGGACGCCTTACCACTAGGCCAACCGTGCCGGTTTATATGCTCATGAAACAATTGCAACCAAAGTAAATATTCTGCCACACTCTTTCTTAGGAAAATGGTCGCCAGTGACACAGCTGGAAATGAAGACATTTATTGCCCTCAGCATCAACATGGGTTTGGTGTGGAAACCAGAGATGAAGGGATACTGGTCAACTGATTTGCTGACTGCAACCCCATTCTTTGGAAATTACATGTCAAGGGATTTTTTTTTTTTTTTTTTTTTTTTGCTTAACGCCCAGCCGACCACGAAGGATCATATCAGGGCGGTGCTGCTTTGACATATAACGTGCGCCACACACAAGACAGAAGTCGCAGCACAGGCTTCATGTCTCACCCAGTCACATTATTTTGACACCGGACCAACCAGTCCTAGCACTAAGCCCATAATGCCAGACGCCAGGCGGAGCAGCCACTAGATTGCCAATTTTAAAGTCTTAGGTATGACCCGGCCGGGGTTCGAACCCACGACCTCCCGATCACGGGGCGGACGCCTTACCACTAGGCCAACCGTGCCGGTCAGTTTCATTGTGACGCTAGGCAAAACGGTGTCAACTAAAGAATGTGAGTTTCTAGGCGAGGTTGGAAACATGCTGATTGTGCTAACTTTTCTTAAGGTGAGATTACTATTCTTTATGTTTGTGATTGATGTGTTAGTATGTGTGAAAGGACACAGAAATTTCAGTGACCATGCGTGCAAATAAACAGTATACAACATGGTTGGTTCTCATCCCTTTTAGGACTAACAAATTTACTTTGAATTTCCCTCAAACTACGAAAGAAGTAGTAATGGTTTAAATATTATAAAGAAGAGGCTACTTGGATTCTCTCGGTGGCATAATATGCACACAGATAACATGAGACAAGAAATGTCTCAGACCCACATATCCCGCCACTTCAATGGTAGTGAAACAAAGGTCACGGGGAGGCCATGAACTGCGACACAGCGTGAGTGCTGACGCGCGAGCGGCGTACTGACTTGACACTATTATAGCCAGTTTCCTTCCTGTCTACCGACGCGTGTAACAGAATCCGAGTCTAAATCAATCGCTGTGACGCTTTCAATCTGTTTCAGTAGAGTCTGTTCAATTGATAGATATTGGTTCTAGATTCAAAATTGGTTGATACTTGTAAAAATGAATTAAATCGTTTGCAAATGCGAAATTGGCTGAAAACCGAATTGACGACAAGTGTCTTCAGTGATCATGTCAAAAATATATAAATTAAAAAAATTGAAAATCGATCACGTACTGTGTTCAGTATGCATAATATGTTCACTTTAGACCATGATATGACTTGTCCATGCAGCTCAAAGTCAAACACCGCTTCCACATTATAGTAGACTGCTTTTATGTGATTTTGCAGAGTCCTGGACACAAACCTCTGGTGGACGGCTGGCAAGATACTTGCCCATGGCTTTGTCCCCTGTGGGTTCTGGCCGTGGAATCTGATGAATCTTTTGGAAAGAACAGCAGCAAGAAAAAAATAAAAAAATGGCTAGAGCGGTGTTTTTCTGGGTTGACGAGGGTAAATGGAGCATCAACACTTTGAACAACGTCATAAAGCCACGAAAAGATCTGGAACAGTACGGAATTGAGTTCGTAGAAGCCAGGTACCCGGGTTTCAAAGGGACTTTCGCCGCCCTGCTGGTTGCCATTAGTGGTGAGTATTCTTCTTTGATATAGGCAGCCAACACCAAGTAAATTTTCGATCCCTATGTTATTTTGTTCGTTTCATTCGCTTATCCTTTGCTATGATGCATTAGATCATTACATGATTGGTTCAGTACTCAAAGAAGCTTGGGTTTGAAGGCCCTCTTGAACTCAGCCTCTTGATCAGTCAACTGCTAATCAATGTTATTTCTATTCACGTTTACCACAATGGGCAATTTACCCATGCTTGATGGCCTTTTGAATTATGTTTTTCAGATGACAAGACCAGGCTTTCTCCAGGAAGTTGGTCAAGCTGTCGACCAAGCCAGAGAAAAAGAAAAAGAAAAGGAGACCGTATTGCGCTTCATTTTGGAACAGGCTGGAGTTCGCTGCGAGCATTTGGATCATCGAGGTTCCCTTTTTTACAGAGTTTTATTCTGTTCATCATACCTACTTTATCACAAATGTAAACTTGCAGTGTAGTAGTACTAAGACTTCATTAGTACGTTCTTCATTAAATTATTGTTCTTTTGCGGATGACAGTAAATAAACTTTAATTTATATATTTTTGTTATGTTTATTTTATTTTACAAGGAAGTAGGACTGGGGTAGGCTGGAGGTAGACTGGAGGTAGGATCGAAGTCTACTGCAAGCCTACCTTCTCCTTCCTCCACAAGGAAGTAGGACTGGGGTAGGCTGGAGGTAGACTGGAGGTAGGATCGAAGTCTACTGCAAGCCTACCTCCTCCTTCCTCCACAAGGAAGTAGGCTTGGGGTAGGCTGGAGGTAGGATAAAAGTCTACTGCAAGCCTACCTTCTCCACTGGAGGTAGGCTGGAGGTACGTTCCAAATTGGTATGATGGAGGTAGACTTCATTTCCTACCACATGGCTACTGATTCGCTACTGATTTCCTACCTATTTCCTACCTATTTCCTACTGATTTCCTACTTCTTGAAGTAGGATATCAGTAGACTTGCAGTAGCTACTGCATTTCGGTAAGGGAGCTTGGCCAGTGTGTGTCATGCCATTACCGGAAGAGTGAGTGACACACTGGTCATGGCCTCCTTCTGTGACTATGTGACAGAGGAGGAGAATGTTAAACTGCGTCACATGAGGGACCCTCTTCTCTTAGAAAGTGTCACACAAGCATCAAGAGTTGCACTTTTGCAATTTTTAGATGCACAGGAAGATGTTAAGTCCGCACAGGAAGCTGCAAAAGTGACAACATTGTTGGAAAAGCACCACTTGCTGTGGAAACCACTTTGTCCGCTGTTGCAGCTTTCTGCGGGGCTTCGTTGCCTCCCCATTCTGTGGACTGGTGTCGAGGAATGTGTCCTCAATGATCTGAGGGAATCACTTGTTCCGACCAGTGATAAGGTCGTGGAGATTTTGAAGGCAAACCACAGTGACTATGAACCCTTCGTTCAATTGGAGTACAGGGTCATGCACTACCTTGAGGCATTTCTCCGGAAGGTCGATCCGACACAACTGACAGCATTCCTCACATTCTGCACGTCACTGGACCAGATCCATCCGGAGTCGTGCATGAAGGTAGAGTTCAACTCTGTTGATGGTTCGGCCAGAGTGTCAACTGCACGAACATGCTCCTCAACCTTTATCACTCTCAGCAGATATTACATAAACGAGGAGGACCTGGCCGTGGATTTCTTGAGCATTTTAAATGACTCTTCCTCCATGGTCTTCAGGACTCTGTGACTATGTTGAATCTGATATGCTTCCTATTTCAGTTAGAGTCCTGTGGTTTGCTTGGAACCTGTTGGATACTTATGTCGCTCATCTTATGTTTGTATGCCTAGCAATATTTGCTTCCAGTATTGCATTGTTGTAAATTGACTGAAGCATGCTTGCCTGTGTGGGTGATTTTGTTTTTGTTTTTGTTTGCTTAACGCCCAGCCGACCACGAAGGGCCATATCAGGGCGGTGCTGCTTTGACATATAACGTGCGCCACACACAAGACAGAAGTCGCAGCACAGGCTTCATGTCTCACCCATTCACATTATTCTGACACCGGACCAACCAGTCCTAGCACTAACCCCATCATGCCAGACGCCAGGCGGAGCAGCCACTAGATATTAAAGTCTTAGGTATGACCCGGCCGGGGTTTGAACCCACGACCTCCTGATCACGGGGCAGACGCCTTATTAAAAAAAAGTGAGAATAACCAGAGCCAGTGACATATATAGTGATGAACCCTTGCTTTTTTTCAGTAATCATGTAAACACCAGGGAAGACCTCGTTCACCGAAGCCATGGATCTGGAGATTGTTGATGAGGTGGCTCTCATGAACCCGTTTAAGTACGGGGTGTCCTGGGAGATGGTTGCCCAGAGGCTGTGGACCTCGCCATCCAATCTATGTAAAAGCGTGAGGACCGCCAAAAGCTTCCGGGACAGGGTGATGCTGCTCATGGGCAAACGAAAGAGCGTAGTGGCAGCCCAGCTCAAAGCGTAAGTAGCAATTTCTTTTTCATCCGGTTTTTCTCCATTCAAACAGGCAAGACATCTGACCTGAATCTTGATTTAATAATGTATGTCTTTCTTTCTTTATTTAGTGTTTAACGTCGTTTTCAACCACGAAGGTTATATCGCGACGGGGAAAGGGGGGGAGATGGGATAGAGCCACTTGTCAATTGTTTCTTGTTCACAAAAGCACTAATCAAAAATTTGCTCCAGGGGCTTGCAACGTAGTACAATGTATTACCTTACTGGGAGAATGCAAGTTTCCAGTACAAACGACTTAACATTTCTTACATACTGCTTGACTAAAATCTTTACAAACATTGACTATATTCTATACAAGAAACACTTAACAAGGGTAAAAGGAGAAACAGAATCCCTTAGTCGCCTCTTACGACATGCTGGGGAGCATCGGGTAAATTCTTCCCCCTACCCCGCGGGGGGTAGATGATGCCACGCCACCTCCCCCAGTGGAACATGCAGCCATACTTGACCGGACACGGACACTGACACCTCCTATGCTGCCTGCAAGGCCAGCAACGCCTGAGACCCCAACAGGACCGGCTGCACCTGTCACCCCGACCGGACCGGCAGCTCCTGTCGCCCCGACCGGACCAGCAGCACATGTCGCCCCGACCGGACTTGCAGGAGAAGCAGCCCCCACGACCCCAACAGGAACAGCCAAGGGGAAACCATTCAAGGGCCCAAAGAGGAGACAGGTTACATCCGATGTAGATCGGCTCCTGGAGCGACAAACACAGCGTGATGCTGATCAACTATAAGTTCAGCAGAAGTGGCGTAAACTTGACTTGGACTCCAGGCAGCAACAAGCTGACAACCAATTTGACTTGAGAATGCGTGAAATTGAATTCAGAAAGGAGGAGCTGGCAGAGAGAAAGCATGTGGCAGAGGTTGAGTTGGCAGAAAGAAAGCGAGTTGCAGATGTTGAACAGGATCTTGCGAGAGAAAGGTTGGAATTTGAACGAAAGATGCGAGAAGAAGAAATGAGAATGAGGCAACAGGAGTGTGCAAACCAAAATAACCTCATGGTGGAGATGTTAAAAATGTTAGCGAACCAGAAATAGTTTAATATACAAATGTCAATAGTTTTGTAAGATATGATTGGTAGGGTTGTCTGCTTTAACTGAAAATCCAAACAGACTGCATATATGGCCTTGGCTCAGAATTGGTGTCTAGAAACTGTGACAAAAAGTGTTTTTCAGAAAATGTTGTTTTTATAAACTGCACCTCAAAGAGAAAAAGATGACAAAGACAACCCAACAAGTCTGGAAGAAATCGGACATTTATTGTGTTAACAGTGGACAAAAATGTGCGTACATGCTGTTCATCACACTTACATCATGTCACAAGATAAACATGCCAATTAAAAGGAAACCTGAATAAACAGCTTACAAATTTCAGTTGTAAATTGACAAAGGAAGCCAAAAGGATAAATATGTACAAAATTCAAAATAAAGTAATTGGAATTACGTTCCCGACAAAAATAAACAGCAGGACAGTTCATCACCTTACAACATTATGTGAGGGCCTCCGTTAAAAATAGCAAAAACTTACAGAATTATCAGTTAATATACATGGAATCACATTCATGTACCAATTAGCATCTGTAGCAGATTTCAGAGTGATAATGCAAGCAAATATTTACTTTTAAAGCAATGAAATGTTGAATTGTATGAACAGCAAGTTTCTATTCAGTACAAAAACTAGAAAATCAAACTTAGGTCGCACGTTATCTAGAAAGTCATCTGAAACATCATGTCAAGTGACATAAATTATCATGTTATCATCAACGAGACAAAATTCAAGTTCGTGAACAAGAAACAATTACATAAATTACTCATCCATCTTTTCTGTTCATCACTTTACAGCGTGACAAGGTCACATTTCACATATTAATATCCAAACGGAACAGAGCTAGAACACAATACACATATCCAGAACACACACATCAAAGGAGGGTAACATCAATGGCAAAAAAAAACTTGTAACTTAAAGCACTCAAAAGTTATCACATGAAAACTGGAGATGTTCATCACATTACAGCAAACTTGTCAAAAAATTGAACATAAATGACTGTCCTGTCTGCATAATTCATTTAACATGTCATTAAACAAGTTACATTAGGTGGCAGACATAAAATATAGAACATTGGAGGAAAAAACCGAGCATAGTAAGATTTAGTGACGCCAATAAGAAAAATGTTCATCACCTTACATCACAAGATGAACACATAATGAGACCCGCAAACCACTTTGGTGACAGAACATAAGCAAAATAAGTGAAAATGGAAGAATATATATGACTTAAGATGAAAAATACTCCAAATATGATATGTTCAAAAAAATAATGTGAGATAGAGAAAACTTTGGTGTTTGTTCATAACTTTACACAAATCAGATTGCAGAGATCTGATGTAAGATGATGAACTGTGCATGCTCATGTGACTTGAAGACATTTTGTAATTAGTTGAACATCACAGATTTTGAACTTGACACAAGTAAAAGGTAACTGTTTAAAAAATTCCAATCAATGACAAAGGAAAAAAAAGTTACCTTTGTTCATCACTTTACACACATTTGGCAATAGATGCTTGCTGTAAGGTTATGAACTACGCCAATTAAGTAATTCTAGGAGATAAGTTTGATTTTATCAAAACTATATGAAGATCCGTGGTAAACAATTAGATTAAGGCATTTTTTTCATGACTGATTTCTAAAATAACAACAAAAATCGCTAACTTTTAGATCAGTGTAATTTATTTGCTGAAAAGTGATGAACTACGTCGACATTAGGCATTGCATTTGTCTATCAAAATAACAACATGCTGACGGTTTTATTTTTTTCAAATTATTGGTGAAATCATGCCAGTTATGATTATTTCTCCAGTCTTTCATTAAATTGTTTCTATAAAATGTAAGTTCATCACTTTACAAAAGATCGATACACATTTTTTTTTTTTTTTACATGTAGGAATCGAATTGAAAATTGTCTCAAGATCGGAAACTACGCACAAGTACTTGCTAAACAATACAGAAAAACAAACATCGTTGCATTGTGACAAATTAACAAACTACAAACATTTATTCATAGCCACGCAGTTCATCACGCTAGATAACACAATTACAGCAATACATTTACCTTTACGTTCTCTATTTCCTTCGTCCATGACGACTTCATTCACAATGACGCTTCACCCTTTATTGATTTCGCGCCTAAAACAAGGGAATATGACCGCTCACACCTTTCCGATAAAATATTAGTCCGATCAAAAATGTAGTTCATCACGATGCATCTTACAGCAAATTGACACATTTCACCTATGAAGCCATTTTCTGTACAAACTACAACGCAAACCATGAATTTTGATCCAGCAAATAATACTCGGGTCTAGTCTCATCAAATATTTGAGTGAACAACGGCGATTGTATTTTTTGATAACTCATTGTAGTGAACGATTCATCCGCGTGTTTCCTTACGACAATACGTGATGAACATCACTTCGTTTGTTTCCGGAAAATACTCGGCGATGCATTGACCGTTTCTGCCCGAAAGATACTCTATGATTTCATCAGCCTTTGCAGAACAGGAAAACTTCATTTTTTATGTTATGTCCTCGAACACTATCGCAATAAATTAATCCAATTAGACCCACTGTAAAATGTCACAAACAAATCGAGAAAACTCGGCCGATAATTAGCATAAATTGGGTCACAGCGACCAAAAGAACAACATCGGCTATCGACTTGAAGTGAAAACGGAAAGGTAAACATGTCTTAGATCCAAGAAATCTCTTTCCGTTGTCCTTCTGTGGCTCTGTTCACAGAAATTAGGCCATGAATAACCCGAGTGGGGGGAAAGTGGAGTTCGACGCCATTTCTGAGCCAAGGCCATATAAACAATACCAGAGAAGCATTTTTGTATTAACTTTTTGATCATGTTAATTGTTATGGGCCCAATATGTAAACTGCGAGAGGTAAACATGATTTTCTCTCTATTTTTAAGTGTTTCAGTCAGCTTGTTCTAGTCAAGTGCTTGTTGATATTGTTCAATGTGGGCGATATTGTTTGTTTATTTGTTGCTTAACGTCCAGCCGACTACGCAGAGCCATATCAGGACGAGGAAGGGGGGGATGAAGGGGGCCACTTGTCAAGCGATTCCTGTTTACAAATGCACTAACCCATTACTTGTGTCCCAGCAGGCTTTAGTAAAACTAAATTAATACCTACTGGAAGATTACCAGTTTCCAGTATGTTAAAATAGGCTTAACCTATCTACTGCTGGACTTACATCAGAACACTAACAGATTAAACTATACATGAATCGCGAGACAAGCGGCAAGAGAAGAGATTTTTGGAAAAAATACAGGTGAATGAGCAAGAAGGCAGAAAAAAGAAAAGAATTCATGAAGAAAAAGAGAGCATGACAGGAAAGAGGAACCAAAAATCTACCTAACAGCAAACTAGAAAGCTCCTGCGGTTCCAAAAACAGGAGGGGCCTTTAATTTCAGCGCCCCACTGCGGGATGTGGGCGATATACTTTTCAGTCGAACAAAGATTGAGGTTATCGCCTATAGTTGGCAATCCAACAGACTACCGTGGCCTGCTCAAAGTTTTACATCACCCAGAATGAATTTTGTTTGAACGTTTTGATCTTGCCAAGGGCACAAAATGTAAACTTTGCGAGAGGTCTTCTTCTTCTTCGTTCGTGGGCTGAAACTCCCACGTACACTCGTGTTTTTGCACGGGTGGAATTTTACGTGTATGACCGTTTTTACCCCGCCATTTAGGCAGCCATACGCCGCTTTCGGAGGAAGCATGCTGGGTATTTTCGTGTTTCTATAACCCACCGAACTCTGACATGGATTACAGGATCTTTTACGTGCGCACTTGGTCTTGTGCTTGCGTGTACACACGAAGGGGGATAAGCCACTAGCAGGTCTGCACATAAGTTGACCTGGGAGATCGGAACAAATCCCCACCCTTAACCCACCAGGCGGCCGCGGCCGGGATTCGAACCCTCGACCTTCCGATTAGGAGGCCGACGTCTTACCACCACGCCACAGCGCCCGTCTCTTTGCGAGAGGTAAAATGGGTTTCTCTCTCTTTGAAAGTGTTTCACTTTCAGTCAGCTTTTTCAAGTCAAGTGCTTGTTGATTTTGTTCTATGTGGGCGATATGTTATTTTGCACATCAGTGTATTCATGTCTGTGTATTTGAGACTGTGCCAAAAGGTGACGTTTTCATGTCAGTATGTCCCAAATGACATCACCAGTACATTTTTCATTCTATCTAATCTGTTTTCGTTCTATTTTTTCTAATAACATGCGTTAACAATTGATTGCCAACTGGAATGGAAGAGCACAAAAAGTGTAACTTGATATGTAGTTTCTCTAGAGGGAAAAACATCTTCCACTTTCATGTCAGTGTGTCCCATGCAACATACATTTGCCAAACAGCTATGTGCAAGTAGATTATTTGTTAGTGGTATAGAAAATACTGATCAACAATTAAAGTCAGTTTTCACATTCATTTTCTACCTATTTCTTATTTGTTTATTCTGTTGGCAATGGTGAAATGTCAGCAATCGTGTGTCATTCGGGACAGTAGACATGACACCTGACCTTTTGGCACAGTCTCATTTGCAATTATCCTGCGCTGAAAGTGTTAGTCTAGTCGACATGAAGCAAAGTGATAGCAAGATTTTGTGTCTGATCTTGTCCCCGAGTACGCTAGTACAAGGGCTCAGCAGACTTTAATTGTGTGTCTGTGTGTCTGTCTGTCTGTCTTTCTCCACTTAACAGCTTATTGCTGGGAAACTACTGGGCGCAGTTCGTTCAAAAGTTGATACACTAACTCGATAATAGGTCTGATTGATCGTATTAAAACTTCATAATGTTACCTGGGACCTAAATGCGAAATAAACCACAAAAACGACTTGGCCGTAGGAGGAGTTCACACCGGCGGGGCAACACGCAGCCATTGACCTGATAGAACAGCCGAACGCGTCACACAAAAATACGTCATGACAAAGTTGCACGCAAAGCAAAAGAGACTGTCGTGGCATCACTACGCTGTTGTTGAGCAGCTATTTCGTATCGTCACAGTGGCACAATGCCCCCCAAGTTAAGCATAGACATCTGTCTACACGGCAAAAGATCCCTCCTCAACGCATGCCCGACTGAGGTAGTCGGCTCCCACGTTGCGACTACCGGGAATCACCCGCACATGACAAAACAAGCAAACAAAAAGATATGCATTATTCCTGTAGCATGCACGTCAAAAATGTACAAAAACTGTGTTTCTTAGCCCCCGAAGGTGTAGATCTTAACAGTTATGCCTGTGTTCTTGAAGACTTCCTTGATTATCTCAAGGACGGCGCTCCAGTTCAGCTCGTCCAATCCACATCCGATCTGCGGCATGGCCAGGGAAGCGACATTGTTCTGCTTGCAGTGGTCCCTCATAGCTTCCATGGAGGACCGCAGCGTTTTGTAGGAGGGTTTGTGAAAGTAGCGTTTCTTGGTGATCATGTAGTAAACGTAGGAAGCACCTACCCGTAGTACAGCTACCTCTCCCACCTTCTTGTTTTGTGCTCTAAGTTGATCAACTTTTCCAAACGATTGCTTGAAGTAAACGGCAATGCCTTTTCCCATCTCAAGATCTTCACTGACGCAGTGGGCCATAGCATCATCAGGTTCACAGCTGAAAAGGTCGCCTCTGATCTCTGTTAGCTCAAACCCCACAACAGGTTGACCCTGTCGCCATTGTCTGTCTCTGTACAACTTGAGAAGATTGGCGTGGTACAGCTTCTCGACTTGCTCTTCCGTCCATAGGTTGCGAAGAACAGACATGGATTCTCTCCCTTTGAGCTTCTATACGGCAGGACAGTGCGAGGACCCATGTCTGTTCTTCGCAACCTATGGACGGAAGAGCAAGTCGATGAGCAAGTTCGCACGACTTCTGAGTATGTGGTTGACTTGAGGAACCGGATTGAGGAAACCTGCAAACTGGCGCGTCAGAATTTGTCAGCTGCTGCACAGAAACACGCGGAGGTGTTCAACCGGAAGACAGTTCGGAGACAGTTCCAGCCTGGAAACAAAGTCTTGTTGCTGCTGCCGCAGAAGAAGAACAAGCTGCAGTTGTGTTGGCAGGGACCGTTCGACGTTCTGGAGAAGAAGGGCGAGTCAGACTACAAGATTCGGATCTACGGGCGTGAGAAGCTGTACCACGCCAATCTTCTCAAGTTGTACAGAGACCGACAAAACACAGCGGACACCGCAGATGTGATACCCACCGTAGCGGTTGCTGTGGTTGAAGAAACTGAGGAGATGGTTTCCCCTGATCGTGAATTACCCCTGCCCTGCTTGGAAGGCGAAGAAACTGTTGAGGACATCAACCTGTCTTCTACACTGACTGCAGATGGGATAGAGCCACTTGTCAATTGTTTCTTGTTCACAAAAGTACTAATCAAAAATTTGCTCAAGGGGCTTGGAACGTAGTACAATATATTACCTTACTGAGAGAATGCAAGTTTCCAGTACAAAGGACTTAACATTTCTTACATACTGCTTGACTTTCTTTCTTTCTTTATTTGGTGTTTAACGTCGTTTTCAACCACGAAGGTTATATCGCGACGGGGAAAGGGGGGGAAAGGGAGATGGGATAGAGCCACTTGTCAATTGTTTCTTGTTCACAAAAGCACTAATCAAAAAATTGCTCCACGGGCTTGCAACGCAGTACAATATATTACCTTACTGGGAGAATGCAAGTTTCCAGTACAAAGGACTTAACATTTCTTACATACTGCTTGACTAAAATCTTTACAAACATTGACTATATTCTATACTGGTATGTGCGAGTTTTTTTAACATAATCCTGTCCTTGCGTAATTGTCAGAGGATGGGTTGGAGGTGTTTGTTGTTGTTGTTCTTTTGTTTGAGGGGGAGGGGGGGGGGGGGCGGTGGTGATTTGGGATAAGTGCGTGCAGTAGCATGTATATATATTGAATGTAGCAGGTTGGAAAATGAATTGACTGATGATTATAATTGTGACTGACAAATACCTTACCAAAGGTGGTCCAACATGAAAGAGAAACCGGAATTTAAACACCCCCTTTTTTAGACTTTTATTATTTGAGAGCATGAAACAAACCCTAAAAATTAGTACTTTAGTTTAGTTACCATGGGACCCCCTTTTAAGACCCCAAAATTACAGACTCCCTCCATTTTAAAATTACAACCTTGTTTTTTTAGACTTTCTATTCATATTATCATAACCTGTCTAAATTTACCACTGTTAAGACTCCATCATTTTTAAGACTATTTGCTCAGAATTATGGAGGTTGGTTCTGCTGTATCAGGGAGCCTGCACCCTGTTCAGCTATACATTTATTACATGTGAGCGAGCTGTCTCTGCTACTGGAGATGGAGGCTTGTTTTGAAAGACTAGCATGGGTGGACCAAGACAGGTGCTTTACAATTGACAGGTGCCGGTGGACATGTAACTCAAAGTCAAGCTATAACAAATAATGACATCACACAACACAGTATGGGATCACCAACAAAAACAACAAAAACTGAAGTGGACAATAACAAAAGAATTTGAACTGCTGAACTCTTATTTACCAAATGAAATGCAAATCAAGATGCTCAATTTTGCTATACTTGTCTTTGTCACAAACATTTTAACACTAGTGACAATTCACCATGTCACATTAAAACTTCACTCCAGTGAACATTTGCCTTTTAACGACATAGATAAACAGAAAGACAGACAAATAAAAAGGCCAACATCCATTTATATGGAATAGCGTATATGTCTTTAAGTATAACATTATTTCTTGTTCATGTTTCAGGGCACGCAACTTAGTTTGGGATAAAGACAAACAAAGTGGTCAACTACGCCACAAGAATCAAGAGCTGCCGAAAGTGTGACGTTGCAAGGCGAAGAAAGAAAGACCCTGCGCAACACTCCTGCCGCAAAAACTGGAATGGTTCTTCCAAGGCCATGGAAGCGGATATGGTTGTGTCAATGGTGAAAGAAGTGGATGCCAGCCAGACTGCAGCACAGATCACAGCTGTGGTGGGAGACGAAGACATCTGCCATTGCCCGACTTTGCAAGGAAGTATGCCATGACATTAAAAAGTTATCAGACTCTTCTTCTTCTGCATTCGATGAGTCGCTGAAGTTGGACCTCCTTGAGGCTGGAGGCCCGGCGCCGTCCTACCCTGGCTGCGGGACACCAGGACGACACCACATCGATCCAAAGATAATTGTACGGCCATATTATCGTGGAAGCGTAGACAGCCGATTTTCTCCCCACGCCAAGTTGGCTGCTGTCTTCCGTCTTCGGTGGTTGAGGTTCTTACTCAGGGTTGCCTCCTCCCCGTAATTTGAACTACACAGTACAGATGATGTGGGTCGTGAACGACCCATACAGAATTACGTAACCACATTTGTAAAGAAGCAGCAAATGTTTTTCCCTATTCTAGTGGCGTGGTTCGTGTACAGCCCATACTTTTTACGTTGAATCCTTCTTTGGAATGTGTGGGTTGTACACGACCTACATCATCCGGACTGTGTAACAGTCCAAAGCGTGATCCAGTGAAGGTTAAAAGATATGAATGTGTGATATTTTACTCTCATCTATAAAGTTGCCTCCCTTGATTTGTGTTTGTGATAATTTTTATAAAAATGTTTCCCCCCTCAAATCAATGCAACAGAGAAAACTAGTTATACATGGTGTGTTGAGATATTAATTCCTTATTTTTAACACCATGCAATTTCTTCAAAATTATCTCCCCTGATCTCCTCTTGCACAAAACACTTGTTTCACTATTTGTTTCTAGTATTGGGTATTTTTAAGAAGATTGCCTATCTGAAAATCACAGCAAACATTCCTAGGTATCTGTAGAATTAGAAAAAAAAGTGGTTACAATTTAGTCATCTGATATGATACGTGATAGATAAAAATAGAAGAGATCTTGAGACTCAAAAGTCGCACTCAGGAATCATCACATAATTATTTGTGCTTACAGTTACACTTGAACATAAAAAATATCTGTATTCATTTACAGAGTGACCTACATAAATTTTCTTATTCTAATATTATACATTGTTATCTTTTCTTTTTTACAGGTGTAAAAGACAGCTGGGTTTGTCGACACACTCCCACTTTTCCGACAAGGCTGTCCAGGACTGGACTCTTACAAACAGGAGGCACTATGCCATCATTTCTTTTGTGACTGCTGCTTTGACATATAACGTGCGCCACACACAAGACAGAAGTCGCAGCACAGGCTTCATGTCTCACCCAGTCACATTATTCTGTGTTTGTGATAATTTTTATCACCTTGAGTCGCCTGTTGGTGAGATATGTGCGCGTTATAAATATTCGTATTATTATTATTATTATTATTCTGACACAGGACCAACCAGTCCTAGCACTAACCCCATAATGCCAGACGCCAGGCGGAGCAGCCACTAGATTGCCAATTTTAAAGTTTTAGGTATGACCCGGCCGGGGTTTGAACCCACGACCTCCCGATCACGGGGCGGACGCCTTACCACTAGGCCAACCGTGCCAGTGCCTACTTAGTTGTTGCTTTTTGGTCCAGCGGACCATACAGGCCAAATCAGGACCCCACAAGTTTACCATTACACATATTTAAATTAAACCAATTTTACTAAAACAAAATTAGGAACGTCACCCGAAGGGATCATAAAAGCTAAATCAAAACCCAACGTGTCAAGGATTTTTAAAATTCAAATCTTAAAATAAAGGCCAGACTTCTTTAAAAATCCAGAAACGCAAGCCAGAAACATTGTCGTTTGAAGGCAATGTTGCAGAAAATTGGAAGCATTTTAAAACTGAAGACGGAAACCTTGAGAACTTTAAACTACAGACAACTTTGACTCCCGTGCTGTGGAGGATTGTCACCATTCAGTCGACAGATTTTTCTTTTTCTTTTTTTTTTTTTTAGCTTAACGCCCAGCAGTCGACAGAGAATGCTACCATACTTGAGTGCCTAGGTGAAGATAAAAGTGGAAAAAAACTCGAGTGAAGCCACAAACGAACGAGAGTCCAATGAAGTTCTTCGGTTCTCTGTGACATCTATGATTCATGACATCACTTTGCAAGGCAATCCAGATCTTGATTTTGAACATTTGATGAAGGAACGTCCTTGTGACCAAGAATCACTTCAGCTTGTTGAAGAAAGAACATAAGGACAATCAGTCAATCCTCTTTGGCACAAGATGCAGCGTGGACTGATCACAGCCTCAAACATGAAGCGAGCCTGCACAAGGCACACAACACTTGTCTCTGAAGACAGAGACAGACTGTTCAAAGTCGGTTGACCATATCATTGGAGACACTTCACAGAAGATCCAGTCTTCAACATTGAGTCTGCAGCATCGGTATGTGCTCACCGTGACAGCCTCCAAATGGGTCGACATGTTTCCATTGGCCACCAAGGAAGCGAAAGGGGTCTGGCTATGCTTAATGATAATGGACGATTTGACGGTGTAAGCATCAAGGCTATGGTAGATGGTGATGGACGATTTGACGGCCCAGCACCTGAGCCTATGGATTCATCTGCAATTTTTGCAACGCTGCAGTCATTTAGAGATTTTGAAACCCTGCAACATGCTGCCGTAGGCCTTCATGACAAGTTGAGACCAGTTACCATGCGACAGCTGCAAGGTCACAGCTTGAGGGTAGATGCAATATCCAAAGACTTGTATCCTTCAGATGGCCCCAACTTCACCCCATTTTCCATCTATGGAGATGGCAATTGTTTGCCACGGTGTTGCTCCCTGCTAGCTTATGGAACAGAAGAGCACCACTTGGAAATGAGGGTCAGGATTGTCATTGAGTTGGCTGTTAACAAGGCACATTATCTGAGTTACCCTGTGGCAAGATTTTGCGCCCAGTACTCTGACCAATATCATGGGGAGGTGCTGTCTGATCTAGCAGTGGAGAGGATCTATGAAGCTGAAATTTTTGACGCCTGCAGGCCTGGAACATACATGGGCTTCTGGCAGATGCTTGCTGTCAGCTCCGTTCTACAGGTTTCCTTGTGGTCGGTTTATCCACAGTATGGTGGGTACACTGTGAGGCACCATCTGCACCAAATCATCACACCCAGGACAGCGCCGATGGAAGCTGGGCAGCCCATCGTGCATGGCATCATGTGGACACATACGCAGGGCAAACATTTGCCAGCAAGCCAGTGGAGTCCAAACCACTTTGTGGTTTGTTTGCCAACAAATTGTATCCTTTTTTATAGAATGTATTTTTAATGGTTCATTTTAACTTTTGCAAAGTATGTCAGAACAGTATACACAAACGCTGACAATTCATAATGTAATAATCAAAGTGATAAAGCTTGAACAATTATGGCATCATCGGCTGTTATTACCCTTAACGGAAGTTAGATGTGCAAAGACAAGAGTCCAAAGATGTGCAGCAAGAATCATCAACGATGAAGCTTGGCGACTTTGTTCTGGTGGGCATTTCAACAGACAGAAATGTCACCAAGTATGTTGCACAGGTACGTATAATTAATGTTATTTCATACACATGTGTTTTTCAGAATTTTGTGTGTGTTTGTTTGAGGATTGTATTCTTGGTGGGTTTTGTTTTGTCTGAGGTTCCTTAAACTCCAATCTGTTTCTCCCATTTATATTTTCAGATTTCCAGGTTGACCGAGGAAGGTGGATGGGGTGTATACCTGAAGGCAGTTGGAGGTGGAAAATGGAAGTTTCCTGGCAAAATGTCTGAATTTTTTCTGCCGCAGTGCGACATTCTCACTGTACTTCAAGACTATGTTATGTCACAAGAAGGCAGAACAGTGTTGTATAAATTTGAAATGTAAAATATCTGTGTATTCAAGCTGTAGTGTTGAGAGCTAGTTATTACAGCTGAAGTCGCTTATTGTAAACCCTCGTTAATGAACTTTTGGAAAGTGTAAACCGTTTTTCTTAAAACGAAATTTTATGTTTGTTTACTCTGGTTTTTATAATCTTTTGGATAATGTAAACTTTTCTGTGTGACCAAAAGGTTTACAATAAGCAGCTTTGGTTGTACTTAGTCAAGCTGTAGTGTTGGAGGTCATATATATATGGCAGATTTCAAAGCAACACCGTAAAGAATCTCTTTCATTCTTGTGAAGTTATGTACATTCAGTATTATATGCATGTAATTCATTTGTTTTAACCAGTTCCTGCATTAAATGCTCACAAAGCATGAATTTCTCATTTCATTAGTCATTTTTAACCAATTTTGCAAATGCAGAGGTCACATATATATATTTGTCACATTTAAATGAACACGGTACGGAATCACTCAAATTGTGGTAAAGTTATGTACAAATGATATCTTTGCTGCGTAGCACATGTTGTGTCAAAGGTAGGACACAATAATTGGTATGACAATATTCATATGCTTGATCCTGTGCTGCAAATGTGTTTTGTTTTTGATATTATTCCTGTTACTTGATTTAAAGACAAATTTTGGAGAAATTATTGTGTGAAGTTATGTACAGTCAAAGGGTAAGATCGCCTTTTACTGAGTTTTAGCCTGTTTTTTTAAAATATTTTTGGCGCTAACAATGTGTGTGTGTGATCCAAACAGTTCAGCCATGAACTTCTGACCTGAAATTGTATTAGCATTGCCAGTTGCAGTTGTCTTATGGGCTAAATTGCATATTTAGTAGCATTGTTTTTTTGTTTTTTTTAAGATTGCCCTTTTGGTTGATGTTTTACTGTCTAACTGCTACTGCAGGTGATTAGAAATAATATTCTATGGATCAGATTTCATTTTCTACCACACTTTTTATGTTATCTTGTTTTCTCTTAGATTTAGGTGTATTTCAAAAGTGAAGCAGTGGTGAATGTGGTGAAGTTATGTACTGCGTTTTTGTTGTGGAATATCGCCTTTGTGTGTTGCTGAAAATGTTTGCCCTTTATGACAAAATGCTTATTCTTACACACAAAATTTGTTTCAATCTCTACTTTCATTCAAACATCATCACAATTTATACTTTAATCAAATAAAAGAATAAGACATTGTGTGGTGTTATGTACAACTTGTTCTACTGTTTTGTCTTGTTTTAGACCTAATAAAAGTCTGATTGACTTGAAATTAGCATTGTTAGTTGTAATTTATTATTGTACACAAGATGTCATCATTTTTGTCACTCAAAACACAGTTTCCATTTCTTCATCATGTGTCACACTTTTTAGACACCATTTCTGAGCCTTGCCCATATTGTGATGGACGATTTGACGGTGTAAGCATCAAGGCTATGATATGTTGTAATGGGCAATTTGACGGTGTAAGCATCAAGGCTATGATATGTTGTAATGGGCAATTTGACAGTGTAAGCATCAAGGCTATGATATGTTGTAATGGGCAATTTGACGGTGTAAGCATCAAGGCTATGATATGTTGTAATGGGCAATTTGACAGTGTAAGCATCAAGGCTATGATAGATGGTGATGGACGATTTGACGGTGTAAGCATCAAGGCTATGATAGATGGTGATGGACGATTTGATGGTGTAAGCATCAAGGCTATGATAGATGGTGATGGACGATTTGACAGTGTTAGCATCAAGGCTATGTCACGCTCAATCGCTTCATTTAAACAGTGGTTTGAGCACATCAAGCACCCACTGTCTATACACAAGTACTGTGCTTTCTGTCACATTAGTCTTTGTGCAGTTGATGTGACAACAGGTATATGTCCAAACGTCTCTTGTGGCCAAACTGTTTCATGCGAGTCCGGCATCGCTCAATTCATCGAGTTGCCAATATCTGAGCAGATTAAGTCCTTCTTCTCAAAGCCATCCTTCCTTGCAGACATTCAGCACAGATTCACACGCACAAAGTCATCTGACACTGCTGTAGAAGACATATATGATGGGAATATGTACAAGTCACTTTCAGGTGAAGGTGGAATCCTCAGCAGAAAAAAAGTCATTCCCATATTAACCTTCCAGGGATGGCCAAATCATCCGTGCGGTCGCCAGGCCGGGGCAACACATGTCCTCGGCTCTGATTTGTTTGTTTGCTTAACGCCCACCCAACCACGAAGGGCCATATTAGGGCGGTGCTGCTTTGACATATAACGTTCGCCACACACAAGACTGAAGTCGCAGCACAGGCTTCATGTCTCACCCAGTCACATTATTCTGACACCGGACCAACCAGTCCTTGCACTAACCCCATAATGCCAGACGCCAGGCGGAGCAGCCACTAGATTGCCAATTTAAAAGTCTTAGGTATGACCCGTTTTCTTTCTTTCTTTATTTGGTGTTTATTAAAACATCGTTTTCAACCGTTCAAGGTTATATCGCGACGGGGAAAGGGGGGACATGGGATAGAGCCACTTGTCAAGTTGTTTCTTGTTCACAAAAGCACTAATCAAAAATTTGCTCCAGGGGCTTGCAACGTAGTACAATATATAACCTTACTGGGAGAATGCAAGTTTCCAGTACAAAGGACTTAACATTTCTTACATACTGCTTGACTAAAATCTTTACAAACATTGACTATATTCTATACAAGAAACACTTAACAAGGGTAAAAGGAGAAACAGAATCCGTTAGTCGCCTCTTAAGTACGACATGCTGGGGAGCATCGGGTAAATTCTTCCCCCTAACCCGCGGGGGGACCCTTTTGGATGTAATTCTTTACTTTCTTTCTTTATTTGGTGTTTAACGTCGTTTTCAACCACGAAGGTTATATCGCGATGATTTGGATGTAATATCGTGTTTTAAAGCCATAATTATATTATATATATATATATATATATATAATTGTAAAAAATCCGCCGGGATAGTTTGACGGTGAACTTTGTGCCAAGCGTTGGACGAAGTCCTACTATAGAGGCCGACTGGTTCCACGTGACACAAGTGGAAGCAGTGTTGAAGTGGTGAACGGCCCTACAGTCAAAGCAGTGCCATCTCAAAATCAACGCTACCGGACCGCCTTCCAAGTCACCAGACGACTTGCGTCTTTGGCCTTAGAATTGCCTCTGCGGGAGTTCAGGCAGACGATGCTCTTAATTGAGCAGATCGCAACTGTGTGGCAGGGAGGCAAAAAAAGTTGTTGTGGAGGTGGTGGATCCACTGGCAGAAAGTTTTGGTGACGCCAACAGTGGAGTTGCACGGATTCCACTTTCACCTGCTTTTTGCGACACCCTCTCAACTACATATGAAACGTCATGCCGTAACTGCTGCTTGTCCCTGTAGTGATATACGTGGGATCACGCCGCGCCGTAATCAAAGTTTGGCCGACTAACTCTACGACGTGGAAAAGGTGTAACCGAAGCCTCTGGTGAGCGTGTTACGACAGTAAAATGACGTCATGTCGTAACTAGAGAATGTCCGGGTAGGATTACGCCGCGCCGTAATCAAAGTCTGGCCGAGTAACTCTACGACTCGTGGAAAAGGTGTAACCGAAGCCTGCAGTGAGCGGGTTACGACAGTAAAATGACGTCATGTCGTAACTATAGAATTTCTGAGTCGAATTACGACATGAAAAAGGCGTAACAGTAGCCCCTATCGCTAGATTATTCAGTCACCTGTATAAAAGAACAAGTCGCGTAAGACGAAATTACTACATTTAGTCAAGCTGTCGAACTCACGGAATGAAACTGAACGCACTGTATTTTTTTCACCAAGACAGTACAGCTTCATCAATCCCCGCGAGAAGGAAATCGCTCACCTCCCACGTGCAAAACGCAGTGATATGCACACGCCAGAATAGCGCGGTAGAGTATTGTGCTAAGCAGGAAAGCGCGCTTTTCTGTATTCGTGTTGTTAACTTTCTGAGCTTGTTTTGAATACAACCTATCATATCTATATGTTTTGGGAATCAGGAAATGATAAAAGAATAAGATGAAATCATTTTTGGATGATTTCTTAAATTTTAATCGCTCTACACACACACCACACCCTCTTCTCGATTCCCCCCTCTACGTTAAAACATTTTTTGTCTCATCCGAAAGACTAGCATCAAGACCCATTGATTGTTGCGTAAGTATTTATTTTTGTCTTTCAAATGAAGGGGTAGGGTTGGTACGTGGTGGTGGTGGATGTGGGCGGAGGGGGGGGGGTGGCAAGTGGAAATTTGTGTGCTTACCGCAACGTGGTGGAATATAGCTTCCGCAGATTTAAAAGCACAAAAAGACACACCAAAAAAACCCAACACAACAGCAAAATAAAATTTAAAACAAAACCAAAAAAACGCACACGTAAAACATAAAGTATCTCGTCTAGACTCAGCTTTTTAACTAAATTCAATTTAAAGGGGGACAAAACACACCAAGGGATAGAACAAAGTTAGACAAATAATGACATCAAATAATATGAAACCGAAAACCATGAACAATAAAAACAAGTCACGTAAGGCGAAAATACAACATTTAGTCAAGTAGCTGTCGAACTCACAGAATGAAACTGAACGCAATGCCATTTTTCAGCAAGACCGTATACTCGTAGCATCGTCAGTCCACCGCTCATGGCAAAGGCAGTGAAATTGACAAAAAGAGCGGGGTAGTAGTTGCGCTAAGAAGGATAGCACGCTTTTCTGTACCTCTCTTTGTTTTAACTTTCTGAGCGTGTTTTTAATCCAAACATATCATATCTATATGTTTTTGGAATCAGGAACCGACAAGGAATAAGATGAAAGTGTTTTTAAATTGATTTCGACAATTTAATTTTGATAATAATTTTTATATATTTAACCCCTTCCCTGCCCTGCCACGAACGGCGTTCGAGGTGTTTTTTGGCATCCTGTCTGCCCCGCCACGAACGTCGTTCGAGGTGTACGCATCAGAGTCCTGTATCCACCCAAGAAGGGGGGTAACTGCAAAAACTGTTGGCAGAGCAGTTAGACATCTTGAACCAACGGTTCCTTCCCTTTGACCGTTATGAATAGCAAATATTGATGTTTGGGAGAATTTTGAAACTTCGGGAGTTATCTGTGTTAAGTCGTCAACAAAGATGTCGGATGGTGGACGGCGTGGGGGTACCACGAGGTCTGTTTTCAAGCGCTATTCAGCACTTGAAGTGCTTCAAGAGTGCCTAAATGACCAAGACAGTGATGATGAAGACCTTAGAGATGGAAGTGACAGCGAATCAGACGAGGAAGAAACTGATTTCAACCAGCACCACCCTCTTTTGTCCGAGGTAGGCATTGATGATGACAATGATATCAGCTACGAACCAAGTGTATCTGCCACTGACAGTGATCAGTCGGAGACTGATGGCAGTGATGCCGAAGCAGAACCAATGCCTGGCCCATCAACTTCATGTCCTGTGGTCAGAGGTCGCGGCAGGGGTCGAGGAAGCAGTGTGGGAAGAGGACAACGAGGGAGAGGTAATGCGAGGGGGCGTGGCCGCGGCCGTGCCCGACAAATTCCAAGACAACGTCAGGAAGATAAGATAAGAAATTGGACAGATGCTGATGCAACTGCGCCAAACCAAGACATCCAATTTCAAGGCAATCCAGGCATGCAGTGCAATGTTGACAATTTTGAACCAGTAGACTGGATGCAGCTGTTTTTTGATGACGACCTCATCAACCACCTTGTCTTCCAAACAAACCTTTATGCTGACCAGTACCTTGAGAGCAGCCTTGTGCTTTCCTCAGTGTTTTGTGGATTATCACACAAAATTCATATACTGGAAGTAGTGTGTGGACTTTGCCTGCTCTGTGGATTGTGACTTTGTTGCTTCTGAGTCTCAGCTGTGGAGTATGACGTGCGATTCCGGACTTACCTTACCATGAACAGCTAACCCTTATAACTTTGGATGCTTATAGCAGTGAAGTTGATTACCAAGAAGTTTTGTGAGTACCTGATGTTTTTCCCTTTGTTACACCAGTTTTTTGTTGTGTTTTGTCATGCATTTTTGTGATCAAGTGTGTTGTTATGTTCCGAAAATGCTTGATCACGGGGAAAAAAAAAAGAATAAATAATTACTTAAAAATTTCTGTCCTGCCAAATGAAACTAATTTCACTTGTAATTGGGGCCAGGGATGTTAGAAAAAAACATGCCAAATATCTAAGAGATATCTCTTCAAATGCCTGAATTATTCACGTTTTAGTGAACACACCCTCAAAAGTCAAATTTTGCTCCGGCACACAGGAATACAAATGCGCTTTTTCACGCTGGCAGGGAAGGGGTTAATTTTCAGAGCTTGTTTTTAATCCAAATATAACATATGTATATGTTTTTAGAATCAGAAAATGATGGAGAATAAGATGAACGTAAATTTGGATCGTTTTATAAATTTTTATTTTTTTTTTACAATTTTCAGATTTTTAATGACCAAAGTCATTAATTAATTTTTAAGCCACCAAGCTGAAATGCAATACCGAAGTCCGGGCTTCGTCAAAGATTACTTGACCAAAATTTCAACCAATTTGGTTGAAAAATGAGAGCGTGACAGTGCCGCCTCAACTTTCACGAAAAGCCGGATATGACGTCATCAAAGACATTTATCAAAAAAATGAAAAAAACGTCTGGGGATATCATACCCAGGAACTCTCATGTAAAATTTCATGAAGATAGGTCTATTAGTTTTCTCTAAATCGCTCTACACACACACCACACCCTCTTCTCGATTCCCCCATCTACGTTAAAACATTTAGTCAAAACTTGACTAAATTATGTAAAAAGGAACAGATCTACCAACCTCAATTTTTTTCTTCTCATTCAGAACCACCATGTTTATTTTTTTGCTTGCCGAACGGACATTACGTATGTCTTGGGGCCAGCTCTTTACACATATAGTGCACTGTATGACATGAGTCACGAATAGTGGCTTTCGCCATACTCGCTTAGGAAACAAAAGAAATGTTCCTAAAAATCTTTCACATTCTCAAAACTGAAAACCCGGAAGCCTCGGAAAACATAAAAACATTCATGGTGGATAAAGATATGAATGAGGTCGCCTGTTTTTCCACAAACAGAAGTAGAGCTGTCTATTCCACATCATGAAAGCTATGAAAGTGAAAATAAACCAACTAACATGCAGTAAAACGGTTAAAGACAAAATCCGGGATCTTTGTGCCAAATGCTGTTATGCAGAAACAGAGACAGAATATAACACTCACAGAGATGCACTGATTTGTCTCGATACTGTTTTTGAACAGTACTGGCTAGACAATTGGGATTCAATGAAGGAGAGGTGGACCCAGTTTGCATTATCCTTAGTCATACTCATAGTCATACTCAGAACAGGCCTGAATTTGGCGAGTATTGTAGTATTTATACTCACCATGGCAAGTAGAAACATGTAACTGGCGAGTAGAAATGTTCATCTACTCGCAAAATACGAGTAAAGTTGCTGAAACATAGTTGATTTGGCTACGCCGCTAGTACAGTTTGCACTCTGGCTATTAGTAGTACATTTTCAGAATCCCCAGCCATTTGTTGGACTTTCAGGGCTGCATAAGCGGGAATTATACCTGCCATTTGCTTGAAAAATCAACACCGATAAAAACCTCGTTCTGTACAGCAAGGACTGCACAATAATGAAGTCGCTCTTCCATAACGTACGTGCAGGCAGTGAATACTCAGCATGTTAATCGCACAGAACCATGTGCGTGCCGCCATATTTTGTGAACAACCGGAAGTAGGCCACATGAGGTCGCTATCCGACCGACCCGTTTAAGAATTGGTTCGTACTGTATGGGAATGACGTTTCGCACTTTTCAGAATGACGTTTCGTACTTTTTTCCAAGATGTGCGAAACGTCATTGCCAAGAGGTGCGAAACTGCGTCATTTTCATATATAAACAAATATGGAAAAATAACAAAGAATAAAAATATTACCCAATATTGACGGACTGTGTGATGATATCTTCTGCTATGGTCTGAGTGACAGTGCCTATCAAAATCGAGACCGGACTGGTCGAGATTTTGATATCACTGTCGAAACAGACCAGTAGCAGAAGATATCATCACACAGTCAGTCAATGTTAGATATATTGCTAATTCTCTGGACATTTTGTATTTACTGCAAAGAAATTACAAAAGTATTTTGTCTCAGTTTTGGCTGTTCCATATCCCTCCCTCTGATTATATCATTTCTTTTTGTTCACTCTGCCAAAACACCCAAAGGAGTTGACTTTCGAGGTACAGTAACATTAAATATACACCTGCCATGTCACATACGTGACGTCATTCCCTCTTTAAAACACTAACTTTAACCAGACTGATAACTATTGGATTTCGGTCAATGCAGCATGCGCGATTCTATAATTTATACCTTGGTGACAGACATGTTTTTTCCTTTTTTTCTTTATTTGGTGTTTAACGTCGTTTTCAACCACGAAGGTTATATCGCGACGAGGGAAAGGGGGGAGATGGGATAGGGGAAATATGGGATAGAGCCACTTGTTAAGTGTTTCTTGTTCACAAAATCACTAATCAAAAAATTGCTCCAGGGGCTTGCAACGTAGTACAATATATGACCTTACTGGGAGAATGCAATGTTTTTTCCCTTGTCGTCAAAGTGCGAAATGGCGAAAGTGCGAAACGTCTGTATACCGAGCGGCAGAGGTCGAGGGATAGGTAGGGCAAGACTGTGGGAACCACACAAAACACACACACACACACACACACACACACAAACAAAACACACACACAAAACACACACACACACACACACACACACTCGCGAAGCGCCCGAACATTCTCTCTCTCCTTTTTTTTTTTTTTCCCTGAAGGGGGCCCCCTTATAATACCCCCCCCCCCCCCCCCCCCCCTAAATCCGCAAATGCACACACACACTGAAAACACAAAACACACACACACAAAAACACACTGACACAAAACACAGACAAGTGACACACAAAACACACAGACACAAAACACAGACACACACAAAACACACAGACACACAGTGTGGGGCGATTGAGTTACATCATAGACCTAATATATAGGTCCCTGGTTACATTGAGTTCAACCAGCTGTTCATTCTGATAATCATCGCTCCACGGCTATCGCCAGTTTGTCTGACAGCATGCTAAATTATTGCGCGAATCTATAAAAACAATACAGAGTTATCTCCCATATGTTTTTCGCGAGCACTTATCTAAATTTGAGATCAATGTTCGCGAGACGAAAATGATTGCACTGATTGGTCGACTTCGGCAGTGATCTCCGTTCTGTCAGTTCTTCAAAGTTATGACAAAAACATCGTTCTAAGGTCAAAACAAGTCGAAATTTTGAGACTGCTGTCGGAAGGAGACCGTGATAGCCTATATGGTTGCATCACTCAACTGGTTACATAACAAAATCGTCTGCACCGGCGCGCACCCAAGCAAAAGTTGATTATCACGTGACACTCAGTTTAGAGTTGTTTGCACATCCGCGAAAGATAGCTCGCTTGAAACTGTCTTACATATCAATTCCTTTGTAATTTAAAAATTACACATGTACAACGCCATGAAAAATCATTATCGACGATCGCGAATATGCTTATATCCATAACACTTTCTTTCTTTATTTGGTGTTTAACGTCGTTTTCAACCACGAAGGTTATATCACGACGGGGAAAGGGGGAAGATGGGATAGAGCCACTTGTCAATTGTTTCTTGTTCACAAAAGCACTAATCACAAATTTGCTCCAGGGGCTTGCAACGTAGTACAATAATTATATGAGCTTACTGGGAGAATGCAAGTTTCCAGTACAAAGAACTAACATTTCTTACATACTGCTTGACTAAAATCTTTACAAAAATTGACTATATTCTATACAAGAAACACTTAAAGGAGAAACAGAATCCGTTAGTCGCCTCTTACGACATGCTGGGGAGCATCGGTTAAATTCTTCTCCCTAACCCACGGGGGGGGGGGGGGGGGGGGGGGGGATCCATAACACATTACGAAAAGATCTAAATATGTTAAAAAAAAAAATCTATTTCCTCTCCAGACAAGGAAAACCAAGGCATCCTGTCAGGGATAGAATGAGACCCGAAGAGAAGTAACTCATTTTTGACCCGAGTTCAGGATGCCAGCTGTTGCGACTGTCACGTATAGAAAGCCGTTTGGCTCATAACTAGCTATACACGTGTATGAAATAATTCATACGCGTGTAAGAAATAATTCATACGCGCGTAAGAAATAATTCTTTTCGTGACCGCGAACTGAGAATTATTTTTATTATTCAGTGAGACGAGGTGAGTGAAACCAATTTATTGCTCCTTTGTTTAAATCAGCAGTGCAGTAAAACTTGAATCGGAAAATGTACGACTTGCAAAGTGACAAATCTCGGTGTATATCGTGAGAAATACGTCACAGGTGAGGAACCGACTTCGGCTGATAACTCTTCAGTGCTGTTCGAGCCTGAAAACGTCTAATGCGTTTACTCCCGCCATCTTGTGACGTTCAAACCGAGGGCGGTGAATACGCTGACTAGTGTTTTTCATGTGGATTCCCAGTCCGAGTTTCTGAGTCTCTTAACCACGTGACTACCTAAAATACACGTGTAAGAAATAAAAGATACTGACAAGTGTAAGAAATAATTCATACGCGTGTGTCAGGAATGAAATACTCAAAATAGTTATAGACAGTCAGAAGTTAATACTCTTTCTTTCATACGCGTTCGTCTTTCTCCCACAATTCATTCCAAACAATACACTCGGAAAAGAATATAGCTTAATTGTTTGTATGGTTCACTGAACGTAACATACAAATACACACACACTCATAACAACTCTGCAATCATCCTTACCACCATTGCGGTAGACGTCTGTTGTGTTGCCCATAAGCGCAGAATCGAAGATATCCTCCGTTCATAGTCTGTTTCGTTTCTTGCGTCTGCTTCTGTGACGCTCTCGCGAAAATAGGCGTAGCATCGAAGACAGCGTGATCCTTCGCTTCTTCTGTTTCGTGTCCTGCGTCTGCTTCCGTGAAGCTCTCGCGAAGATGACGTACTCGTCAACCGGCAGCATCCCCTCCAGATAGAAAGGCTCCTTTAAGGAATTAAGAAGTAAATCAATATCTGAATATTTATGTGATACACACAGCAATTCACTCATCGTTCACCCTGGTCCGTCGTTATCATACTTCACATTCAACCACACACACTTGACTTCCTTAAAATTACTGCTGTCAACAATAAGTTGTTGGAACGTTGTTATTGACGTTATACGTTATAATAGTACGTTATGTATCGATTGGACATTGGATTTCACTTCTTTGAGCCATGTGACGTCAGAGGCCTACAAAATTAAACTTCATATTTGGGCGTTTCAGGTTGACCGAAACTTTCAAAGAAACCACACGTCATGTGTTTGATTGCATGTGTATGCTCGTTCAATCGTCAAAACAACAACAAAGTCAGTACCTGAAAGGAATTCGATCGATACATAAATGTTATTTGCGTTTTTGACCAAAATATGACATTTTACACAGATCTCGACAGTCATTGTTCACCTCGACCGCTAGCGCGGTCTCGGAGAACAATGACTGTCTCGATGTGTGTAAAATGTCATATTGTGGTCAAAAACGCAAATAACGTATAATAATCACAGATATTTCGACCCAACGGTCTTTTAAGTGAACAGACAAACAAATATTCACACAAACCTTATCTTGATAGAATCAGTTTTCGCCCACTCGCCAGGAAGCCGAGCGAATGAATCATTCCCATCATTCGATCGGCTTTCTGGCGAGTGGGCGAAAACAGTCTCTTTGTTTTTGGATTTAATTATCTACAAGTTAATTTAAAGTATCAACATTAACAACCAGTACAATGAATGAATAATACCGACGAATAGCAACGAATACTATTACAGTGCTAATTCATCATCAAAATAATTATACTACTATGCGAAACCATTCTTGAAAAATAATTTACCTGCGCATCGGAGCGACAGAGCCTTACTTCTTGCCTCTACGATTTCAAATTGGCAAGTGCCCTAACTGGCGACACAGTCGCAGCTCATCCTACAAAAATGAACATTTATGTTTTACACCTGTTGCACGTGAATGCGTGGATACACGGCTCTGACTCGCTACACAGGTAACAGTACATGCTCCAAAATCTTGGTCCCACAGGCCTGCGAATCAAGAATTCTGCTTTTCACAAGACGAGTCTTCTTGTGTCAAAATAATGCATACTAATTACATATCAAAATAACAGTATGATTTCATCATTGAAATACTACTCATACTTGTTTTATAAACATAAACCCCACAAAGGTCGTGTCTGACAGCGAGTAAGAAATAAAAGTATTTATTACACGTGCGTTAATGATTTAATACACGTGTTAAAAATACTTTTATTTCTTACGCGCGTATGAACTATTTCTGACGCGCGTATGCATTATTTCTTAC
>NC_090260.1:11192931-11311641 GCF_037325665.1 Littorina saxatilis
TAGAAAGGAATTAAGAAGTAAATCTTTCTTTTTCTTTATTTGGTGTTTAACGTCGTTTTCAACCACGAAGGTTATATCGCGACGAGGAAAAGGGGGGAGATGGGATTGGGGAAAGGGGGGAGATGGGATAGAGCCACTTGTTAAGTGTTTCTTGTTCACAAAAGCACCAATCAAAAAATTGCTCCAGTGGCCTGCAACGTAGTACAATACATGACCCCACTGGGAGAATGCAAGCTTCCAGTACAAAGGACCAAACATTTCCTACACACTGCCCGACCAAAATCCTTACAAACATTGACCACATTCTATACAAGAACCACTCAACAAGGGTAAAAAGTGAAGAATTTTATGGGTGAGAAAAGGAAAGTAAAAGGACTTTGGGGGGGCAGAAATAGAGAAGAAACAAGAAAAAGATCCTAATTAGGTTCACGGCATCGAGAGTGATGCGACCTTCTCTCAGAAGTTAGTAGAGAAGGCTCCCCCATCCACCACCCGGGGGACGCGCCTCTACACCAATTAGGGGGCGCGAGGATTAAGAAGTAAATCAATATGTGAATATGTATGTGATACACACAGCAATTCACTCATCATTCACCCTGGTCCGTCGTTATCATACTTCACCTTCAACCACACACACTTGACTTCCTTAAAATTACTGCTGTCAACAATAAGTTGTTGGAACGTTGTTATTGACAATAATTTATTACGTTATGTATCGATTGGACATTGGATTTCCCTTCTTTGAGCCATGTGACGTCAGAGGCCTACACAACTTCATATTTGGGCGTTTCAGGTTGACCGAAACTCCAAAGCAACTACAAAACACACGTCATGTGTTTGATTGCATGTGTCACGTGTGCTCGTTCAATCGCCAAAACAACAACAAAGTCAGTACCTGAAAGGAATTCGATCGATAAATGTTATTTGCGTTTTTGACCAAAATATGACATTTTACACAGATCTCGACAGTCATTGTTCACCTCGACCACTATCGCGGTCTCGGACAACAATGACTCTCGATCTGTGTAAAATGTCATATTTTGGTCAAAAACGCAATTAACGTATGAATCACAGATATTTCGACCCAACGGTCTTTTAAGTGAACAGACAAACAAATATTCACACAAAACTTATCTTGATAGAATTAGTTTTCGCCCACTCGCCAGGAAGCCGAGCGAATGAATCATTCCCATCACTCGCTCGGCTTTCTGGCGAGTGGGCGAAAACAGTCTCTGCAATTGTTTTTGGATTTAATTATCTACAAGTTGGCCGAGTGGTAACGCACTTGCGCTCGGAAGCGAGAGGTTGCGAGTTCGACCCTGGGTCAGGGCGTTAGCAATTTTCTCCCCCCTGTCCTAACCTAGGTGGTGGGTTCAAGTGCTAGTCTTTCGGATGAGACGAAAAACCGAGGTCCCTTCGTGTACACTACATTGGGGTGTGCACGTTAAAGATCCCACGATTGACAAAAGGGTCTTTCCTGGCAAAAGTGTATAGGCATAGATAAAAATGTCCACCAAAATACCCGTGTGACTTGGAATAATAGGCCGTGAAAAGTAGGATATGCGCCGAAATGGCTGCGATCTGCTGGCCGATGTGAATGCGTGACGTATTGTGTAAAAAAAATTCCATCTCACACGGCATAAATAAATCCCTGCGCCTTGAATATGTGCGCGATATAAATTGCATAAAAATGAAAATAAAAATAAAAAATAAATCCCTGCGCTTAGAACTGTACCCACGGAATACGCGCGATATAAGCCTCATATTGATTGATTGATTGATTGATTGATTGATTGATATGATTGATTGATTGATTGATTAACAACCAGTACAATGAATGAATAATACAGCAACGAATACTATCACAGTGCTAATTCATCATCAAAATAATACTACTACTATGCGAAACCATTCTTGAAAAATAATGTACCTGCGCATCGGAGCGACAGAGCCTTCCTTCTTGCCTCTACGATTTCAAATTGGCAAGTGCCCTAACTGGCGACACAGTCGCAGCTCACCCTGCAAAAATTAACATTCATGTTTTACACCTGTTGCACGTGATTGCGTGGATACACGGCTCTGACTCGCTACACAGGTAACAGTACCGTAAAGTACCGAGTATGAGCCCACCCCCCCTCTGCACGAATTTCGGACAAAAGTGGGGGGTGGGCTTATACTCGGTACTTGACCCTATGCACGAACCGTCATATTCTTCATTGCAATGGAGACATGATTCATATAATGATACCATCTGGTGTGTAAAGTGTTATGTTTGTTCAAACTAAAGCAAATGTGAAACAACATGAAGATATTTTGTGTATTTTAAAATTGTTAAACTCGCAGACAGACATACGTAAGGCTTACACACCATCACTCGTAAATGAACACATTGAAAGCATGTCTATTTTTTATTTAAAAACAACTTGAACAAGAGGCGAAGCCTTCAAGGCTCACGTAAGAAATCGACAAACAGTAACACAAACTCAATCACTCCGTCACACTTACACACACACATACACACACACACACACACACACACACACACACACACACACACACACACACACACACACACACACACACACAGTAAGCATAGGTGAAACTGTGCAAGAAAGCGAGACACTAGATCTAGATCTGTCTGTCTGCATGCAGCCTACTTACAGGGACACGACTGCCAACTAGTCTCGGCCCGCTCAAAATAACAATGACCGAGACTTTCAGTAATTCCTTCGCGTGACGTCTAACCCTCTTACGCCATAATGTGACGTCTTCAAATGTTAAAGTTTCTACCACAGACATACATACATACGCACGCACGCACGCACGCACAGACAGACAAAAGTTAGCATCGCATAGGCTACACTTACGTGAGCCAAAAACCTGAAATCCTCAAAATCTGCCGGCACCTTCTGGTTACTGGACGTACAGAGGCGAATGGATACACTGGGTGCCGTTTTTTACACCTTTGTAGCCACATGTTTGACGCATCAAAGTTTTGAAGTTTCAGACCCGCCCCTAACTGTCGCGCTTTTCTCTGCAAGTCTTTTTTTCTAACAACTCGCCCTTCGCTTCTTTCTTCTTGTAGAAACTCAAAAAGTAGGCTATCACCTCCAACAGTCCTCCGACTTCAGAGTCCGACAAGGGTGCAGTTTCAACTTCCGCTTTTCTCTGCCAGTTTCATGCTGCAGAAGAACATCTCTGTTAGATCGCCCCATCCTAATTTATTTTCTGTCCACACCAAACTCTTGAATTCTACTGAGTAAGATTTTCGCTTCGGCATTTTCTTGGAAAGAAGCCCCAAAAGCAAGGGGAAGAAACTCTGACACGACATTCTTCGGCATTCCTTTTTTCTCTCCCTGTTCTCGATTTTTCAGGTTTTTTTTTTAGCCATGCAAAAGTGGGGGGTGGGCGTTTACTCGGTACTTCACCTTTTGCACGGATTTTGCTCCAAGGTGGGGGATGGGCGTTTACAATGTTATGGGCTTATACTCGGTACTTTACGGTACATGCCCCAAAATCTTGGTCCCACAGGCCTGCGAATCAAGAATTCTGCTTTTCACAAGATGAGTCTTCTTGTGTCAAAATAATGCTTACTAATTACATATCAAAATAACAGTATGATTTCATCATTGAAATACTACTCATACTTGTTTTATAAACATAAACCCCACAAAGGTCGTGTCTGACAGCGAGTAAGAAATAAAAGTATTTATTACACGTGCGTTAATTATTTAATACACGTGTTAAAAATGCTTTTATTTCTTACGCGCGTATGAACTATTTCTGTCGCGCGTATGCATTATTTCTTACGCGCGTATGAATCCGTATTTCTTACGCGCGTAGAGGTTATGAGCCAAACAGCTTTCCATACACGCACACATTCCACAGTCATCCACGACTCAGATATTTATCTTTCAAACCACGGCTCAATTAAGTTGACACCGAGACAATGAATTAAGAACGTTTCTTACATATAATCAAATTTATGCTTTCATTAAAGGCACAGTAAGCCTCCCGTAAACCATCACAGATACGGTCAGGCTTTTACACACAGTACAAACACCCTTTCATTTAAACACTCACCGATTCAACGATCTTCAGAGTGACAGTGGGTGTCTATTTCAGCACTGCGAAGCGGACGGACCATGCACATCTTAGGGATTTTGTTTGTTTGTATGTTTATTTATGTGTGAGTGTGTATAGATATGTCTCTGTGTGTGTGTATTTGTGTTGTGAGTGTGTATGCCGTATGTGTTAAGGGAGGGGGACGTATGCGTTTGGCTTTATAGTACTTTCTCACGAATCACAACGCTAACAGGTCATTGGTTAAAAAAAAAGCAACAAAAAAGCGTAGGATTTTTTTCTTCTAATTATAGCTTGTTCGTGTAGAACAGACACTTGGTCACAAAAAGCATCTGATTTTAAAACAAATCATAACGTCGATTCAGTGCGGCGAAGGAGCTTTTTTTAGCATGTGGTTTGCGCATCGGGCTGCGGGCCGGGAGATCGTGGTTCGAATCCCATAAGGGGTGCGTGGGTTTTTTCGAGCTTCGACTGATCGGCTCCTACCCAGAGTGGAAGTGCTAAAGTTCCAATGGGGAGGCTGGGATCACACAGCCGAGTGTCATTCACTTCACGAATGCGATTGACTCTGAAAGCACGAAAAAAAAACAAAAAAACTTGTCTCGATTCTTGTGACCCTTTCTGCTCAGGGCTCTCATGGTGACCTTGGTCCCATTGTTCCTGTTCCAGCCATCCCTGAATACTCTGCTGCCAGCCTGGGCTGCTCCAGGGGGGAGTCCGGCGACGGAGGGACGCAGTGGCGGTCTGCTCTCTGAGGAGACGCTCACTGTGACCATAGATGTGTAAGGGATATCTATGCTGTGACTCAGTCTGGCTCCGCGACGTAGTCAGTGTCGTAACTAGAGGGCCAGGTAGCGGTGCCTGTGTCCCTGGCCAGGAACAGGACCAATACTGAACACCGTCGAAGTGACTCAGCAGCAGTGCAGTGTCATCTTCCGAGGGTAGCCTACCGCAGCGGCCTAACATCCTTCCCTGGAGTCAGTGTCTGTAAAATCTGTGAGGGTTCTTTCTTTATTTGGCACTAACGTCGTTTTCAACCACGAAGGTTAGCCTATATCGCGACGGCCCCATCTGTGAGCCCGGGGTGCCACGTGTCCGACCAACACTGGGGCCGCGGGCTCATTGACTGATTCGACAAAGTCTGGCGGCGGAACGAAGTTCGGGTGGATGTTGCAGTGAGTGCTGGGGGCGGCGTGGGAGCATCAGTACAAGGAACAAGCGTCGGGACAAGCAAAAAGAGGATAAAATATTTAAAAAAAATACATAAAGAAGAACTGAAAGAAGAGAGAGAAAAAAAAGAACAGAAGAGATGAGAGCCGGTGAAGAAGAGAAAGAGAAGAAGACTGAGGAGAGAGAGAAGAAGAAAAGAGAAAGAAGAGAAGGTAGACTGAAGAAAAGAGAACGGAGAGAGAAAAAAAAAAGAAGAAAAAAATAACGTCGATTCCGTGCGAAGGAGCTTTTTTTTAGCATGTTTGTGGATGGCACATTTCGAAGAGTGACCCTGTATTTGAAAATTGGTGCTGTTGCGCAATGGGTTACAAGTTATCTGTGTGCAAGATGGTAGAGCGCGCGATCGCGGATCCAAACAATGTCGTAAAAGAATCATCACGACGTACGGAAGCAGAACGCTTTGCGGTAAATACAATTCACCGTGAAAGCGAAACTCACCCGACCTTTGACCGAAGATTTCACGGCTTCGGACACTCAAGTCGCCCACAATATGGATCTGGTCAAAGTGTTTGAAAGTTACCGAGGAAAGGACAGGATCATCCGGCTGTCCACCTACGTGTTGATGTTCCTCGGTGGACGGGGAAACACTCCATGGCAAACCAAGTGTAGGAAGATTTCTGCGGAGCTCGGGGGGTGTCGAGTTGTCTTGAGACTGTTCGATGATTTCTCCATGCTCATGTTGAATCTTTCTAAAGGTTTCGGGCTGAAGGTAAGTTTCAGGTTTGTCTATGGTGGTTTTACTTCGGGTTGTTAAATTTTTTAGGTGGCTACTTTTTGGGGGTAACTTTCGGTTTGTGTTTTTACCTAGCCGCTACATGATTATAGTGCAGTGACAGACAGACTCAAGACACTGACAGACAGGCTGACACAGACAGACTGTGTATGTGTATGTGTGATGCAACAACACACACAATCCTTTGTGGGTTGGGAGATTTGTGAAAACTTGAATTTTGTGACACACAAGCATTACTTCCAGCTTCTTTTAAGTTTGCACCAAGTACTAACAGTTTTATAATTTCCTCCCCTTCTTTTTTGAATACAGAGGAAATCCCTTTACGGGGCAACTATCCTAAATTCTCCTGGACAAGTCGACAAAATTATCAGAGATATTCATAAAATTTGACGAATGAAGAAATTAAACTCCAATTGCAAATTACAACAAGCACCGAATGGGAATACTAGTAGTACTACATTGCGGCTTGCTTCTTATTCTTTAGTCTTACTCCTTATTGATAATCTTTTGTTTGTTGTTTCTCATGAAAAAGCACCATATTGGAAATCAATCTGCAACTTCTAAGACTCAAAAGTAGTGTCACTGTATACATCATCAAGTTCTGAATTTGAAGATAAGGCCCCCCCAAAAAAATAGGTGTGGTTACGGTAACATAGCCAAAAAAATAGGGTAGGAAGGTAGGCAATCACTTTTTTTTTTTTTTACTTTTTTTTCTAATGTGTACAAATTAAACCTACTTGACAGGGAAATAAGTGTGCGACTCGGGTGCTTTCGCTTTCATTGCGTTTTCTGCACTCGTTTTCTTGGTGTTTTTTTGTTTGACAAATGTAATAAAAAGTTATAGGGTCGGCCCCTAAAAAAAAGCGAACGACAAAGAAGAAGAAGAAGAAGAAGGCCCCTAAAAATAGGGTAGGTCGGGTTACCGTAACCACACCTATTTTTTTTTTAGGCCTAATATACTAGACATGGTGTTTACTATAGAAAATTTGCTAAAATAACAATGACAGTTTTTCGAGGTCTTTGAAGGTGGGTTCCAGTGTACTCCATTATGTTAAAAGCTGTGAGTGCTTGGCCAGCTGCCCTTTTACATGTTTGAAACAGTTTTGGCGTTTGACCGACTGAAGTCGAATGAAATTCTGGTTCACAAATGTCAATCTTCTTCTTGTCGATCGCCTTTACACTTGGAGTCCAGCTCTAGATGTAGAGCCTCCACAGGTCCATGCAGCTTCTCGTGGAGGGTCGTCGGTCTGGTCTAAATCTTCTTCCTCAAGAGGCTGGAGATACCTGCAGTCCTGTTCTGTGTCTCTACAGGGACACATGGGGGAGGGCACGGCTCGCAGTTATTTGTTCAGGTGTTGTTGCAGTCTGTTGTGCATGTGCCCTGTTCTCAGGCGGAAAATTACTACATTGTACCTGTTCAGGCCTTAACAGTTGCTGGTAGCTGTCTTGCGATGGGGGGGGGGGGGGGGGGGGGGGGTTGGTTAAGCAGAGATTTTATGATGGTCAAAAATGTCAGTTAATATTTTTGATGTTTTATTTTACAACCTTGTGTGCAGGAAACGAATCCGTTCCTCCGCCCGTTGGAAGTTGCGAGCGCCTTGCTTGGCCAGCTGTACTACCCTGTGGAACACATGGCCTGGCTGCGAGACAAACAAGTGTTGCCCGGCAACTCGGGACTGCTGTGGCTGACCGGTCTCTTCATTTGGGCTGTGACACTGGTCAACGAGATTGCTAAGTCAGTTGGGCTTGGTATAGATCTGCCTGCCTTTCTGTTTGCCTGTTCGCCTCTCTCTCTCTCTCTCGCTCTCTCTCTCTCTCGCTCTCTCTCTCGCTCTCTCTCTCTCTCTCGCTCTCTCTCTCTCTCCGTCTCTCTTTTCCCCCCTCTCTCCATCTCTCTCCCCCAACTCCACCATCTCGTCTTTTAATTTTTCATTGTCAGTTTTCTTAAACAATCTGATGTAAGGCCTAAAAAAAAATAGGTGTTGTAGCGGTAACCCGACCTACCCTATTTTTAGGGGCCGAGCCTATAACTTTTTATTACATTATTTTGTCAACAAAAAACAAAAAACAAAAAAACACCAAAAAAACCGAGTGCAGAAAACGCAATGAAAGCGACAGCGCTCGAGTCGCACACTTATTTCCCTGTCAAGTAGGATTAATTTGTACACATTAGAAAAAAAGTTTTAAAAAAAAAGTGATTGCCTACCTTCCTACCCTATTTTTTTTTGGCTATGTTACTGTAACCACACCTATTTTCCTTTTTTGCCTAATGTCTTGAAACGAGATCCATGCTGTCAGACAAAACCCCTCCCCTCACAACTGTCATTTAAAATTATAAATCACAGCTCAACCTGTCTTCATCGACCACCTAAGAGATCAACCAAATATATATCTGTTATAGACAGGTGGTTGTTGTATAGTAAGGTCAATTAAATGGAAACAAAATGTCTGGGGATCATTTGGAATGGTCTTTACAGTCAGGTTGTTGTTATCAAGAAGACGGGCGCAGTGGATAAGACACCGGCCTCCTAATCAGACGGTTGTGAGTTCAAATCCCGACCGCGGCCGCCTTGTGGGTTGAGGGTGGAGATTTTTCCAATCTCCCAGGTCAACTTCTGTGCAGATCTGCAAGTGCCTTATCCCCCTCTGTGTGTACACGCAAGCACAAGACCAAGCGCGCACGGAAAAGATCCTGTAATCCATGTCGGAGATGATCCATCATAGAAACACAAAAATACCCAGCATGCTTCCCCCGAAATCAGCGTATGCTGCCTGAATGGCGGGGTAAAAACCTCATACACATAAAAACCCACTCGTGCAAAAACATGAATTGTTTGTTCGTTCATGGGCTGAAACTCCCACGGCTTTTATGTGTATGACCGTTTTTACCCCGCCATTTAGGCAGCCATACGCCGCTTTCGGAGGAAGCATGCTGGGTATTTTTGTGTTTCTATAACCCACCGAACTCTGACATGGATTACAGGATCTTTTTCATGCGCACTTGACTTGGTCTTGTGCTTGCGTGTACACACGAGGGTGTTCGGACACTGAGGAGAGTCTGCACACATAGTTGACTCTGAGAAATAAATCTCTCGCCGAACGTGGGGACGAACTCACGCTGACAGCGGCCAACTGGATACAAATCCAGCGCGCTACCGACTGAGCTACATCCCCGCCCTAAAAAACATGAATGAACGTGGAAGTTTCAGCCCGTGAATGAAGAAGAAGAGAAGTTATCAAGAAGGGGTCGCAAGGGGTCGCAAGACCAGGCTCAAGAGTGTTACAGACCTGTGCACATATACGGTTTCTCTGTCATTTCTCCGATTTTTGTGTGCAGAATACGGTGCTACAGATTTTTAATTAAAATTCCAAAATTCCGATGTTTTACTCAAAAAAATGTTTTCTTCTGTTTTAAGATGTTTTGACCAATTAGTTGGCCGTTGTGCTGAAAAGACGTTTTCCGATTTACCGGAAGCGCGCGTGTTCTCAGCATTGAGTCTTTGTTCTTAGACTTAGTTCGTCCAGCGTCTGCGTGGCAACTTGTGATTGAAGTGAAACATGGAAAAGAAAAAAAGAGTGCGAGATTCAGATAGTGAAGAGGAGACACCAGCTCTGTCACCAAAGAAGAAGAAAACGGCACAACAGTGCTGGAAGTTCAGTTATTCTCAAGACAACCTGGAGATCGTAAAATTGTGTGCTTTGTGAGCAAAATTATGTCTTGAACTGTCTTGCCTCGGAAGCGAGAGGTTGCGAGTTCGACCCTGGGTTGGGGCGTAAGCAATTTTCTTCCCCCTTTCCTAGCCCAGGTGGTGGGTTCAAGCTTACTACTGAAACATTTTAAAAACTACTGAAATTTGGTTTGTTTACTACTGATGAGCGTTTTGAGTGTGCACAGGTCTGGTGTTATGTTATATTTTTAGCGGTGGTGATAGTATTGCGTAAATTGCATACGCGTACACATGTCTATCCTGTCTGTAACAACCAACCAAGGGACCGACCAAAATTGATCATCATAAACAGGTGGACGCTATATATGGAAAGGGGAAAGATATGGAGAGAAACACTCATCTTGGATCCTTCAAGGTCCTTGTTATAGGCAGGTTGATGTTTTCGAGGGGTAATCGCAAAGGAAGACTCAACTGTTGTTGTTGTTGTTGTTGTTGTTGTTGTTGTTGTTGTTGTTGTTGTTGTTGTTGTTGTTGTTGTTGTTGTTGTTGTTGTTTGTTTGTTTGTTTGTTTGTTTGTTTGTTTGTTTGTTGTTGTTGTTGTGTAATGGCAAAGGAAGACTCAACAGTATTGTTGTTGTTGCTGTTGAAGCATGTTGCTAGTTTGTGAATGTGTTTGTTTATTTTAACCATGACAGGTGTGTGATCAAGCTGAGGGTCAACTCCATGAAGACGTACCAACTGCAGAAACAGAAACACCTGGAGAAATCTGAAGACAGGTAAAATGCACCTACTACACCAACCGTTATTCGGTGATATCTGTGATGACAAAAACCCCTAAGGACAAACTGAAAGCGATCACGATCAAATGTCTGTTCATGACACGCTCGGAAAGGGTGGCCGAGTGGTAAAGTGCACTTGCCTCGGAAGCGAGAGGTTGCGAGTTCGACCCTGGGTTGGGGCGTAAGCAATTTTCTTCCCCCTTTCCTAGCCCAGGTGGTGGGTTCAAGTGCTAGTCTTTCGGATGAGACGGAAAAACCGAGGTCCCTTCGTGTACACTACATTGGGGTGTGCACGTTAAAGATCCCACGATTAACAAAAGGGTCTTTCCTGGCAAAAATGTATCAGCATAGATAAAAAAAATATGTCCACCAAATACCCGTGTGACTTGGAATAATAGGCCGTGAAAAGTAAATATTCGCCGTAATGGCTTGAGATTTACTGGCCAATGTGAATGCGTGATATATTGTGTAAAAAAAATGCCATCTCACACGGCAGAAATTAATATGTAAATCGCTTAGAGAATGTCAAGCGCTATATAAATCTCCCATATAAATATAAAATAAATAAATGACAGATCCCCCATTTTCAGACCACCCAAATTTAAGTCTCCCTCCTTTTAAGACCTTGTATTCTCAGACTTTCTGTTCTTAACCTCATCCCCCGCGGGTTAGGGGGAAGAATTTACCCGATGCTCCCCAGCATGTTGTAAGAGGCGACTAACGGATTCTGTTTCTCTTTTTACCCTTGTTAAGTGTTTCTTGTATAGAATATAGTCAATTTTTGTAAAGATTTTAGTCAAGCAGTATGTAAGAAATGTTAAGTCCTTTGTACTGGAAACTTGCATTCTCCCAGTAAGGTAATACATTGTACTACGTTGCAAGCCCCTGGAGCAAATTTTTGATTTGTGCTTTTGTGAACAAGAAACAATTGACAAGTGGCTCTATCCCATCTCCCCCCTTTCCCCGTCGCGATATAACCTTCGTGGTTGGTATATAGTCTTAGTTTGAAAAATGTGCCAAATATTTTTTTTTTTAGAAATGCATATAAGGTGCCACATTCGCATGCTCTGCTAAGACAAATGCAAAACATCTCGGTCATTGTGTTTGGGCTAGCCAAGCCTTACTGCATGTAGTCTCGGTGATGACTTGTTTTCAGTATTGTTTTAGTTTCAGGCCGACACTGACAGATTGACTAAATGATTTGAAATCACTGCACGTAACTCTTTTTTTTTTTTTTTTAAAGAATTTTCTGATTTTTTTCTTCTGTGTCGTGTTTGCAGGGAACTGAACACAGAGCAAAGTCAGCGGATTGAAGACAACATACGCAAACTTGCCTTGGAGCGTCAAGATCTTCTGCTGGCGATCGTCCAGTCCTCAGCCGATTTCATCAACGCTGTCAGCTGGCTTCCCAAGGGCTTTCTATGGGCCCAGAAAATCTCTCCGTCAGTCAACGGAATTATCGGCTGCGTGGCGTCTGTGATTATGCTGTTGAGAAACTGGCCAACCAAGTAGTGACCAAGTAGTGGCAGATTTCATTTGATGTGGAGTTGTGAACCTGACTATAACAACCATCCAAGGGGGGCGGTCAAAGGTGGTCATTTATAGACGGCTGGTGGCTATAAAAAGGTGAAGGGGAAAGAAGCTTGTCGGGAATCCTTTGCAGGGATGGCCAAATCTCACAATTTTAACTCGCTAGCAGGACGAGTTACTTCAAGAAAGTCACTAGCCCACCAGATATTTTGCTGGCCCGGTACATACCACAAAACAAATTATGAGCGTTAGATTTCTTTACTCAATTAAAACAGCAGTGACATGCACAGGAGCTTCGTTTTTGTTTCACTAGAACATGGCGATGAATTTGCAGACGACAGAAGTTCCTGCATCTGCAGTGTTTATTTGGCTTCAAAACTCGACAGTACAACCAAAAGTTTTGCATTTGACCAGCAGAATTTTCACTGGCCAGCCGGGCGAGCTGCCAGGCAGATTTTACTAGCCCGGCGTATTGTTTACTCTCGCCCCTGACTATCAGGCGGACGATTTTGCCATCCCTGCTTGTGGGTGGTCTTTGTGAACAGGTGGTCTTTATGGAGAGGTGATGGCCAGGGGAAAGTGCGACCGTATTTTGATTGCCTTTTTTTTTGTAATTGCTAATCAGACTTACTGTTGAAAGAAACAAACAGTGGTGAGAGGCAAAGAGATGTGATGTATATGAAGTCTTATATCGCGCGCGTATCTCCAGACTCGGACTCAAGGCGCAGGGATCTATTTATGCCGTGTGAGATGGAATTTTTTACACAATATATCACGCATTCACATCGACCAGCAGATCGCAGCCATTTTGGCGCATATCCTACTTTTCACGGCCTATTATTCCAAGTCACACGGGTATTTTGGTGGAATTTTTTTTTACCTATGCCTATACAATTTTGCCAGGAAAGACCCTTTTGTCAATCGTGGGATCTTTAACGTGCACACCCCAATGTAGTGTACACGAAGGGACCTCGGTTTTTCGTCTCATCCGAAAGACTAGCACTTGAACCCACCACCTAGGTTAGGAAAGGGGGGAGAAAATTGCTAACGCCCTGACCCAGGGTCGAACTCAGGGTGATGGTGCGTGTGTCTAACCAGGGAAGCAGATTGATAACGTGAAGTGAATGTATCGTCAGAGTTGATCACTATAGTCGGAGCAGAGAGTAATTTGTGTATAATAATAATAACTGGACATTTTTAAGTGCTTAACCTATGGCTCTGGGCCCTTTACAAAAGAACATACAGAATAGAACAAATAAATGTACAACCTACATAAACAATTAAACCATACGGACAAACAATCACCACATGTACTGCGGGCTTATTTTCATATCAATAACTTGTAGCAAAGAGAATAGATTGTAACTTTTCAGATATCCATTTTTCTTGAAATATACACAAAATTGTAATGCACCCTTAAGCAGATTTGAAAGAAACTGAATGAGTTAAGTGAATGAGTTAAGTGAATGAGTTAAGTGAATGAGTTAAGTGAATGAGTTAAGTGAATGAGTTAAGTGAATGAGTCAAGTGAATGAGTTAAGTGAATGAGTTAAGTGAATGAGTTAAGTGAATGAGTTAAGTGAATGAGTTAAGTGAATGAGTTAAGTGAATGAGTTAAGTGAATGAGTTAAGTGAATGAGTCAAGTGAATGAGTTAAGTGAATGAGTTAAGTGAATGAGTTAAGTGAATGAGTTAAGTGAATGAGTTAAGTGAATGAGTTAAGTGAATGAGTCAAGTGAATGAGTCAAGTGAATGAGTCAAGTGAATGAGTTAAGTGAATGAGTTAAGTGAATGAGTTAAGTGAATGAGTTAAGTGAATGAGTTAAGTGAATGAGTTAAGTGAATGAGTTAAGTGAATGAGTTAAGTGAATGAGTTAAGTGAATGAGTTAAGTGAATGAGTTAAGTGAATGAGTTAAGTGAATGAGTTAAGTGAATGAGTTAAGTGAATGAGTTAAGTGAATGAGTTAAGTGAATGAGTTAAGTGAATGAGTTAAGTGAATGAGTTAAGTGAATGAGTTAAGTGAATGAGTCAAGTGGATGAGTTAAGTGAATGAGTTAAGTGAATGAGTTAAGTGAATGAGTTAAGTGAATGAGTTAAGTGAATGAGTTAACTGAATGAGTTAAGTGAATGAGTTAAGTGAATGAGTTAAGTGAATGAGTTAAGTGAATGAGTTAAGTGAATGAGTTAAGTGAATGAGTTAAGTGAATGAGTTAAGTGAATGAGTTAAGTGAATGAGTTAAGTGAATGAGTCAAGTGAATGAGTTAAGTGAATGAGTTAAGTGAATGAGTTAAGTGAATGAGTTAAGTGAATGAGTCAAGTGAATGAGTCAAGTGAATGAGTCAAGTGAATGAGTTAAGTGAATGAGTCAAGTGAATGAGTTAAGTGAATGAGTTAAGTGAATGAGTCAAGTGAATGAGTTAAGTGAATGAGTTAAGTGAATGAGTTAAGTGAATGAGTTAAGTGAATGAGTTAAGTGAATGAGTTAAGTGAATGAGTTAACTGAATGAGTTAAGTGAATGAGTTAAGTGAATGAGTTAAGTGAATGAGTTAAGTGAATGAGTTAAGTGAATGAGTTAAGTGAATGAGTTAAGTGAATGAGTTAAGTGAATGAGTCAAGTGAATGAGTCAAGTGAATGAGTCAAGTGAATGAGTCAAGTGAATGAGTTAAGTGAATGAGTTAAGTGAATGAGTTAAGTGAATGAGTTAAGTGAATGAGTTAAGTGAATGAGTTAAGTGAATGAGTTAAGTGAATGAGTTAAGTGAATGAGTTAAGTGAATGAGTTAAGTGAATGAGTTAAGTGAATGAGTCAAGTGAATGAGTTAAGTGAATGAGTCAAGTGAATGAGTCAAGTGAATGAGTTAAGTGAATGAGTCAAGTGAATGAGTTAAGTGAATGAGTCAAGTGAATGAGTCAAGTGAATGAGTTAAGTGAATGAGTCAAGTGAATGAGTTAAGTGAATGAGTTAAGTGAATGAGTTAAGTGAATGAGTTAAGTGAATGAGTTAAGTGAATGAGTTAAGTGAATGAGTTAAGTGAATGAGTTAAGTGAATGAGTTAAGTGAATGAGTTAAGTGAATGAGTTAAGTGAATGAGTTAAGTGAATGAGTTAAGTGAATGAGTTAAGTGAATGAGTTAAGTGAATGAGTTAAGTGAATGAGTTAAGTGAATGAGTTAAGTGAATGAGTTAAGTGAATGAGTTAAGTGAATGAGTTAAGTGAATGAGTCAAGTGAATGAGTTAAGTGAATGAGTTAAGTGAATGAGTTAAGTGAATGAGTTAAGTGAATGAGTTAAGTGAATGAGTTAAGTGAATGAGTTAAGTGAATGAGTTAAGTGAATGAGTTAAGTGAATGAGTTAAGTGAATGAGTTAAGTGAATGAGTTAAGTGAATGAGTTAAGTGAATGAGTTAAGTGAATGAGTTAAGTGAATGAGTTAAGTGAATGAGTTAAGTGAATGAGTTAAGTGAATGAGTTAAGTGGCGCTTTGCATTAAAGTGGAACCCCCATTAAGGCCCCTAAAAATCTGAAAAAGTAGGTCTTGCAAAGGAGGGAGTCTTAAAAAGGAGGAGATGTCTGCTCCAGCCCCACTTTCTTTCGGCGTTCCTCAAGGTTCAGTACTCGGTCCCATCCTTTTCATCATGTACACTAAGCCCCTCTCCACACTGATTCAAAACCATTCTGTTTTAAATCAGTCTTTTGCTGATGACACCCAGCTGTATAAACCCAGTCCCCCTGCAGAGACACATTCCGCCATCCAGACATGCATTACTGATGTTAAATCTTGGATGGTCGATAACAAACTTAAGCTGAATGATGATAAGACTGAAGTCTTACTGTGCAAAAAGAAGAACACTACATTTCCCTCTCCCCAACCTGTTTCTGTTCAAATAGGCAACACCGACATTCTTTTCTCACCATCAGCTAGAAACCTTGGATTCACCCTTTCATCTGACATGACCCTTAACAAACATATATCTTTAGTCTGTAGAGCAGCTTATTTTGAGCTTCGTAAGATCAGCACCATTCGCCACACACTCTCCTCTCAAACAACTAATACTCTTGTCTGTGCCTTTGTTCTTTCTAAACTTGACTACTGCAACTCTCTTCTCTCTGTACCTCCTGCATAAACTACAAAAAGTCCAAAACTCGGCAGCACGCCTCATTCTGAAAGCACGAAAACGAGATCACGCAACACCACTTCTTCACACACTGCACTAGTTACCTATTCAAGCACGCATTGACTACAAACTGTCCACCCTCTGCTAACTTCTTTTCTGGCTCGTCTCCTGCTTACTTCTCTGAACTCCTCACCGTCTATTCTCCAGCAAGACAGATTTTTATGAAGATGCCGTGCCTCTTCTGACTGTCGCATCCTCACCATTCCACACACCAAAACCAAAACATACGGACAACGCACTTTTACTTTCTGCGCACCCACACAATGGAATTCTATCCCCTTTCACATCTGCCACTCTCAGTCACCCCAAGCATTCAAACGAGCACTTAAAACACACCTCTTCAAGAAATACAACCCCTGATTTTGTTTTCTCAGTCCATCAGTAGGCTACATGTAGTGTATTTGTTGTTTTAGTGATAATGTGATAATGTATATAAACATCTAAGGCTGTTTTCAGTATTGTTGATAACATGTTCTGTTTGATTAAGGGTATTCAGCTGGTATTTCCTTGTTTTCACTACCTATTTTATTCATGTTTTTATTACTTACATATTCACCCTTAACCCACCAGAAGCGGCCATGGCACTCATCCTTCCTCATGGGAGGCTGTCAATGAAGGAGCAGCCTACCTGTTTCAGAGTGTTGTTGCTGAAAAGATATCGCAGTTTATGCGTGTGTGTGCATGTTAGTATGGCTGATGGGGTCTATGTCAACCAAAAGAGTGGGATTCCCTGTAGGTGGAGTTCCTTGAGGTGGATTCCCTGTATCGTGAGGTCGAATCCCGGTCGCTGCCGCCTGGTGGGTTAAGAGTGGAGATTTTTCCGATCTCCCAGGTCAACTTATGTGCAGACCTGCTAGTGACTTAACCCCCTTCGTGTGTACACGCAAGCACAAGACCAAGTGCGCACGGAAAAGATCCTGTAATCCATGTCAGAGTTCGGTGGGTTATAGAAACACGAAAATACCCAGCATGCCTCCCCCGAAATCGGCGTATGCTGCCTGAATGGCGGGGTAAAAACGGTCATACACGTAAAAATCCACTCGTGCTAAAAACATGAGTGAACGTGGGAGTCTAAGCCCATGAACGAAGAAGAAGAAGAAGAAGAAGATTCCCTGTATACAACCTGTATACAGGGAATACTACAGGGTGTAGTTCCTCTAGCGTTTCGCTGATTTCGCTGAAAGTCAGGTGATGTATCGCAACATCGGTAGAATTTGATGTTTTTCGAGCTTTTTTTATATTTCTTAGAAATTCGAGTATGGTTTGCAAGTTTTATTGGAAAAACTCCACCCTGTGGGATTCCCTGTATACAGGAAATCTCCCTACAGGAACTCAACCTAGAGGGAATCCCACTCTTTTGGTCGACATAGACCCCATCAGCGTTAGTGTGGGAGTGTTCAAGTTAACTTGTTTTATTTTGAAAACACTGTAGTTCTGATCGATATTAAAATGGTGTTATGGTGGATGGATCATGCAGTACGTATAGCCTTTGGCAATCACATTGTTCATGTAAAAACGCATTTTTATATACTTTGTACTTATATTGCCTGCACAGGGTTATTACTAAGCCCAAGTACGTTGACCTTTTGTTTCTCCACCGTTAATTGTTACTTTAGTTTATTTTTCACAGTGATCATTGCCCGCAGTGAAATCTGATGAAAAAGGGAAGGCTTCAATTTTAACATTTCTATGTGCACACATTTGGTGAGGGGATCGATCCTTTGGTGAACCATTTTGTGTTGATTGCTTACTTAGAAATGAAATGAAAGTGTATCGATGTTGTAATTCATTGTTCACAGAGATTGCCCACTGTGAAATGCGATGAAAATGCTCAATTTGACAATTTCTGCAAGCACACATTAGTCGAGGGGACCTGTCCTTTGGGCTCTATTTTGTATTGATTGCTTACTGTGAAATGTGATGAAAAGGCTTCAATTTTACTATTTCTGTATGCACACACATATGGTGAGGAGATCCCATTTTGAATAGATTAATTGCCCAATGTGAAATGTGATGAAAAGGTTTCAATTTTACAATTTCTGTACACATTTGGTGAGTGAATTCTATTTTGTGACCACTTTTGACAAGGTTTGTGCACCATTTACTAATTGTTTCCCCTTAACTTGTATCCTGAATATTAGTTTCCACACTTTTTCGGGGGAGATTATGTTGCAATGGTTTTGTGTATGGATTGATTTTTGTTAAATGTCGTGTCTGTTTTGGCATTTGTGTGTGTGTGTCAGTGTGTGTGTGTGGTGTCCATGTGTGTGAAATTCATGTGAGAAAGAAGGAATTGAAAAGACAGAAAGATTGATTATCGATGCACATGCTTTGAGCTACAAGGCTCAAGGTCATCTTTGCGCTTATTGTATCATTTATATGGTGAACCAGGTTTTGTCTTTCAGAAAGATATTTTGCAACAATTTAACACAAATTGAACATTATAAAACAAATAAAATGTTAACCAGCTCCAAATTCTTTCCTTTGTTCAGAATTACTATGCTGCTGTTGTTCATCATTTTTGCATGTCAGTGTGTTAGTGTGCGTGCGTGTGTGTGTTTAGATGTGTGTTTGTGCGTGTGTGTGTGTGTTTCTTTTTGTGTATGCATGGCTGTGCTTGTGTGCCATTCTCTGTGCACGTGTAGGTGGGTAAGTGTCGCAAATAAAGTGCACAATATTCCAGCATGCTGTCGTAATTGGTCTTTGTCCAAAGAAGTTAATTGATGAACATTTACCCAACCAGAAGAACTACTTTAAGCACAGACGAGAGATATCAGACACTACACTTTCAACATCTACTTATAGAAAAACTCAAGTGTATGCACGACCAGGTTGACATGCAGCAGAAGTAAAAAAGAACTCGTACAATAAACTGACACTTTAAGCATTTATTCTGCAGCAAACTCTCACCGAATCAATCACCCAATCAGATTCAGGCTACACAAATAAAATTCAGCCAATCGTATCACTCCTTCTTTTGCTTGGAGTCGCTGCCGCCCGTCAGACAGCAGAAGATGGAGGTCAGGACGAGGGTCACGGCGAATCCAGCAATCACAACCAACGTCATGGTCCGATTCTCACCCTCAAGCTGATCCTGAAAAGAGAGAAAAACACGGAGTTCAAAGACGCACGTTTATTGACGAATACCCTGGAACCCCCTTTGGTTTAAACAAGTTTATTCAATAAATTCCATTGGTACTATTACCGCATACATGAAATAAGGAACATGGAGCACAACAAGCTAGGCTTATGAGCGTACTCTTAAAAGCAAATGAAATTTGGTGGACGATTTTAATATAACAAATTTGAAATAATGTCAAAATAATAATGGTAAATTATGGTAGACAAACATGTAACAATAAAAGGAGAAAAAAAAAGAAACCCCCAAAAAAAACCCAATGCTAAACTAACAACAGTACTCACACGCGCTTGCACACTCACTCGCACACACACGAATACAATGACTTCCACATGGTTGAAAATAGAATACTACCAGAACAAGGAAATGTAAACAGTACTGCACATGGTCGTTTTGAACATGGATGAGATAAATGCATTCATTATTCAAAACGTTTGCTTAATAAGAAGGAAAGGGGTGAGAAAATTGCTAACGCCCTGACCCAGGGTCGAACTCGCAGCCTCTCGCTTCCGAGGCAAGTGTGTTTACCACTCGGCCACCCAGACCTCATGTTCATGACCTCAGTAAATTCACCCCCATTTTAAGACTTCATCCTTTTTCTTCTTCTTCTTCTGCGTTCATGGGCTGAAACTCCCACGTACACTCGTGTTTTTGCACGAGTGGAATTTTACGTGTATGACCGTTTTTACCCCGCCATTTAGGCAGCCATACGTCGCTTTCGGAGGAAGCATGCTGGATATTTTCGTGTTTCTATAACCCACCGAACTCTGACATGGATTACAGGATCTTTTCCGTGCGCACTTGGTCTTGTGCTTGCGTGTACACACGAAGGGGGATAAGCCACAAGCAGGTCTGCACATAAGTTGACCTGGGAGATCGGAAAAATCTCCACACTTAACCCACCAGGCGGCCGCGATTCGAACCCTCGAACTTCCGATTAAGAGGCCGACGCCCTACCACATCCTTTTTCAGACCTGATTTTCTCACATATTTGAAGGCCTTAAAAGAGGGGTTCCACTGTAGCAGCGTTAAAAGTGTGTCTACTTTTGACGTAAATGCTGCGTAGCACCAATTTTTTCATTCCATGGAATGATGAAAATCTCGCTGCCTTATCGCCATGCGTCATATTGCCACCGCACAACGATAGGCCTCGTTGTTACAGTTACCTTCGCATCCATGCCGCACCATCATTGCGTCAGAATGAAAAAAACCCAGCTTTATGTCTCTGCAAATATAAAAGCATACAGCAGGGCGGGGATGTAGCTCAGTCGGTAGCGCGCTGGATTTGTATCCAGTTGGCCGCTGTCAGCGTCAGTTCGTCCCCACGTTCGGCGAGAGATTTATTTCTCAGAGTCAACTTTGTGTGCAGACTCTCCTCGGTGTCCGAACACCCCCATGTGTACACGCAAGCACAAGACCAAGTGCGCACGAAAAAGATCCTGTAATCCATGTCAGAGTTCGGTGGGTTATAGAAACACGAAAATACCCAGCATGCTTCCTCCGAAAGCGGCGTATGGCTGCCTAAATGGCGGGGTAAAAACGGTCATACACGTAAAAGCCGTGGGAGTTTCAGCCCATGAACGAACAAACAAAAAAACAAAGCATACAGCTGTTACAACCATATTTAGGCGTAAGTAAACAAAACCCCACAGTTACCGGTCGACACTTCATTCTCACACGTACCTTCAGATACTTGGCGATGCCTTCTGTCAGAGCATCACTGAAAAAGACAAAACATCACAAGATCAATCTTGCCTTTACTAGATTCTGTGTGTGTGTGCTTCAGTGCAGCATGCATGGTTAAGCGTGTGTGTGTGTGCTTCAGTGCAGCATGCATGGTTAAGCGTGTGTGTCTGTGCTTCAGTGCAGCATGCATGGTTTAGCGTGTGTGTGTGTGCTTCAGTGCAGCATGCATGGTTAAGCGTGTGTGTGTGTGCTTCAGTGCAGCATGCATGGTTAAGCGTGTGTGTGTGTGCTTCAGTGCAGCATGCATGGTTAAGCGTGTGTGTGTGTGCTTCAGTGCAGCATGCATGGTTAAGCGTGTGTGTCTGTGCTTCAGTGCAGCATGCATGGTTAAGCGTGTGTGTCTGTGCTTCAGTGCAGCATGCATGGTTAAGCGTGTGGGTGTGTGCTTCAGTGCAGCATGCATGGTTAAGCGTGTGTGTCTGTGCTTCAGTGCAGCATGCATGGCTAAGCGTGTGTGTCTGTGCTTCAGTGCAGCATGCATGGCTAAGCGTGTGTGTCTGTGCTTCAGTGCAGCATGCATGGTTAAGCATGTGGGTGTGTGCTTTCTTCTGCAAGCTTGTTGGTCTGTTTGTGTCTATCTGTGTGATGCAGTAGTGAGTCAATGTCTTTGTGTGTGATGCAGTAGTGAGTCAATGTCTTTGTGTGTGATGCAGTAGTGAGTCAATGTCTTTGTGTGTGATGCAGTAGTGAGTCAATGTCTTTGTGTGTGATGCAGTAGCGAGTCAGTGTCTTTGTGTGTGATGCAGTAGTGAGTCAATGTCTTTGTGTGTGATGGAGTAGTGAGTCAATGTCTTTGTGTGTGATGCAGTAGTGAGTCAATGTCTTTGTGTGTGTGCTGCAGTAGTGAGTCAATGTCTTTGTGTGTGCTGCAGTAGTGAGTCAATGTCTTTGTGTGTGATGCAGTAGTGAGTCAATGTCTTTGTGTGTGATGCAGTAGTGAGTCAATGTCTTTGTGTGTGCTGTCGTTGGGTGGACGTGCATGTTGTTTTCTTTCTTTATTTGGTGTTTAACGTCGTTTTCAACCATTCAAGGTTATATCGCGACGGGGGAAGGGGGGAGATGGGATAGGGGAAAGGGGGGAGATGGGATAGAGCCACTTGTTAATTGTTTCTTGTTCACAAAAGCACTAATCAAAAAATTGCTCCAGGGGCTTGCAACGTAGTACAATATATATGACCTTACTGGGAGAATGCAAGTTTCCAGTACAAAGGACTCAACATTTCTTACATACTGCTTGACTAAAATCTTTACAAACATTGACTATATTCTATACAAGAAACACTTAACAATGTTAAAAGGAGAAACAGAATCCGTTAAGTGAGTTAAGTGAATGAGTCAAGTGAATGAGTTAAGTGAATGAGTTAAGTGAATGAGTCAAGTGAATGAGTTAAGTGAATGAGTTAAGTGAATGAGTTAAGTGAATGAGTTAAGTGAATGAGTTAAGTGAATGAGTTAAGTGAATGAGTTAAGTGAATGAGTTAAGTGAATGAGTTAAGTGAATGAGTTAAGTGAATGAGTTAAGTGAATGAGTTAAGTGAATGAGTTAAGTGAATGAGTTAAGTGAATGAGTTAAGTGAATGAGTTAAGTGAATGAGTTAAGTGAATGAGTCAAGTGAATGAGTTAAGTGAATGAGTTAAGTGAATGAGTCAAGTGAATGAGTTAAGTGAATGAGTTAAGTGGCGCTTTGCATTAAAGTGGAACCCCCATTAAGGCCCCTAAAAATCTGAAAAAGTAGGTCTTGCAAAGGAGGGAGTCTTAAAAAGGAGGAGATGTCTGCTCCAGCCCCACTTTCTTTCGGCGTTCCTCAAGGTTCAGTACTCGGTCCCATCCTTTTCATCATGTACACTAAGCCCCTCTCCACACTGATTCAAAACCATTCTGTTTTAAATCAGTCTTTTGCTGATGACACCCAGCTGTATAAACCCAGTCCCCCTGCAGAGACACATTCCGCCATCCAGACCATTCAGACATGCATTACTGATGTTAAATCTTGGATGGTCGATAACAAACTCAAGCTGAATGATGATAAGACTGAAGTCTTACTGTGCAAAAAGAAGAACACTACATTTCCCTCTCCCCAACCTGTTTCAGTTCAAATAGGCAACACCGACATTCTTTTCTCACCATCAGCTAGAAACCTTGGATTCACCCTTTCATCTGACATGACCCTTAACAAACATATATCTTTAGTCTATAGAGCAGCTTATTTTGAGCTTCGTAAGATCAGCACCATTCGCCACACACTCTCCTCTCAAACAACTAACACTCTTGTCTGTGCCTTTGTTCTTTCTAAACTTGACTACTGCAACTCTCTTCTCTCTGGCTGTCCTCTGTACCTCCTGCATAAACTACAAAAAGTCCAAAACTCGGCAGCACGCCTCATTCTGAAAGCACGAAAACGAGATCACGCAACACCACTTCTTCACACACTGCACTGGTTACCTATTCAAGCACGCATTGACTACAAACTGTCCACCCTCTGCTTTAACTTCTTTTCTGGCTCGTCTCCTGCTTACTTCTCTGAACTCCTCACCGTCTATTCTCCAGCAAGACAGATTTTTATGAAGATGCCGTGCCTCTTCTGACTGTCGCATCCTCACCATTCCACACACCAAAACCAAAACATACGGACAACGCACTTTTACTTTCTGCGCACCCACACAATGGAATTCTATCCCCTTTCACATCCGCCACTCTCAGTCACCCCAAGCATTCAAACGAGCACTGAATAAAACACACCTCTTCAAGAAATATAACCCCTGATTTTGTTTTCTCAGTCCATCAGTAGGCTACATGTAGTGTATTTGTTGTTTTAGTGATAATGTGATAATGTATATAAACATCTAAGGCTGTTTTCAGTATTGTTGATAACATGTTCTGTTTGATTAAGGGTATTCAGCTGGTATTTCCTTGTTTTCACTACCTATTTTATTCATGTTTTTATTACTTAGTTAGTGGAAGAATCTTTTGTAATGTATGTTTGATGGTGTATGCTTTTAATTAAGCGTTGCTGACTATGAAATGTAGATGTAAATGCTTGTATAACTGTGTTTTAATTTTAAATGTGTCAAGCGCAAAGAGCATAATTGTAAAGTTATGGGATGGAGCCACTTGTCAATTGTTTCTTGTTCACAAAAGCACAAATCAAAAATTTGCTCCAGGGGCTTGCAACATAGTACAATATATTACCTTACTGGGAGAATGCAAGTTTCCAGTACAAAGGACTTAACATTTCTTACATACTGCTTGACTAAAATCTTAACAAAAATTGACTATATTCTATACAAGAAACACTTAACAAGGGTAAAAGGAGAAACAGAATCCGTTAGTCGCCTCTTACGACATGCTGGGGAGCATCGGGTAAATTCTTTCTCGTCCCAACCAATATGGGACTCCCCCTAACCCGCGGGGGGTGTTTTTCAGGGTAGCCATGCTCATAATTTTCATGTTTCTATTATAACCCATTGAACTCTGACATCGATTATTTGATCTTTTCTGTGAGCACTTGGTCTTAAAATGTGCTTGCGTGTACACACGAAAAGGGATAAGGCGCTAGCAGGTCTGCACATAAGTTGGGCGGGGATATAGCTCAGTTGGTAGCGCGCTGGATTTGTATTCAGTTGGCCGCTGTTAGCGTGAGTTCGATCCCAGGTTCGGCGGAAATTTATTTCAGAGTCAACTTTGTGTGCAGACTCTCTTCGGTGTCCGAACCATCCCCCCGTGTACACTACATTGGGTGTGCACGTTAAAGATCCCACGATTGACAAAAGGGTCTTTCCTGGCAAAATTGCTTAGGCACAGTTAATAATTGTCTACCTATACCCGTGTGACTTGGAATAATAGGCCGTGAAAAGTAGGATATGCGCCGAAATGGCTGCGATCTGCTGGCCAATGTGAATGCGTGATGTATTGTGTAAAAAATTCCATCTCACACGGCATAAATAAATCCCTGCGCCTTGAATATGTGCGCGATATAAATTGCATAAAAAAAATAAAAAATAAAAATCCCTGCGCTTAGAACTGTACCCACGGAATACGCGCGATATAAGCCTCATATTGATTGATTGATTGATTGATAAGTTGACCTTGGAGATCGGAAAAATATTCACCCTTAACCCACCAGAAGCGGCCATGATTCGAACACTCATCCTTCCTCATGGGAGGCTGTCAATGAAGGAGCAGCCTACCTGTTTCAGAGTGTTGTTGCTGAAAAGATATCGCAGTTTAATTATTTCATTTTTTTTTCATTTCCATTACTTTATTGTCCCATCGCTGGGAAATTCGGGTCGCTTCCTCCCAGTGGAAAGCTAGCAGCAACGTAGTCGCGCTACCCAGGTGTCTGCGTGTTTAGGTGTATTCAGCCACCTGCACTTATGGCAGAATGACCAAGGTCTTTTACGTGCCATTGTGATGACACGGGGGTGGGACATGGCTTCCGTCTCTGGGTCTGCACATAATATTGACCCGTGTCCGTCCCGGCCCGAATTCGAACCTGCGACCTTCCGATCACAAGTCCAGTGCTCTACCAACTGAGCTACCGGGCCCCCGTGTGTAGTTGCATGTTAGTATGGCTGATGGGGTCTATGTCAACCAAAAGAGTGGGATTCCCTGTAGGTGGAGTTCCTGTAGGTGGATTCCCTGTATACAACCTGTATACAGGGAATACTACAGGGTGTAGTTCCTGTAGCGTTTCGCTGATATCGCTGAAAGTCAGGTGATGTATCGCAACATCGGTAGAATTTGATGTTTTTCGAGCTTTTAACTCCACCCTGTGGGATTCCCTGTATACAGGAAATCTCGCTACAGGAACTCCACCTACAGGGAATCCCACTCTTTTGGTCGACATAGACCCCATCAGCGTTAGTGTGGGAGTGTTCAAGTTAACTTGTTTTATTTTGAAAACACTGTAGTTCTGATCGATATTAAAATGGTGTTATGGTGGATGGATCATGCAGTACGTATAGCCTTTGGCAATCACATTGTTCATGTAAAAACGCATTTTTATATACTTTGTACTTATATTGCCTGCACAGGGTTATTACTAAGCCCAAGTACGTTGACCTTTTGTTTCTCCACCGTTAATTGTTACTTCAGTTCATTTTTCACAGTGATCATTGCCCGCAGTGAAATCTGATGAAAAAGGGAAGGCTTCAATTTTAACATTTCTATGTGCACACATTTGGTGAGCTAGGGGATCGATCCTTTGGTGAACCATTTTGTGTTGATTGCTTACTTAGAAATGAAATGAAAGTGTATCGATGTTGTAATTCATTGTTCACAGAGATTGCCCACTGTGAAATGCGATGAAAATGCTCAATTTGACAATTTCTGCAAGCACACATTAGTCGAGGGGACCTGTCCTTTGGGCTCTATTTTGTATTGATTGCTTACTGTGAAATGTGATGAAAAGGCTTCAATTTTACTATTTCTGTATGCACACACATATGGTGAGGAGATCCCATTTTGAATAGATTAATTGCCCAATGTGAAATGTGATGAAAAGGTTTCAATTTTACAATTTCTGTACACATTTGGTGAGTGAATTCTATTTTGTGACCACTTTTGACAAGGTTTGTGCACCATTTACTAATTGTTTCCCCTTAACTTGTATCCTGAATATTAGTTTCCACACTTTTTCGGGGGAGATTATGTTGCAATGGTTTTGTGTATGGATTGATTTTTGTTAAATGTCGTGTCTGTTTTGGCATTTGTGTGTGTGTGTGTGTGTGTCAGTGTGTGTGTGTGGTGTACATGTGTGTGAAATTCATGTGAGAAAGAAGGAATTGAAAAGACAGAAAGATTGATTATCGATGCACATGCTTTGAGCTACAAGGCTCAAGGTCATCTTTGCGCTTATTGTATCATTTATATGGTGAACCAGGTTTTGTCTTTCAGAAAGATATTTTGCAACAATTTAACACAAATTGAACATTATAAAACAAATAAAATGTTAACCAGCTCCAAATTCTTTCATTTGTTCAGAATTACTATGCTGCTGTTGTTCATCATGTTTGCATGTCAGTGTGTTAGTGTGTGTGTTTAGATGTGTGTGTTTGTGCGTGTTGTGTGTGTTTCTTTTTGTGTATGCATGGCTGTGCTTGTGTGCCATTCTCTGTGCACGTGTAGGTGGGTAAGTGTCGCAAATAAAGTGCACAATATTCCAGCATGCTGTCGTAATTGGTCTTTGTCCAAAGAAGTTAATTGATGAACATTTACCCAACCAGAAGAACTACTTTAAGCACAGACGAGAGATATCAGACACTACACTTTCAACATCTACTTATAGAACAAGAGGCGAAGCCTTCAAGGCTCACGTAAGAAATCGACAAACAGTAACACAAACTCAATCACTCCGTTACACACACACACACACACACACAGTAAGCATAGGTGAAACTGTGCAAGAAAGCGAGACCCTGGATCTGCCAAGTAGTCTCGGCCCGCTCACAATAACAATGACCGAGACGTTCAGTAATTCCTTTGCGTGACGTCTAACCCTCTCACGTCATAATGTGACGTCTTCAAATAGTTTCTATCACACACGTCAAACACTTTTGACCGAGACTGACGTAATCCATAGACTCGGAAATGTTAAAGTTTCTATCACACACACACACACACACACGCACGCACGCACGCACGCACGCACAGACAGACAAAGTTTATCATCGCATAGGCTACACTTACGTGAGCCAAAAACTCAAGTGTATGCACGACCAGGTTGACATGCAGCAGAAGTAAAAAAGAACTTGGACAATAAACTGACACTTCAAGCATTTATTCTGCAGCAAACTCTCACCGAATCAATCACCCAATCAGATTCAGGCTACACAAATAAAATTCAGCCAATCGTATCACTCCTTTTTTTGCTTGGAGTCGCTGCCGCCCGTCAGACAGCAGAAGATGGAGGTCAGGACGAGGGTCACGGCGAATCCAGCAATCACAACCAAGGTCATGGTCCGATTCTCACCCTCAAGCTGATCCTGAAAAGAGAAAAACACGGAGTTCAAAGACGCACGTTTATTCACGAATACCCTGGAACCCCCCTTTAAGACTGCTCAATTTAAGACTGCTCAATTTAAGACTGCTCAATTTAAGACGGCTCAATTTAAGACGGCTCAATTTAAGACGGCTCAATTTAAGACTTCCCCCTTTCAAGACCTTGTTTTTTCATAACTCCTGTAAATCAAAGGCGATGTCGACATGTCAGACGCACAACACAAAACAGTGTTTTCTTTCAAAACAAACACAGAACAGCGTGTTTCCCATGTGACATCCCCAAAAATGTGTTTCGTGTTTTCGCATCGTGTTTAGGGTTTTAGAGCATGCTCTAAAATTTGAAAACACTTTGATAGTCAGCCAATGAACGCAGACAATCAATTCACGTGATTCGGTTTCCGGCACTGCGAAGAGAGAAAAAAAAGAGGCCGACCGAACTCTGACATGGATTACAGGATCTTTTCCGTGCGCATTTGGGCTTGTGCTTGCGTGTACACACAAAGGGGGATAATGCACTTGCAGGTCTGCACATAAGTTGACCTGGGAGATCGGAAAAATCTCCACACTTAACCCACCAGGCAGCTGCGGCCGGGATTCGAACCCTCGACCTTCCGATTAAGAGGCCGACATCTTTTTATTTTTTATTTTATTTTTTTATTTTTTTACACGTTTTTAATTCTTTTTGGTACACGACTTCAACATCAGACAGCAACACCAAATAACATCAACCATACAAAACTGTGCAAGAGGCCGATGTCTTACCACATCCTTTTTCAGACCTGATTTTCTCACATATTTGAAGGCCTTAAAAGAGGGGTTCCACTGTAGCAGCGTTAAAAGTGTGTCTACTTTTGATGTAAATGCTGTGTAGTACCAATTTTTTCATTCCATGGAATGATGAAAATCTCGCTGCCTTATCGCCATGCGTCATATTGCCACCGCACAATGATAGGCCTCGTTGTTACAGTTACCTTCGCATCCCTGCCGCACCATCATTGCGTCAGAATGAAAAAAAAACACAGCTTTATGTCTCTGCAAATATAAAAGCATACAGCAGGGCGGGGATGTAGCTCAGTCGGTAGCGCGCTGGATTTGTATCCAGTTGGCCGCTGTCAGCGTCAGTTCGTCCCCACGTTCGGCGAGAGATTTATTTCTCAGAGTCAACTTTGTGTGCAGACTCTCCTCGGTGTCCGAACACCCCCGTGTGTACACGCAAGTACAAGACCAAGTGCGCACGAAAAAGATCCTGTAATCCATGTCAGAGTTCGGTGGGTTATAGAAACACGAAAATACCCAGCATGCTTCCTCCGAAAGCGGCGTATGGCTGCCTAAATGGCGGGGTAAAAACGGTCATACACGTAAAAGCCGTGGGAGTTTCAGCCCATGAACGAACAAACAAAAAAACAAAGCATACAGCTGTTACAACCATAGACACTTCATTCTCACACCTACCTTCAGATACTTGGCGATGCCTTCTGTCAGAGCATCACTGAAAAAGACAAAACATCACAAGATCAATCTTGCCTTTACTAGATTCTGTGTGTGTGTGCTTCAGTGCAGCATGCATGGTTAAGCTGTGGGTGTGTGCTTTCTTCTGCAAGCTTGTTGGTCTGTTTGTGTCTATCTGTGTGATGCAGTAGTGAGTCAATGTCTTTGTGTGTGATGCAGTAGTGAGTCAATGTCTTTGTGTGTGATGCAGTAGTGAGTCAATGTCTTTGTGTGTGATGCAGTAGTGAGTCAATGTCTTTGTGTGTGATGCAGTAGTGAGTCAATGTCTTTGTGTGTGATGCAGTAGTGAGTCAATGTCTTTGTGTGTGATGCAGTAGTGAGTCAATGTCTTTGTGTGTGATGCAGTAGTGAGTCAATGTCTTTGTGTGTGATGCAGTAGTGAGTCAATGTCTTTGTGTGTGATGCAGTAGTGAGTCAATGTCTTTGTGTGTGATGCAGTAGTGAGTCAATGTCTTTGTGTGTGATGCAGTAGTGAGTCAATGTCTTTGTGTGAGATGCAGTAGTGAGTCAATGTCTTTGTGTGTGATGCAGTAGTGAGTCAATGTCTTTGTGTGGACGTGCATGCTGTATGGATGCACTCGTTTCCTTCCTTGTGTGTGTCTGTGACACTTTGTCTGCCTGCGTCTTTTCTGTATTCATCTATCTTTTTTCAGTCTTACAGTCAAAGTTGTATACATTCGTGTGTCTGTGACACTTTGTCTGCCTGCGTCTATTCTGTATTCATCTATCTTTTTTCAGTCTTACAGTCAAAGTTGTATACATTCGTGTGTCTGTGACACTTTGTCTGCCTGCGTCTTTTCTGTATTCATCTATCTTTTTTCAGTCTTACAGTCAAAGTTGTATACATTCGTGTGTCTGTGACACTTTGTCTGCCTGCGTCTTTTCTGTATTCATCTATCTTTTTTCAGTCTTACAGTCAAAGTTGTATACATTTAAGCAACAATGATCATGCACGACACGGTGATCTCTGCAGGGACTAGTGACTACTCGTGTGACTTGGAATAAAGGCCGTGAAATGTGAATGCACGGCCTAATAGGCTTGAGGTTTGCTGGCCGATGTGAATGCGTGATATATTGTGTAAAAAATTCCATCTCACACGGCATAAAAAATTGTAAAGCGCATTGAGCATATAATATATGATTAAGCGCTATAGCAAATGTCCATTATTATTGTATTGTGACGTCTGTCTCTGTGTTTGTCTGTCTGTTCTCTTGTCTGTCTGTCTGTCTGTCGTCAGTGTAAGTATAACAGTCAGTGTTGTGGGATTCAAGCAACAATGACTCACAAGGCGGTAGGCTGTATAGGTACAAGGGACCTTTTGACGTGTAACGTTTCTGTCTGTCTGTATTTATTCTGTCTGGGTGTCCGCCTGTCTATCTGTGTCTGTCTGTCTGTATTTATTCTGTCTGGGTGTCCGCCTGTCTATCTGTGTCTGTCTGTCTGTATTTATTCTGTCTGGGTGTCCGCCTGTCTATCTGTGTCTGTCTGTCTGTATTTATTCTGTCTGGGTGTCCGCCTGTCTATCTGTGTCTGTCTGTCTGTATTTATTCTGTCTGGGTGTCCGCCTGTCTATCTGTGTCTGTCTGTCTGTATTTATTCTGTCTGGGTGTCCGCCTGTCTATCTCTGTCTGTCTGTCTGTATTTATTCTGTCTGGGTGTCCGCCTGTCTATCTCTGTCTGTCTGTCTGTATTTATTCTGTCTGGGTGTCCGCCTGTCTATCTCTGTCTGTCTGTCTGTATTTATTCTGTCTGGGTGTCCGCCTGTCTATCTGTGTCTGTCTGTCTGTATTTATTCTGTCTGGGTGTCCGCCTGTCTATCTCTGTCTGTCTGTCTGTATTTATTCTGTCTGGGTGTCCGCCTGTCTATCTGTGTCTGTCTGTCTGTATTCATTCTGTCTGGGTGTCCGCCTGTCTATCTGTGTCTGTCTGTCTGTATTTATTCTGTCTGGGTGTCCGCCTGTCTATCTGTGTCTGTCTGTCTGTATTTATTCTGTCTGGGTGTCCGCCTGTCTATCTGTGTCTGTCTGTCTGTATTTATTCTGTCTGGGTGTCCGCCTGTCTATCTGTGTCTGTCTGTCTGTTTTTATTCTGTCTGGGTGTCCGCCTGTCTATCTGTGTCTGTCTGTCTGTATTTATTCTGTCTGGGTGTCCGCCTGTCTATCTGTGTCTGTCTGTCTGTTTTTATTCTGTCTGGGTGTCCGCCTGTCTATCTGTGTCTGTCTGTCTGTTTTTATTCTGTCTGGGTGTCCGCCTGTCTATCTGTGTCTGTCTGTCTGTATTTATTCTGTCTGGGTGTCCGCCTGTCTATCTGTGTCTGTCTGTCTGTTTTTATTCTGTCTGGGTGTCCGCCTGTCTATCTGTGTCTGTCTGTCTGTTTTTATTCTGTCTGGGTGTCCGCCTGTCTATCTGTGTCTGTCTGTCTGTATTTATTCTGTCTGGGTGTCCGCCTGTCTATCTGTGTCTGTCTGTCTGTTTTTATTCTGTCTGGGTGTCCGCCTGTCTATCTGTGTCTGTCTGTCTGTATTTATTCTGTCTGGGTGTCCGCCTGTCTATCTGTGTCTGTCTGTCTGTATTTATTCTGTCTGGGTGTCCGCCTGTCTATCTGTGTCTGTCCGTCTATTGTTACTTTTAGTCTGGCAGTCAGTGATGTGAGCAGTCGAGCAACAATGACTCACAGTGCGGTGGGCTGTCCTGGTACTTGGAACCACTATATGTTTTTGTCTGTCTGTGTCAATCTGTGAATTGTCTGTCTGTGTCGATCTGTGAATTGTCTGTCTGTGTCGATCTGTGAATTGTCTGTCTGTGTCGATCTGTGAATTGTCTGTCTGTGTCGATCTGTGAATTGTCTGTCTGTGTCGATCTGTGAATTGTCTGTCTGTGTCGATCTGTGAATTGTCTGTCTTTGTCGATCTGTGAATTGTGTGTCTGTGTTGATCTGTGAATTGTCTGTCTGTGTTGATCTGTGAATTGTCTGTCTGTGTCGATCTGTGAATTGTCTGTGTTGATCTGTGAATTGTCTGTCTGTGTCGATCTGTGAATTGTCTGTCTGTGTCGATCTGTGAATTGTCTGTCTTTGTCGATCTGTGAATTGTCTGTCTGTGTCGATCTGTGAATTGTCTGTCCATGTCGATCTGTGAATTGTCTGTCTGTGTCGATCTGTGAATTGTCTGTCTCTGCTGGTCTATTGTATAGTTTCAGACTAACAGTCAGTGTTGCGAGCGGTCATGCAATAGTTACTCACAAGGCGGTGGGCTGCACAGGGACCGGTGACCCCTTGACGTTTCTGTACCAGGATTTGACGAAGGTCGTGAGGGACGGTATGTCCCACTTCTTTGTCTCATAGCGATACATTTTGCCTTCACGGAAACTGAAAGAGAGCACCCACACAACAATTAACCCTTAGGCTGGTTGTCGCGACATATGTCGCGCTACGTTACGTATACTGTCACCTGGTTGTCACGACATATGTCGCGCTACTGGCTCAGTCTGTTTGGTCGGTTCCGATTACCTCCCATGGATGCGAAAACCTATATGACCGTTTTTCTTTATTTTTCTCTCTGTTAATTCACCAGTGGCTATGTAACATGTGTTACAGAATTGCACCAGTGTAAGGGTTAAGTAACAAACAAATGTTGTTGTTTTTAAATGTACGTTAACCACTGGATTTCATTTATTATTGTAACAACAAAACATCGTCAGTGGCCTTCGAAGACCTCGTAACTTACATTTTCCTGATTTTCGGATTTTTGCATGGTTCCGTCCCTTGATTTTTTTCCTATCATCTGTGAAAAGCTTGTAACTCTATCTATTTTGCAAAGGTCTTTTTCCCCTGATTTTAAAAACCTCGTATTGCCGTTGGGTGTTGAGACATTAGCAACATTAGCGGGAAAACCTCGTATTGTCTGTTTGAATCCTTGCGAGTCTGTTGAAAATCCTCGTAATTGTTCCTTAAATTCAAAACAAAAAAGTTCAAAACAAAAAAGTGAAAACCTCGTATCTACACGTTTTGATCTGGTGAAGAGGAATTTGATTTTTAAAACACTCATTATCTCAGAACTATGACTTTGAAAATACGAGGTCTTCGAAGGTCACTGACGACATGCAAAAAAGAGCAAACCCTTGATGACTAAGATCTAATAAACGAAGGGAAGTAAGCGCTTTACTCAATATGCGTTTTTTGTAAATAATGCACAAACAGAAAAATAAGAAAAGCAAAAGCTAGAGTCCAGTCTGGACGAAACTGCTATCAAAAACGCAGAATTGATTTTTTCTGAGGTTTTTTTTTTAGCCGTAAGCGCCATTTCTCATTTCGAATTTCTCATAACTGCTGGCGGCCGCAGTGAAACCAACAAAGGGGCCTCACTCTGGAAGAGTTTCCTGCTCCGATAAACATGGCGCTTACGGCTAAAAAAAACTCAGAAAAAAATCAATTCTGCGTTCTTGATAGCAGTTTCGTCCAGACTGGACTCCAGCTTTTGCTTTTCTTATTTTTCTCTATCGTCCAAGCCCATAAAATCGAACAAGGCGGATTGCGTTTGGATTTCCCTCTTTCAGATGACTGAGATTGCCCCCCTTGAATCGTTCCGTGTCAAGGCCAGTTATACGGTACTGGCCGTGTGTTCAAGATGAACAGTGCTCTGCCTCATTTGCTCAAGATTCTCTTGATTACCGAGCCTCTGTTAAAGCTGTTTTTAAATCAACATAATTTATGTAGAGGCTCATGCACTGTAACTGACAATCGTCTGCCAGCCTAACTCTGCTTAGGAAACCAATGCATTAACATTCAACCAGTATTTACACTGTATTTACAACAACAACAACACAAAGTGGGTCTAGCCTACTGTCACCATGAGCTAGATCAATCATGTTTCATGTAATCTCAGCGAATCATCAACTCATGTCCCTGAAAGGAAAATGTCCTGTGAGGACCCCCTTGTATCTTTCATTTGTGACGAAATGAGTCGCATGTCACCTTTGCATGATTTTCATATTTTTACATTTTCCTAAAGAGTTTTTTATGCTCTATCCAGTGGTGAAAACCGCTTTAGAAAAGAGCAAAAACTGTTTGAGTTATAAGCCTGTGACTAAGGTGACCCTCACACTGTTACCAGACACTCCCCGGACTTATATTAAGCCTAGCGCAGAACCGCGCGAGGTGACATGCGACTCATTTCGTGGTGAAGGGTCACATTTAATATATTTTGTCCAGTTAAATGTCACTGTTGTTTTGTTTGTAATACTGGACTTTAACGTGCAACCAGGGCGGGGATGTAGCTAAGTCGGTAGCACGCTGGATTTGTATCCAGTTGGCCGCTGTCAGCGTGAGTTTGTCCCCACGTTCGGCGAGAGATTTATTTCTCAGAGTCAACTTTGTGTGCAGACTCTCCTCGGTGTCCGAACACCCCCGTGTGTACACGCAAGCACAAGACCAAGTGCGCACGAAAAAGATCCTGTAATTCATGTCAGAGTTCGGTGGGTTATAGAAACACGAAAATACCCAGCATGCTTCCTCCGAAAGCGGCGTATGGCTGCCTAAATGGCGGGGTAAAAACAGGCATACACGTAAAAGCCGTGGGAGTTTCAGCCCATGAACGAACAAACAAACAAACAAACAAACAAACGTGCAATCTTTCAAGGCAAGTCTCGAGAAAGACATCCATCAAAACACTAATGTTAGAAGACACACATTTTGATTCTGTTTTTAACTCATATGCCTGTTTCCATGTTAATTTGAACATCACTTCAAAAGTTGAAATATGAACAACATCAGAACTTACTAGATAAGTTCCGGGCAGTCAGTGACCTTGAAACGCTTCTGCAGTTTGGGGTTGGTGTCAAGGTCAACAATGGCTACACTCATCCACAGCTTCTCGCTGAAACAACAAGCAAGAACCAACACTGTTCAGACGTTCAAATAAGAAATTATTCAATGTTTAATAAAAGAAAAAAGAGACGACAAAAAAATCATAATATATGCATAGGCTACTGAAAATAATGAATCAGTAATTTCTTCATCTGTAAATTCCCTAAACATCCCATAACATGAATTATCTGCAAATTGCCAAAACATTTATTTATCTGCGAATTGCCAAAACGTTATTTATCTGCAAATTGCCAAAACATTATTTATCTGCAAATTGCCAAAACATTTATTTATCTGCAAATTACCAAAACGTTATTTATCTGCAAATTGCCAAAACATTTATTTATCTGCGAATTGCCAAAACGTTATTTATCTGCAAATTGCCAAAACATTATTTATCTGCAAATTCTCCACATATTATTTATCTGAGAAATTTCCTTAACATTATTCATCTGCAAACTACTAACATGTGGTGTAATGCACACACACAACTGTTTACACTAGAGTTCCTTCCCCTTTTTGCGTGTTTCCCCTCCATTTTCTTTCAAACCTTGTTCGTTCCGTGTTGCGTCTGCTTTTTGTTGTCTTTTGTGTTCTTTTCCTGATGAAGCTTCCAGAAGCGAAAATTCGTAATCGTCTTGTGTCGTCTTTGTATTGGTGAGTACAGTAATCCTTTGTTTTTTAACTTTGTTCATCTTACCAGGGATCGCGTTTACGCACGATTTTTGCGTATTTGACGCGTTTTTTTCGCCGCGCCGCGTAAGCCATACGCAAAAATATTGTAACTTTTTCTTGTCTTCACGCAGCGCTTTTGCTCTGACTTAATAATCACCCGATCCTGAAACTGACTATAGGGCTCGAGAAGTGACGACACACATGAAATCTGCGCGTCAAAACTAAAGTCCGTTTCTTTTTGCATCGAAGTATCGCAAACGAACGTAACGAGGGTATTACCAGATAATGTCTTGTCGGATAATGAAACAGACATTAGCTGCTCTCCCATCTCGCGCTTCCAAAAGGCGGAAAGTGTGTCTAGTCGTATTAGAGCGGGAAACAAACTCGCAAGGCCCGAAGGTTGGAGACAGCAGGGGTGTTATTCGACAGGCGTGCGCGGAGTTCGACAGGAAAACTCGCCGTATTTAGGTAAGGAGTGTCTTTAAGTCTTTCGTGCGTGTTTTGTTTGTATCTGTACGTGTTTTCGTAGTACGCAAAAATATTGGTCCGTGACGCGTTTTTTTCGTTTCGTTGCGTATGACTTACGCGTTTTTTAAAAAGCTAGCGCGATCCCTGCTTACCACAGTCACCAATCCAACCAACTCTAATTGTAGATACCAATCCGAAGTTTTGCAGAAAGGTTTATTTTTCTGACATGCAGCCCAACCTTTTGGGCCTCATGTAACATGTATATCAGGCAAAAGTCAAACATATAATGATTATTGCATTATCAGACCAAGAAAATGTTGTGTCATACATTGATCGAGTTGACTTACTTGACTCCCAAGCTTTCCAGTACAGCAAAGTGGTCGTTGCATGACGGCTTGTAACTGAAAACACATTGTGTAACAAATTATACACACATACACCTGACTATGAAAAAAAGTTTCACCAAAAAAACTAACAAACTTGGAAACAAATAACTGAATGAGAACTGAACACATACCCTCACCAACTCACGCACGCACACACGTGAATGCATACACACATGCACGTACACACACTAGCATACACACACAGCAAGTAGGAAACGCTGACAAAAAAACTAATTAATAAGCTCTGGTCTTAGGTAGTTCAACAATATCAATTTGACAGGGACAAGACTGCGAAAAACTCAAAATGCAATCACAAATAAAAGCTGAAAGAGGAATGAAAAGTCTGAAATGAAACACAACCAAACTGCCAGAGTAAAGCAAAGCATGACCTCACGCTCAGAAATGCAGACACCTTGCTGAACCAGTATTCCTGCTTTCATGGTGATCAGCACATTACTGCAAGTACATGCTACATTTTGCTTCCGATCCCACCAGTGGAAGCTTGCGTAATTAGGCCCCCCCCCCAAAAAGTTGTATGTTTCTGGTCACCCGACCCTACCTAGGAGAAAGAAAAGCGTCAAAACGAAAGTAACAGGCGGCAAACATACACGCAGGCACACTCACACACTCACGCACGCACACACACACACAGTCCAAGTGAGCAATCATAAACAAATGTTACACCACAAAAACTCTGCACACACAATGACACTAATAGTAATACAGGCAGACAGGAACACACAAACATTTGCTTTTTCTTCTTCTTCTGCGTTCGTGGGCTGAAACTCCCACGTACACTTGTGTTTTTTGCACGAGTGGAATTTTACGTGTATGGCCGTTTTTACCCCGCCATTAAGGCAGCCATACGCCGCTTTCGGAGGAAGCATGCTGGATATTTTTGTGTTTCTATAACCCACCGAACTCTGACATGGATTACAGGATCTTTTCCGTGCGCACTTGGTCTTGTGCTTGCGTGTACACACGAAGGGGGATAAGCCACTAGCAGGTCTACACATAAGTTGACCTGGGAGATCAGAAAAATCTCCACACTTAACCCACCAGGCGGCCGCGACCGGGATTCGAACCCTCGACCTTCCGATTAAGAGGCCGAAGTCTTACCACCCCGCCACAGCGCCCTTCTAGATTTGCTTTTGAGAGAGAGAGAGAGAGAGAGAGAGAGAGAGAGAGAGAGAGAGAGAGAGAGAGAGAGAGAGAGAGAGAGAGAGAGAGAGAGAGAGAGAGAGAGAGGGGAGGGGGGGGGGGGAAGATAATGATACTGAGACAGGAAGGAAGTGGATTTTGAACAGGGGGTATTTTTGAGCTGTCTCCACTGAGCCAGGCCTCAATGATGGTGTTGAAGGCCAGGGGGGAGAGTCTGCACTGACAGACCAAACTGTAGAGTAAGAGCAAACTGTGTAGCTTACAAGAGCACCGCCCAGTGGCCTGTGGTGGAACCGGTAGATGCCTGCGTCAGGTGTTCCAAAGTGTCGTCCGTCAAAACTTTCGTCATGGCCTTAGGCCCAGCCTTCTCCAGCCAGAAGTAGATAGAATCATAGCTTTCCATTTTATCTGCAAAGCCAAAAGTAGATGCTTATAAAGAAAGTAAAACTAAAAAAGCCATGTTTCTTTATGAGATTGTTGCCCCCCTGGACTTAATTACCACACATAAACAACCTCACACATATACTACACACAAGCAAGAACACACAAGCAAGAACACACACTCACACAATCATATGCATACACAGAAACACTCATACATGTACAATGTACAAGCAAAAACACTCTCTCTCCTCTCTCCCTTTCCCCTTTTTTTCTCTCTGCCTCCCTCCCTCTCTCCTCTGTGACCCGCCCACATATCTCCCTCCCTCCAACCCCCCCCCCCCCCCCCCCCTCTCTCTCTCTGTCTCTCTTCTCCCCCTCTCTTTCTTCTGTCTCCGTACCCCCTCTCCCACCTGTATAGATAGCAGTGCGACCATCTCTGATCAAGACAAGTGCTGGAAACGTCTGGATGTCAAAGGTCGTTGAGAGGATTTCACCCCTCTTTTGTTTCATCAGCTGAAGATCTGGTATCACTGAAACACAAGACACCAGGTGAACAGCTATTTGGTATCACTGAAACACAAGACACCAGGTGAACAGCTATTTGGTATCACTGAAACACAAGACACCAGGTGAACAGCTATCTGGTATCACTGAAACACAAGACACCAGGTGAACAGCTATCTGGTATCACTGAAACACAAGACACCAGGTGAACAGCTATCTGGTATCACTGAAACACAAGACACCAGGTGAACAGCTATCTGGTATCACTGAAACACAAGACACCAGGTGAACAGCTATCTGGTATCACTGAAACACAAGACAACAGGTCAACAGCTATCTGGTATCACTGAAACACAAGACACCAGGTCAACAGCTATCTGGTATCACTGAAACACAAGACAACAAGTAAACAGCTATCTGGTATCACTGGAAACAAAGACAACAGGTGAACAGCTATCTGGTATCACTGAAACACAAGACAACAGGTGAACAGCTATCTGGTATCACTGAAACACAAGACACCAGGTGAACAGCTATCTGGTATCACTGAAACACAAGACACCAGGTCAACAGCTATCTGGTATCACTGAAACACAAGACAACAGGTGAACAGCTATCTGGTATCACTGAAACACAAGACAACAGGTGAACAGCTATCTGGTATCACTGAAACACAAGACACCAGGTGAACAGCTATCTGGTATCACTGAAACACAAGACACCAGGTCAACAGCTATCTGGTATCACTGAAACACAAGACACCAGGTGAACAGCTATCTGGTATCACTGAAACACAAGACACCAGGTGAACAGCTATCTGGTATCACTGAAACACAAGACACCAGGTGAACAGCTATCTGGTATCACTGAAACACAAGACACCAGGTGAACAGCTATCTGGTATCACTGAAACACAAGACACCAGGTGAACAGCTATCTGGTATCACTGAAACACAAGACACCAGGTCAACAGCTATCCAACTACATACATGTGTAAAGGGAACCCTCCTTTTTTTTAACACATGCACACAAACACACACGCAGGTACACACACACATGCAGGCACACACACACACACACACTCACACACGAACGCACGCATGCGCGCTCACACACGCATGCACGCACACACGGACGCACGCACACACACACACACACGCACGCACGCACACACACACCCAGTCCAAGTGAGCAAATGTTACACCACAAACACTCTTCACACACAATGACACTAATAGTAATACTGGCAGACAGGAACACACAAAGATTTGCTTTTGAGAGAGAGAGAGAGAGAGAGAGAGAGAGAGAGAGAGAGAGAGAGAGAGAGAGAGAGAGAGAGAGAGAGAGAGAGAGAGAGAGAGAGAGAGAGAGAGAGATCGAGAGATCGAGAGATCGAGAGATCGAGAGATCGAAAGAGATCAAATCAAATCAAATTTTATTTTTCGAGGGTTGTGGCATAAGCAATACAACAAGCTTTTTTTCAACCAGCCCTCGCCCAGAAAGGGGACTAATCTAATCACATATTTACACGGATATTAACGAAGAAAAAAAAGGTAGAGAAAAACAACAACATATGAATATTTACACATTACATATTATACACAAATATAAAGCGTCGTATATGTAACGTAGTGAAAACAATGCTGAATACACATGCATGAGTAAATGTGTTATTAATTTGAGTGTTTTTGTGTGGATATAATGAACACTGATGCTTTGGACAAATGAAAATATAACCAAACGAAGTCTTCCATCACTGTGATTTTTCGTAATTTAACATTAAATACAGTGAAAGGTGTTTTTTGAAAGTATTGAGACTCATTGGGACTCTCACAAATTCCGGGAGAGAATTCCACAGGACGCTACCAGAATAGGCTAAGGTTGATTTGAAGAGATCTATCCTTGGAATTGGGACGTTAAACTTTCGGTTTGGTTTGACTTTAAAGTTTGCAACGAAAGTTCGTGGTGCACGGCCGGAAAGTATTTTGTGAAGGAGCACGCCTTCATTTAATTTAAATTTAAGAGAGAGAGAGAGAGAAAGAGAGAGAGAGAGAGAGAGAGAGAGAGAGAGAGAAAGAGAGAAAGAGAGAGAGAGAAAGAGAGAGAGAGAGAAAGAGATAGAGATAGAGAGAAAGAGAAGGAAATGAACCACTCACGCTGTGCGATCTCTCCTTGACTCTCCATGTCCTCAATGATTTGTTCTGCCTGTAGTGACACCGGGCTGCTCTCATCATCTGCACATGCAGTTATAATCCTCTTTCATCTTTAATTAGGCAGTGTCAACTACTGTTGTTGATTTTTACTTGTTAACACACATGTGCACACACACACTTTCTCTGGCTTTTGCTCACATAAACACATTAACCAGCAACATAAAAAAATAGTGAATATGGAATATGCTGCACACACGCGCGCGCGCGCACACACATGCAGGCTCGCACACACATACACATGCTTGCACAACTCTTTTTCAGCGTCCTAAATCTTCTATCTTTCAATATATCCTACCCCCTCCTCTACCAAAATTCTCCAGCCTTCAACCTCTCTGCCCCCCCCCCCCCCTCTTCTCCTTACTCATACATAGAGACTGCATGCATCACCTTGATGTCAGCAGTGTGATCACCAGAATGAAACGTTATCTAGCACTTTATCAAAATGCTAATGAAACGTTATCTAGCACTTTATCAAAATGCTAATGAAACGTTATCTAGCACTTTATCAAAATGCTAATGAAACGTTATCTAGCACTTTATCAAAATGCTAATGAAACATTATCTAGCACTTTATCAAAATGCTAATGAAACGTTATCTAGCACTTTATCACAACACTAACGGTATGCTAATTAATGCAGAAGTGTCACAATAAAACACCAATCTTAACCGGACACAACACAGAGGAACCCCCCTTTTGACACCCTCAAAATCTGAGAAAATCAGGTCTTAACAAGAAGAGCAAACGCTCGATCGAGTCACTTTCGCAGTTCTGAATATTATATGAGGCATCAGATGGACAGGAAGAAATTGCTATTCACAACACAATGAGTCACGTTCACATAAAATTTGAGCCCGGTCACTTTTATAGTTTCCGAGAAAAGCCCAACGTTAAGTTGTGTGTTGCCGAACAGAAAAGGCTAGTTATCTCCCTTGTTTTTCTGATAACGTTCGTAAAAGGCTACAGATGTAAATACTTTGATGTAAAGAATAATCCTACAAACTTTCAATCACATCATGTCAAAGATATAAAATGTCTAATTTTTCCTTTGACGCTGACCTGTGACCTTGAAAAAGGTCAAAGGTCAACGAAACCATCGTTAAAGTGTAGAGGTCATTGGAGGTCACGACTAAACAAAATATGAGCCCGATCGCTTTGATAGTTTCCGAGAAAAGTCCAACGTTAAGGTGGTGTCTACGGACGGCCGGCCGGCCGGCTGGACGGCCGGACAGACTAACACTGACCGATTACATAGAGTCACATTTTCTCAAGTGACTCAAAAAGGAGGTAGCCTTGATTCAAAATGGAGGTAAATGCACAGGTTTTGATTTGAACAGAAAGAAAATGAAAAAGCGTGATTAAGCTCTTAAACAGAGGGGTTGGGGGAGGGAAGGGTCTTCAATCAGGGGTCATTTAAGGGGGGGGGGGGGGGGGGGGGGGGGGGGGATTCCACTGTACCACAGTTTAAAATCATCAAACAATAAGTATACATATTTATACAAAAGCTAAGAAATATAACTGAAAGAAGTACACAATCTACCAACAAGAATCCCTTCTCTGTACATTCAATGCACCTTATAACTAAGTTCACACTGTCAATGTTTACAGGACTCAACAAAAAGGCTCGAGTTAAGCCCATAAAGCTGTAATTTGTTAATGTCTTGCGCTCTTCAGTATACAGGGGTACCTGTGATGTGAGGCCCCTCTGACTGAGAGGACACCTCCGACAGTGGAACCCCCTATTAAGAGCCCACATTAAAGTCTCCCTCCCTTTTAATTAAGACCTTAATTTTTCAGATCTTCCGTTCATAACCTCTGTAACTTTATTTTCAGAAGAAAAGGGCGTATCACATCGAGCGGGGGTCTTCAAATGAGGGTGTTTGTTTGTTTGTTTGTTTGCTTAACGCCCAGCCGACCACGAAGGGCCATATCAGGGCGGTGCTGCTTTGACATATAACGTGCGCCACACACAAGACAGAAGTCGCAGCACAGGCTTCATGTCTCACCCAGTCACATTATTCTGACACCGGACCAACCAGTCCTAGCACTAACCCCATAATGCCAGACGCCAGGCGGAGCAGCCACTAGATTGCCAATTTTAAAGTCTTAGGTATGACCCGGCCGGGGTTCGAACCCACGACCTCCCGATCACGGGTCGGACGCCTTACCACTAGGCCAACGGTGCCGGTATGGAGTCTTAAAATGAGGGTAAATTTACAGAGGATTTGAACAGAAAATCCGAAAAAACGGGGTCTCAAAAGGGAGGGAATCTTAAAATCGTGGGGTCTTAAAGCGGGGTACCCCTGTATCAGTGGATTCTTTACTGTTTAACTTACAATAAACACAATCATTTATTGCTTTCACACGTTTCACTGTGATCAAGCTAGCTTCAATTTCCCAGACAAGTTACTGTCAGTCAACATGTTCACAATACCATCCAGTGTTTATGGGGAAGAAAGTATCGAGTGACAGCTGTCGATAGCTTGAGGTGAAACAGGTGGGGAGACCCACACCATCTCAGGTAGACATTTCCCTTCCAGATCTGGCAGTTTTACACACGGTGTGTTCACATCACACCTGCAATGATACGATCTGAAGCTAGCTGGTCTACTGTCTACATTGGAACCCACCTTAGGCACACAAAAAAAGTCTGTTTACGGTATCCTGACCTACCCTATTTTTTCGCGCGACCCTAGACCTTTTTTTTGGCATTTGGGAAAAAAAATAAATAAAAAAATTTTAAAAATATAAAAAATAAAAAGTCTGTTTTTTTGCAAAATAACTTAAAAATATGTTTTTTGGGGAGAAAAAAAAATCCCGACTTACCGACCCTATTTTTTTTGCCTATGTTACCGTAAACAGATTTTTTTGTGGCCTATGTTACTGTAAACAGACTATTTTTTTGTGGCCTTACATCAATCTGAGAAAATCAGGTCTTAAACACAGGGGGGAGTCTAAAAATGGAGGTACATTTATACAGAGCTTATGAACAGACAATCTCAAAATGCAAGGTCATTAGATGAGGAAGTGAAAAATGGGGGGGGGGGGGGGGGGGGGGGCTTAACATGGGAGCTCCACTGTCCTGTGAAAAAAAAAGAGGAAAAAAAAAAAGGCGGGGATGTAGCTCAGTCGGTAGCGCGCTGGATTTGTATCCAGTTGGCCGCTGTCAGCGTGAGTTTGTTCCCATGTTTGGCGAGAGATTTATTTCTCAGAGTCAACTTTGTGTGCAGACTCTCATCGGTGTCCGAACACCCCCCGTGTGTACACGCAAGCACAAGACCAAGTGCGCACGAAAAAGATCCAGTAATCCATGTCAGAGTTCGGTGGGTTATAGAAACACGAAAATACCCAGCATGCTTCCTCCAAAAACGGCGTATGGCTGCCTAAATGGCGGGGTAAAATACGGTCATACACGTAAAATTCCACTCATGCAAAAAACACGAGTGTACATGGGAGTTTCAGCCCACAAACGCAGAAGAAGAAGAAGAAGAAGAATAATCCCTGGAACAGAAATGAACCTATCACGCTCAAGCATCATGGATCTCGGTGCTGAGGAATGGTGTCATAAAATTGCAAAAAAAGTTTGAATGCTCCCTCATACTAGCTGTTACCGTATATTTATATTTCTTTTATTATCAAATCTACTAAGACTAAACCTATATTGCCAATTTGCCTTGTAGGGGCCTATGTTTGTTTAAATAAAAACTTTTTTTGACAATGACAGCTGGAAAAAAAAGTCGGCAGCATAAAACACAGTAGGTTGGGTTCCATCGCTATAATACTTGTCCCCTATGCCCTATGCCTAAATTCGACAGCTGGAAAAAAAAGTCGGCAGGATAAAATAGAGTAGGTTGGGTTCGATCACCACAATACTGTTTCCCTATGCCCTACCAGTGTGAGAAAAGTGTTGACGTACACAAAAGCACCAGGGCGCTGTACTCTTCGTTGGACTGGATGAACTTGATCCAGCCAGGCGTGTCAATCACTTTCAATGAGGCAGCGATCGGAACGACGAAACAGTGAAGAGTGAAGATGAACAGGGCACCACCGTATTGGAGCCAGCGAAAATGCATCTTGATGTTAATTGTTACTGCCAAGTGGTTAATATCACAATCTGCATGTGGAAAGAAAAAATGTCATGAATTATACAAACAAGGCTCTGCTTTACCGAATTAAGCCATAAAAAATACATGTTGATGTTGTTGCCTCCTGGTAAATATATATAACGACACCCCGGCCCCCTTTCTCCTTATAAAATACATTCCCATCATCATCATCATGCACCACATCTTCTCTCTCTCTCTTCGTCCATCGCACTCTGTCTGTCTGTCTTTCTCTTTTGCATAAACTGATAAAGAATCAGACTGTCATTGTCTAAAATGCAAGATGCAAATTAACCGGCCTTTAACACTAACAGGTACAGCTAGCTATTCCTTTCCGCAGCCATAAAGCCAGTTTGTAAGATCTCATTTTCTGCCAAATAACCGACACTCGACATGCAACTTTCTCACAAACCGCGTTTCAGCACCTGGCTTCGTCCCTCTAATCCTTAGTGTCGATGTCCAACTCTCCAATGTCCTATCAGCTATCTCATTTGACGATGAGTCTGCACACACAAAATCAATACAGCCAAGCTGTCACCAAACGCACAACAACGTTCCAAGCACACAGTGTGTGAACTCAAACATTGATAAACTTATAAAACTACACAGTAAGCATAAGTTATTGACCTGTAGGAGATATTCGTGCGAATACTCTCTCACTTTCTTTCGCAGTGGCGTAGCAGACGACAATCCACGTTTCACTTTCAAAACGCACCGAAATCTCGCGTGCACTTCATCTCGCGAGACGAGCTTCTGACAGAAAGTGCTGTTTCCGGGTTCGGAAAAGGTCAGAAGGCTGTCTGTGCTAGTGCTACTGTCTGTTTCCTCTGACTAAACTAGCGTTTTCCTGCCCCCGTTTCGTTGGGACGGTTACCATTCCACCATGCCTACATAAAGTTGGAGGACTTGGAGGTAAGTTCCCAGCAAGATCAGTGGCCTGTCAGGCGGTCTTTCGCCAGTATCGGCATGTGTGTGTGGGAATGTGTTGAAAGTTTCGTCGCCGATGATTCTGTCGCCATTTTCGGAAGTGAAATGATGGATAGTCAAGTTCAGTGAGGCGTGTAGGGTGAGGTCGAGTGGAGGTGGGATAATCAGCATCCCGTGCCTAGCCAGGGAAGCGGCTCTCGCTGTGGTGGTGGAAACGTTTTATCAGTGAACCGACGAGGGGCCGAGATAACGGCTTGTCTATCTGTTGAAAGAACCGACACCCTAGGACTCCTCGAGTATGGCTGCGATGTACTGAAAGCACTGTGGGAATACTTCAACACTAGGGTGAGAGGATACTGAACTTGAGGTTTAATGATTTGGGCAGATTTTTAACGATTTGAGCAGGCCTCCACCACCGTTACCATCTACTTACTGATAGTAGTTCAGTACTTCTGAGTAGTTCACAGAAGTCAAGTCCCCACAACTGGTCACAAGTACTGGTAGTGGTACTTTTAGTTTGTTAGTGTTACACCCAATTTTCCTACTTTACCTTTAAGTCAGCTCTGTGGATTTATTACCGCTTAGGTTTTGTTTCACACATTTAAATTACATTCACAGACTTTATGTAATTGAATATTGATTCATTTCTTTTAAAATCTGATCCATGGCATGGACGTGAAGGAACAGGACAGGAACTTGATGATTCAAATTGCAATCAGCAATAATACACTTCTTGCTGTATTTTTGTAAGTGTAAATCACTAAATGCTGTAATCTTTTTCTTTTTCTTTTGCCATCTCAACAGCTACTAAAGCTATAAAGCATCCTCACTCTTAAATTGTAGCCTGTGCATGTGCTGCAGTGGGCGTGTGATTGATAACACTCAGTGATGACGACTGTTTTTGTGCGTGTGTTTGTTTCCATGCTTTAATAGTAGATCTACCAGCACCAGTACCAGCTTTGGCGTCTGATTTAAAGTTAATCTGTTAACAAAAAAATCTTAGACCTATGCAAGTTGCAACTTATTTAAGTTGAAAAAATCAGGTTTTCCAACTTAGTTGAACAAAAACAACACGACGAACAAAGAGACAGAAAAGCTGCTTGTCTTCACAAATTTGGGGGCAAAAAAGGTGGTGGAATATAGGGACAGTGGCAAAAACAGTAAAAAGAAGGCTTCAAGTTCAACTTCTAGGTGGGCAGGGAATGTGTTGACGGGGAATGTATACTTGTCGTCGTTAAGATATTACCAGTACATTTTGTAAGAAGGATGATTGTCATGAGTTACTGTAGCCAGCAGAAGTGCATGTCACACCTCAGTAAACACATCAAGCTGATCAATCCAGGCTGCTTTGACATGTGATGAAACGATTTTGTTGGGAGAGGTTCACAGTTGACTTTAAGCCCAGCTAGTGTACTACAGAGACTATCTTACTAAGGGTAAATATAATGTCACTGTCAATGTCCTGTGCTTTCTATTTCCTGTTTAAACTAAAGCTGTTCACACTCACAGCTGATGTACAGTGGAACTCCACTTTCAGTTTTAAGACCAAAACAAATCTGAGATAGTCAAGTCTTAAAAAGGACAGAGTCTTTAAGTTAAAAATAAAATGGGGGGAAATTTACAGAGGCTATGATATGAACAAAAAGTGTGAGAAATGTCAGGGTCTTACTCTTAAATTAAAAGGGGGTTCCACTTTACTACGAAGACTTAATATAATTGTCACTCTCAGTCTCAGTGTCTTGTGCTTTCTATTTAAAGTATTTTGTGTTTAAAGCTGTTCACACTCACAGTTGATGTCGTGACTTTGAGATAATTTATGAGATCCTTCGTCATTTCCTGATTTCCGTTTCCCTGAGCATCCTGTAAAACAAGCAAGGGGTCAGCTGACACACATGACAGCCTTTGAGTTTGAAAAAAGGAAACTTTGCTGTGACTTTTCATTTGTGACAGTTTCTCAGTGTTAAGTACACATTGTATAATACAGTGGAACCTACTTTTTTTTCTTTTTTTTTAAGATCTTTACAAAAATCTGGAAAAATTGGTTTTTGATATGTATTGAGATAATTTTAGAAGGTTGTGAAGAATGTGTGTGTGGGGCTTAAAATGGGGGGGGGGGGGGGTCTACTGCACATAAATGTATACATTCATCAGTCAGTTTCTTTGTCTGCACAAAGTTCCCATCATAAACTTTAACCACAATGTCTTCAGCAACAGCAGGATGATATGTAACGTAATGTTATTGTTAACCTTGTGATCCCGATAATAATTGCTCATACATTATTACATACAAAGTACCTTATTTATTTGATTATTAATAGAGTACACAATGCCGCTATGCAGACATTATCACAGAAAAAAAACTCCAGCATAATTCTGACAAAGGTACAAATACAATTGGACTTCCTTTAATTTTTTATTTAAAAAAAAAAGTGTTAACTTTTATGAGCAGCTGACAGCTAAGATATAATACTATTATTACTTTTGTATAGCTTTTTTCCAGTGAGTGGGGTGCCATGTTGGCTTTAAACTTTCTCATGCATTCCATGTAGAGTCTGAGTGCTAGTCAAGACAGCATGTACACACTGGCGGCCTTGTCATCTGGCCTTAGTTTTATGCCGTCATGTTAAGTGTGGTTATAACTGTATAGTCCCTCCACGTTTCCATTGTGAGAGGGGAAAACGAGACTTTAACCCCAAAAGTGACGTTTTCCATCTCAGAAACTTCCTTCTGAAAACAATGGAAAACCCCAGTTGTATACTATACGGTAATATTACTATACGTGGTATTTGTGATGTTAGGCCCCTGCGATGATAGGAAACCTAAGAATTAGGACTAGGAGACATTCTCTTGTAACTTTGCTGTCATTTACCTGTCCTGTAACCACAGTTTTGGCTCAGTCCTTAGGGTGTCCTTTCATCGCATGTACCGTAGTAGTTGTGATATATATATATCCCATGACCTCCCTTCTTTGTCTCTGTAAATGTACTCGAGGTATATTTCTTGTATTTCCATTGTTCTCTTGTTACATCTATGATGTAACTATTGCACTCTTATAACACATAAAATAGTGGATAAATAAAGGTGCACGAAATACATAGCTGGCTCTACTTTCTGTCGTCCTTGACATTCCAAAGTGCACATGTACCTGTCGACCAGATGTGCAACGGGTTACCACGCTTTTGAGAACTTGCGCGAGAGTCGTTCAGTGCTATTGCTGAGTTTTAGTCTCGACTTGCCAAGATTATCATCACAGCGTCATAGATTTCTTGACGTCTGTCGTCCATCATGTCATATTATGGGGACGTAATCTGTTATTTGCTGTTCTATTTCTCTCTTGTGATCAAGAGGCTCGTGAGTCCCTTATGATATTCATCCGCTGGGTCTTGACTGAAATACAAGCCATATAAAAAAAACACTTGTGTTTTAACCTCTATATATATAGTAATATGCCAGAGACAGTATCCATGTCCCACCCCCGTGTCACCACGTGGTGGCGTTCTTGACCCCGTCAAGGTCAACACTTGTTTAGTACAGTGGAACCCCCCTTTTAAGACTTCCGTCTTTTTGAGACCCTCCTTTCTCAGACGTTATCTTCATAAGGCCTAAAAAAGCAAATAGGTGTGGTTACGGTAACCCGACCTACCATATTTTTAGGGGCCAACCCTATAACTTTTTATTACATTTGTCCAAAAAAACAAAAAAACAAAACAAAAAAACCGAGTGCAGAAAACGCAATGAAAGCGAAAGCGCTCGAGTCACACACTTATTTTCCTGTCAAGTAGGTTTGATTTGTACACATTAGAAAAAAAAGTTTAAAAAAAAAGTGATTGCCTACCTTCCTACCCTATTTTTTTTGGCTATGTTACCTTAACCACACCTATTTGTTTTTTGGCCTTACCTGTGTAAATGTACCTCCATTTTAAGACTCCAATTTGCTCAGATTTTTGAAGGTCTTAAAAGGGGGGTTCCACTGTATCGGGCTGTGGCTATTGAGTCACACTCTTGTCTTGCAGAGAGCATCCTCCACACCATCCTTAGTCTCACTTCAGCACACGCAGGGATTGGCTTGGGTTTTGTCCACTAGAGGTCCGTTGACTGACTTGTTTATAAATAACAGTGACAGTGATCATATGAGTATACTTGTGGGCGGGGATATAGCTCAGTTGGTAGCGCGCTGGATTTGTATTCAGTTGGCCGCTGTCAGCGTGAGTTCGATCCCAGGTTCGGCGGAAATTTATTTCAGAGTCAACTTTGTGTGCAGACTCTCTTCGGTGTCCGAACTCCCCCCCCTCCCGTGTACACTACATTGGGTGTGCACGTTAAAGATCCCACGATTGACAAAAGGGTCTTTCCTGGCAAAATTGCTTAGGCACAGTTAATAATTGTCTACCTATACCCGTGTGACTTGGAATAATAGGCCGTGAAAGGTAAATATGCGCCGACATGGCTGCAATTACTGGCCGTATAAAATTTCATCTCACACGGCATCACTGCAGAGCGCCTAGAACTGTACCCACGGAATATGCGCGATATAAGCCTCATAAGCCTCATTGATTGATTGACTCAGCCATGAATCAACCAGTCATTTTGATTTTGCAATCCAATCAGTCAAGAAAAAACCCTTTCCTTCCACCACGGGACTGCCGCAATTGTGCATTACGACAGTGAGGAGACACTTCTGAAAGTTGTTTACAATGTACAAATGAGAGAAAAATTCAATTCATTTCTTCATTTTCTTTGTTTATTTTCCAATGGTTTTACATGAAGAGGAATAAAAGGTCTGAGGACACAATAACCATATTTATTTCTATTAATTAAGGAAGGGGAAAAAGGGGAAAAAACAAGACAGCAGACAAAAATAAGACGAGCTGACTGACTCTGCTGCATGTCTATTGGTCAGTTGACGGATTGAGACCCATGTGTGTCGGTCTTTACCGAATTTAACATGGCAAAACATCGATGACCGACGCCCAAGCCAATCCCTGCACACGCATACTCATATGATCACTGTCACTGTTATTTATAAACAAGGCAGACGTCAATTTAATGACAGTGAGTTAGCATCACTGTTTGTGTTATTTATAAACAAGGCAGACGTCAATTTAATGACAGTGAGTTAGCATCACTGTTTGTGTTATTTATAAACAAGGCAGACGTCAATTTAATGACAGTGAGTTAGCATCACTGTTTGTGTTATTTATAAACAAGGTAGACCTGAATGAAGTGACAGTGAGTAAGCATCTTATGATTTGCAGGTCGTTAGTCAATCAATCAATCAATGACGCTTATATCGCGCATATTCCGTGGGTACAGTTCTAGGTGCTCTGCAGTGATGCCATGTGAGATGAAATTTTATACGGCCAGTAGATTGCAGCCATGTCGGCGCATATTTACCTTTCACGGCCTTATTCCAAGTCACACGGGTATGGTAGACAATTATTAACTGTGCCTAAGCAATTTTGCCAGGAAAGACCCTTTTGTCAATCGTGGGATCTTTAACGTGCACACCCAATGTAGTATACACGGGGGGTGGTTCGGACACCGAAGAGAGTCTGCACACAAAGTTGACTCTGTGAAATAAATTTCCGCCGAACCTGGGATCGAACTCGCGCTGACAGCGGCCAACTGAATACAAATCCAGCGCGCGCTACCAACTGAGCTATATCCCCGCCCCGGGAGTGGGAGGTTTTTTACTTGACCCAGCGGTCTTTTGAGTGGACAGACAGACAAACACTTATAAAAAACAAGTCGCGTAAGGCGAAATTACTACATTTAGTCAAGCTGTGGAACTCACAGAATGAAACTGAACGTAGTCCGCCGCTAGTGCAAAAGGCAGTAAAAGTGACGAGCCTGTTTGGCGCGGTTGCGCTGTGCTTCATAGCACGCTTTACTGTACCTCTCTTCGTTTTAACTTTCTGAGCGTGTTTTTAATCCAAACATATCATATCTATATGTTTTTGGAATCAGGAACCGACAAGGAATAAGATGAAATAGTTTTTAAAATGATTTTGGAAATTTAATTTTGATCATAATTTTTATATTTTTAATTTTCAGAGCTTGTTTTTAATCCAAATATAACATGTATATGTTTTTGGAATCGGAAAATGACGAAGAATAAGATGAAATTGTTTTTGGATCGTTTAATAAAAAATAATTTTAATTACAAGTTTCCGATGTTTACTATTCTCTGTTTTACTTAGATTTTTTTGAGGTCTTGAGAAGAGAGTTCCACTGTGCTAATAGTAATGATACCATCATCCTTAGTGCACAATTTAGAAGACTAACAGAAATGTTTGTTGTTGTTGACAGCTCAGGATCTGCTGCTGAGGTTCAACGGCTCAGACAGACACACACACAGAGAAACAGGCAGACGGAGAGAGACTGCAGAGAGACAGAGACTGGATTTAAGAGGCTAGTGCGGCAGACAGATTCCTCATGATGGGCGACGCCTTGCTCTGCTTCAGCTGCTGCATCACAGAACAGCCACAACCCGTGAGTACTCACACCTCTGTTGTTAACAGCTATTGTGTTTTCAGCATAGCAATAGGGTCCGATATTTAGACGAGACAAGTATAATGCCGACGATTGCAGCTTCTGGAAATTTGCAAGGTTTGTTGCCTGTTAAAGAACTGGATTTTACACGTAATGTATGTCATGTACAGTAAGCAACAACAAAAGCACACACAAAGCAAATGGCATATCGTCTGTCGACTAGTCACAGAAACAAACCTGGCGAGGTATGCATGTACTTTATACACGTGTAAGAAACTGGAACCATGCATCTTTGTTATTGCCAATATGCTTTTGGATATCGGCCAAAAATGACCAACTTCCGTAGCGTTATGCTTTGATGATCGGAAAAGGGATGTGTGAGACCATCCTATTACAGCCCCCGAATTCCCCCACGTGTCTACTTAACCACACGGGTGCAGTACCCTTGTGGATAAGACGTCGGCCTCCCACGTGAAAGGTTGAAGGTTCCAATCCGGGCTGTGCTTAATTAATCGAATGAGAGTGGAGATTTGTTTTATCCCCAGGTCAACTTATGTGCAGACCTGCTAGTGCCTTATCCTTTTTCATGTGTACTTGCATCCCCTGAAAATTGGAGTATTGCAGGGGAAACAAATGAGTGTACATGTATGGGAGTTTCAGCCCATGACAAAGAACCTTTTAGTAACTTAATCATATGCCTTTCACTGCGTCCCATACTGCCAGCTAGAGAACCTAACCTATGCAGATCTTGAATCGCCTGGTATAGTATTATACACAATGCTATCTACTTTCAATTAGGCATTCATATTACCTACAGTGCAATATCATGCATAACTGTTTTCGTTTGTACCCACTGCCTGCCAGGATTGAATATTGACAGTTTAGAAAACTCGCTATGATTATTTTCCCGATTTATTTATTTTTTAGTTTGAAATTGACAGGCGCTTCTCATGTCATGGGCACTGCATAGAAGATGATGGAGTTTTTTTTGTGTCGGAGGCACACTGCAGATCAAGCATTCAAACCTTGAGCCTTCTATTGCATTTTCCTTGCTTTCTGGTTTTCAAAACAAACAGACCTAGTACTATTCAAGACATGCTTGTTTTCTTCCTCATGGAGGCTCATGTTACATTTGTGCATGGATCAAAGATGCTGTTGTGGTCAAACATAACTCCATGTACAATGGCTCGATTGTTACTTACACACTGAGGGGTTGTTCTTTGTGTTATGGGCAATTCTTCAAATTTAATTAGCGGTATGTCTGAGCGATCGAGAAGAAGAAAGAAGAAGAATTAGCGGTAAATTGTAATTGAACACTACATGCTATAATTGTCTAGTCTTCTTCGTCGTTCATGGGCTTAGACTCTCACAATCACTCATGGTTTTAGCACGAGTGGATTTTTACGTGTATGACCGTTTTTACCCCGCCATTCCGGCAGCATACGCCGATTTCGGGGGAGGCATGCTGGGTATTTTCGTGTTTCTACAACCCACCGAACTCTGACATGGATTACAGGATCTTTTCCGTGCGCACTTAGTCTTGTGCTTGCGTGTACACACGAAGGGGGTTAAGTCACTAGCAGGTCTGCACATAAGTTGACCTGGGAGATCGGAAAAATCTCCACTCTTAACCCACCAGGCGGCAGCGACCGGGATTCGAACTCACGACCTCCCGATTAGGAGGCCGACGTCTTGCAACTGCGCCACTTCGCCCGTCTATAATTGTCTAGTGTCTTGACCGTTTCTTTTAAATTGTTTTGTGGTGTCTGTCTGTGGGGTGTGGGCTTATGCATGTGTGTTTGCATGTAATATTTTTGTTTGATGTGTCTGTGTTTGTATGCAGTGGAGTTTAAGGTGTCATCAATTCATTTCAGTTGATAAGCGGAGTGGGGGTTAGATATTTGGTTTTTGAAATGTGAAAGTTACTTCTTTTTCTTCTTGCGTTCGCCGTCACACCATCAGGTTAGTCTGCGAGACGAATGACGTCGTGGCTTCCAGGTCTTGTCTGTTCCCATGGAGTTTGGTGCGGAGACGGACTGATGCTGGCCACACTTTGTCTCTGATTGGTTTGAGTTGGGGGCATGTCATTAAGACATGTTCTGGAGTCTGGTCTTCCAGACCACAGGGACAGGTTGGTGATGGGGTCAGCTTCAGCTTCCTGAACATGTGGGCGTTGAGGCGACAGTGACCAGTTCGTAGTCGCATGATCACTACTTGCTGCCATCGTTCTAGGAGATGATATGCGTCTCTCGTGGATTGTGGTCGCATTGCTGCCTTCACGAGGGTTTTCTTTTCAGCGAAGCTGACCGGGTTGTCTGGTTGTTCCTCCCTGGCTCCGAGTTTGGCGAGCTCATCAGCTGTTTCATTGCCTGGAATTCCGCAGTGTGCTGGAACCCATTGCAGGACTACTCGTCGAGTCTTGGCAAGCTCCTGGAGTTTCTCCATCAGACGTGGAAGTTTGTTTCCTGCAAGGGCTTCCAAGGCAGACAGTGCATCAGAGAGGAAAACAACTTGGGGGCATTCGCTTTCCGAGTCATGAATCATGGAGGCTGCTTGCATGATGGCCTGAACTTCTGCTGCATAGTTTGAGCAGTACTTTCCTGTTGGTATCCCTGCTGTAGAAGTGTGCCCCTCAGGAGATCTGACAAGTACACCTGCTCCTCCATTGGCCACGGCGTTTGTTGCTGAACCGTCTGTATACGCGTGAATCAAGGCGTCTTCAGGGTACCGTTCAGCAATCATGGCGAGTGTTAGGGTGCGCCTGGCAGTGTCGTTCTGGGAATCTCCTGAGGTAACGTAGGGGACTGTGGTGGAGATGTGAAGATTCTTGTAGTCTTCATTCCATGGCTGCGGCAGATCTGAGAAACTGATTGGTAGTGCTGATGGAGGTACAGAGGCTTGGTGCTCTCTGGCAAGTCTCTTGCTTTCATGTAAGAAGCTGCTGCGCTTGAGGCGGTTCTTTGTCAGGTTATCCATGTGAAAGTTACAAAACAGTTTAAATCAACTATTAATTTACAAAATTATCATTTTGGAGTGTTTTTAAAAAACTCAACTCAAGATTTTTTATTACAAACATGTTTATGTGTTTATTTAATTCTTTTAAAACCCTAATTGCGTGTTACATAAATGATGATGGCAGTTTGAATATTGAGAACTTCATTTAAAAAATAAAAAATATTTGCACGTTTTTTTTTACAGGTGAACTTCCTTTTAATACCTTAAAATGGAGGTTCCCTTGTGCAACGCTTTTAAAACCAGATTTTGTGTTACAGAAAAGGCGACGGAGGCTGGACCCGAGTATGATAGGTCTACCTACAGACTTTAGGCACACAGCTCACATAGGCTCCAGTGATGTCAGCCGCAATACAGTCAACTCCAATTCGGTAAGCTCTCATATCTAGGCTCGATAAGGTTTTACCTTCTCTCTCTCTCTCTCTCTCTCTCTCTCTTTTTCTCTCTCTCTCCTCTCTCTCTCTCTCTCTCTCTCTCTCTCTCTCTCTCTCTCTCTCTCTCTCTCTCTCTCTCCCTCTCTCCCTCCTGTATCTGTATGTAGAATAAGAAGAAATGCCATAATATGTGATGAAAGTATGTCAGCCGCAATACAGTCAACTCCAATTCGGTAAGCTCTCATAGGCTCAATACGGTTTTACTCTCCCTCTATCTCCTGTATCTGTGTGTAGAATAAGATTAAAAACAAATGCCATAATATGGGATAAAAGTATGTCAGTAGCATTAGTGTCAACTCCGATACAGTAAGCTCTCACATAGGCTCGATAAGGTTTTATTCTTTCTCTCTCTCTCGTGTATCTGTGTATAGAATAAGAACAAATGAAACACTCTCACGTTGGTAGTGTGACTCTTGGTGCTGGGAGGAAGCAATTCAAATTTCACAGCAATAGGATTCTAAACAACGAAGTGACTGTGGTAAGATGAACAAAGTTTAAAAAACAAAGGAATACTGTACTCACCAATACAAGAACGAGACAGGACGGTACGAATTTTCGCTTATGGAATTCTAAACAACGAAGTGACTGTGGATATAAGCGAAAAATCCGGACCGTCCTGTCTCGTTCTTGTATTGGTGAGTACAGTATTCCTTTGTTTTTTAAACAGCAATAGGATTAATAAATGAAATGAAATTGCCCTTTTTTGCTTATTTTTGACTCACATGCGAAGCAAAAGTGAGTCTATGTACTCACCCGAGTCGTCCGTCCGTCCGTCCGTCCGGCCGGCCGTCCGGAAAACTTTAACGTTGGATATTTCTTGGACACTATTCAGTCTATCAGTACCAAATTTGGCAAGATGGTGTATGATGACAAGGCCCCAAAAAACATACATACCATCTTGACCTTGCTTCAAGGTCAAGGTCGCAGGGGCCATAAATGTTGTCTAAAAAACAGCTATTTTTCACATTTTTCCCATTTTCTCTGAAGTTTTTGAGATTGAATACCTCACCTATATATGATATATAGGGCAAAGTAAGCCCCATCTTTTGATACCTGTTTGGTTTACCTTGCTTCAAGGTCAAGGTCACAGGAGCTCTTCAAAGTTGGATTGTATACATATTTTGAAGTGACCTTGACCCTGAACTATGGAAGATAACTGTTTCAAACTTAAAAATTATGTGGGGCACATGTTAAGCTAGGATTCCATTCTTACGGCTGCGGTGCGGCTCCGGCGACGGCAACGGCATCCGGCTCTGGCGAGAAAAACGCATTGTCGTGAACCGTATATAACGGCGACGTCGTCCGGATATGTTCTCTTCCGGCCAATGCCGCCATGACTCCACATTGGTCTCGTCTCATGCAAACTGTCATTTATAATGAAGAACAATTTATGTTAATATTATTAGCGTACCGCCAAATGAAAAAACGCCAAAAGAGACGACATCGCTGGTGGGTGCATGCCATTTTGGAGAAAAGACGGCAGTATGGAACCCATCACCATCTTGTTCAAGAACTGCAACTCGATGGCGAAAGGTTTCAGCAGTATTTTCGTCTCTTTGTGCTCGGAAAGGCTCTGAGAAAAACGCGGGAAAAGAGACACGCCCACAAAATACCAGACGGCGTCCGGCGACGGCAGTCCAGAAAGCCACATGGAGCTTTCTTGAAAAAACGCACGCACGCCGGGCCGTCGCCGTCGCCGTACCGCACCCGTGTGAATGGGGTCATCCCTTCTTTCATCAATGTTTTTCAAATTGCCGTCGCCGCTGCCGTCGCCGGAGCCGCACCGCAGCCGTAAGAATGGAATCCTAGCTTTATGCTTTCATCATGAGACACATTTGGTCACATATGATCAAGGTCAAGGTCACTTTGACCCTTATGAAATGTGACCAAAATAAGTAGTACGGTTGCTAGAAGCGCTGACCAACAAGTGTTCAGATATTTTTCTAATTGTCGTTTCTAGATAGTAAAATATGTGCTGAAAACGGTCAGCTATCGCACCATCAAGAAATCGGTTCCCTAGTACCCTTTTAAGGCTCTGGAACCACCCCGGGTGGCAATATCGGGTCGCAACAAAGAGTGTTCCCCATAGCCGGAAAGAGCCTCAACCGTGAAAGATAGAAAGAAAGGTATTGAACAAAAAAGACGCACAACACCAATGTGAACCATTTGTGTTATCATACTTATATTAAAATATTGATGACCATGGAATAAATGGGTTATTTTTAGATTTCTGACAAAAAATCGCGAAAAACATGACAAATTGTCTTTTTTATAGCCTAAACTATGAAAGATTTAAAGACAAGTATTGAACACAAAAGATAGCAATGGATAATGGCAACAACATTTGCTCTCATTGCTGTACAAAATTGTTGATTGTTTTTAATACTTTTTTGTTTTTGTGGATTTCACAAAGCATACCAATTAAACGGCAGTCCAGGTAACTCGTCCGAATTTTTGCGGCTAAGAGCCTCAACATTTGAAGATAGAAAGACTATCATTGATCAAAAACTATGGTAAACACTAATGTTAATAACTTTTGATCTCACACTGATATTGAAATATTGATGACCATGCAATTAATGGGCTATTTTCAGATTTGTGGGTACAAAATCGCCCAAAACATGACAAATTGTCTTTTTTCTAGCCTAAACTATGAAAGATTTAAAGACAAGTATTGAATATAAAAGATTGCACAGAATAATAGCAACAACATTTGCACTCATTGTTGTACAAAATTGTTGATTGTTCTTGAATATTGTCTGTTTTTGTGGATTTCACAAAGCGTACCGATTAATCGGCAACCCGTGTCAATCATCCGAATTATTTCATGCTGCGCCAAAACGATTGAAAATGGATGGAATATTAGTGTTTGAAGACAAAAGACGCACATTGTCATGTTAAGCATATCTTGTTACACCGTAAACACATCAAAATCGTGATAGCTCTTGGTTTGAATGTTACAATGTTTGATTTTGTGCAAGTTACACACATTGATACTGACAAAATGTAATGATATTCCAGGACAATATATCCAGCGCGCTCTTTGGGTCCCCAAAACACTGTACATGGTGAGTCCCATTGTGGTACCAAAGTAGAAAATAATTATATTCACTTTAGCGATAGTCCGCAGTGGACGACATCAAATGACACAGACTGTAATGATAACTCAAAACTCGTCATCGCTTTCAGCAAACGCGTTTAAGTCAACCTCCTCATCTTCTTCCTCGTCTTCCTCGTCATCCTCTTCTTCACAACCACCATCTGCCAGAAGATCGATCAGCGACACAGGTAGGATGGGCTTGAGGCACCACACGGGTTCCAGGACACCGTCTGCATTTTTCGTCCATCCCTGCCCCTGGTCGTAGGGTTTGGGCCTCTCCAGAATGCCTTCATGAGCACGCTTGTACAGGGCAACGCGGTGGTTTACTCGCTGAATGTGCGGCATCAGAGCAGATTGGCAGGGAGGCATGTGGGCTAGATCGACCTTACACTTGGACATGAGTTTCTCGTTGTCTCCCACCATCTTGCGGAGTAGCTTTCCACGAACGACATCAACTGATTTCTCACGACTGTAATTGTACATCAGGCACGTAAACTCTTCCAACTGCTTCACCACCCGAAGTTTGACATCCCAGTCTAAGAAAAGACCTTGGAGATGGTGAACCTCCTCGACGATCCAGACTGTCCAAAGGTGGGGAGACATCGCGAACTGGAGAAGGCCGAAATCAAGAAAAGCGAGGAGGCTGTTCAGAGAGTCATCACTGCTGTCAAGAACTTCACGAACCCGTTTTCCATCTCAGACAAAGACAGGCTCTACTCCTTGGCGTCTGGTGCCCCTGTCCGCATGGACGTCGAACGGGACTTGCTTCAGGCGGAAGCTAAAGGCATGGTCGCCAAAACTGACTTCATCACCCGCCTTCAAAGTGGAGAGCCAGGAAGCTTCTTTGACACTATAAAGAGGCAGAAACTTAAGACAATGGAGGCTTGCAGCAAGAAGGTCACGCTCACATCCCCACAAGGAAAGGCCCTCCAGTACCAGGTGCAAAGCGACCTCGCGTTTCTACTTCTCGTCAAGTCACAGCAACTAGACGAACCATTGGACTTGGACAAAGTCACGATGGGTGGTGCTGAACCTCCATCATGCCGCAGCGCTGGGATACAAGAACTCTGTGGTCAGAACCCCGGACACGGACATCTTTGTCATTCTTCTCTACCACGCTGAAGCCATCAAGTTGACTGTATACCTGGATACGGGATCAGGAAAACATCGGCAACTGATCAACCTCTCTGAGCTTGCAGAGTCCCTGGGGCATGACTACTGTGCCACTCTTCTTGGGTTATATGTGTACAGCGGAGAGGACTGCACCAGTGCATTCAAAGGAAAGGTGAAGCCATTAAGAAACTGGAGAAAAATCCCAAGTTTCACACGGCATTCAGGCAGCTTGGTGACGACTGGGATGTCAAACTTCGGGTGGTGAAGCAGTTGGAAGAGTTTACGTGCCTGATGTACAATTACAGTCGCGAGAAATCAGTTGATGTCGTTCGTGGAAAGCTACTCCGCAAGATGGTGGGAGACAACGAGAAACTCACGTCCAAGTGTAAGGTCGATCTAGCCCGCATGCCTCCCTGCCAATCTGCTCTGATGCCGCACATTCAGCGAGTAAACCACCGCGTTGCCCTGTACAAGCGTGCTCATGAAGGCATTCTGGAGAGGCCCAAACCCTACGACCAGGGGCAGGGATGGACGAAAAATGCAGATGGTGTCCTGGAACCCGTGTGGTGCCTCAAGCCCATCCTACCTGTGTCGCTGATCGATCTTCTGGCAGATGGTGGTTGTGAAGAAGAGGATGACGAGGAAGACGAGGAAGAAGATGAGGAGGTTGACTTTGACGCGTTTGCTGAAAGCGATGACGAGTTATGAGTTATCATTACAGTCTGTGTCATTTGATGTCGTCCACTGCGGACTATCGCTAAAGTGAATATAATTATTTTCTACTTTGGCACCACAATGGGACTCACCATGTACAGTGTTTTGGGGACCCAAAGAGCGCGCTGGATATATTGTCCTGGAATATCATTACATTTTGTCAGTATCAATGTGTGTAACTTGCACAAAATCAAACATTGTAACATTCAAACCAAGAGCTATCACGATTTTGATGTGTATACGGTGTAACAAGATATGCTTAACATGACAATGTGCGCCTTTTGTCTTCAAACACTAATATTCCATCCATTTTCAATCGTTTTGGCGCAGCATGAAATAATTCGGATTATTGACACGGGTTGCCGATTAATCGGTACGCTTTGTGAAATCCACAAAAACGGAAAATATTCAAGAACAATCAACAATTTTGTACAACAATGAGTGCACATGTTGTTCCTATTATCTCGTGCAATCTTTTATATTCAATACTTGTCTTTAAATCTTTCATAGTTTAGGCTAGAAAAAAGACAATTTGTCATGTTTTGGGCGATTTTGTACCCACAAATCTGAAAATAGCCCATTAATTGCATGGTCATTAATATTTCAATATCAGTGTGAGATCAAAAGTTATTAACATTAGTGTTTACCATAGTTTTTGTTCAATGATAGTCTTTCTATCTTCAAATGTTGAGGCTCTTAACCGCAAAAATTCGGACGAGTTACATGGACTGCCGTTTAATTGGTATGCTTTGTGAAATCCACAAAAACGGAAAAGTATTAAAAAACAATCAACAATTTTATACAGCAATGAGAGCAAATGTTGTTGCCATTATCCATTGCTATCTTTTGTGTTCAATACTTGTCTTTAAATCTTTCATAGTTTAGGCTATAAAAAAGACAATTTGTCATGTTTTTCGCGATTTTTTGTCAGAAATCTAAAAATAACCCATTTATTCCATGGTCATCAATATTTTAATATAAGTATGATAACACAAATGGTTCACATTGGTGTTGTGCGTCTTTTTTGTTCAATACCTTTCTTTCTATCTTTCACGGTTGAGGCTCTTTCCGGCTATGGGGAACACTCTTTGTTGTGACCCGATATTGCCACCCGGGGTGGTTTCAGAGCCTTAAAGGGGTACTAGGGAACCGATTTCTTGATGGTGCGATAGCTGACCGTTTTCAGCACATATTTTACTATCTAGAAACGACAATTAGAAAAATATCTGAACACTTGTTGGTCAGCGCTTCTAGCCACTAAACTAAAGGTAGTGAACCACTAAAAGTGACCATATCTCATGGTAGAAAGAGCCAATAAGCACCATTGTACTTCCTATGTCTTGAATTAACAGCTTTGTGTTGCATGACCTTGGATGACCTTCAAGGTCACATGTATTTTGGTAGGAAAAATGTGTAAAGCAGTTCTTAGTGTATGATGTCATTGCTAGGTTTAGTTATTTGACCTTGACTCTGAAGGTCAAGGTCATGTAAAGGTCAAGGTCAAGCATGTGAGTCGTATGGGCTTTGCCCTTCTTGTTATTTCCTTTTTCTTCATGCAAAGCCAGGTTGTCCTGTCCCACATACCCCCAATGGCTACCGTGAGGCATAGACCAAATAGCCTGGACCGCCAACTCGTCACGTGACCCTTCGAGGTTACAACTCTCGACTTTCAGGGGCGCGTCGCGTCCGGTTTGAAAGGCCAGTGATTTGAAGACAGTGAAAAGAAAGCACGCTCCAGTTATTTGTGACAATGGGAGGTGACAATGAACTGGATTTTCCAAAACTCCAAACTAAACTTAACAAAACTCATCGAAAAACAAGTTCCATATGCACTTTTGCTGAGTTTATTTTATTTAGCATTTTCAGAACTTACCTCGGCAACTTCGTCCATGTTTACAATCGACACCGGATATCACGTCCCCGTGATTTCTGAAAGGCTTGTAAGCGTAGGTTCCTAAATGCGAGAGGCCGCTACCTCGTAATAGAGAGAAAGAGCGGAGAGAGAGCTAGTTGGCGGTCCAGGATAAATGGTCTATGCGTGAGGACGTAAAACTTACATTTCTCTCACCCAAAATGAGCTGTTTTTCTTCACGTTTTGAGTTATTTTTTACAAGAGATCCTGACTTTTTTTTTTACTGTGTGTGCAGCTTCATTCCGTTCAGAACCAGATGTCGTCCAAGGGAGACTACGAGCACCACCTGGCGCCCGGACATCTACAGATCTCTGTGGTCGACCTACCTCGCAAATCTCCTTCCTAGGTTCGTTCACATCTACACTGGCACCTCCCTTCAAAGTGTTACACGACACTTGAGATTGCCACAAGTTCTCAAACGTCGTATAGTTGTGTTCTTTTATTCTACGTCGCCCGTCTTCGCAGCAGCAGAAAACAACTCGTCAAATTGAGTTCGAGGATTTATTCAGCATTCAATACATACAACTGCACAACGTAGCAGAACTCAAATAGAAGCTTTTTAACATTCAAATCGCGCTGGCATATATAGTAAATACTCAATCTCGAGAATATTCCAGACCGAACATGATACAACTACATTATACGAGCCGTGCATGGACTAAACTAGCGACATTCTCTATGACGTACATCAAAAGCGCCGACGCACTTAATCCGAACGAACGCCACGAACTCACGACTAAAACAGCATGGTAAACAACTTGTTTTGACAGGACTAGAAAGTTCACCTGCATTCTCGTCCAAGCATAAATATTGTGTTTACAAAATATAATATCGGTACTTCCCCACAAAGTACAAATAAGTCAACTACATGCAACACACAAAACTGAACCAAAGTTCAGCAACGGTAGCGTTTCCTAACACAAAGATATCCAATGATTTAAGAAAATCAGGACTTAAACACTTTCTACCCCACCTATGTTGACCCAAGTTTTTTTTAGCCGAGACCAGCTGTACTGCAGCAGGTAACTCAGAATTGTAGTAACTGTGTAGCAACACGATGGAATGCAGGCGTTAGAGTCGACGTTACAGGAAGCGACTGAAGTGACTGTGTGTACGGATATAACCGTACCAGGTCAGATAGAACAATATGAGTGGCTACGGATATATCCGTACCTGGGAGACAAAGAGTTAAAGGGATAGAGTCTTATAGTCACTGAACTTGTCACGTCCACGGAGCCCCTAAGGCTTTTAGTCATCCCTCAGGCGGCTGACTATCTGTTTGAAATAAATATTAAGCTTCATTAACTTTCATGCCAGGAGTCAAAAACTGCAATTTTGTTCAAATTAATTTTGATTTTCCTTCAGGCTCACATCATGTCCCGCACGTGAACTAATTGCGTCAAAAGCTTACATGAAAGTCTCAGCGAGAGGGAGAATTCTTTTTATTTTGGGTACTTTACGTCAAGACATTGTGTGTGATCACGTAAGAAAATTGTAAAAGATGGTATGTGGGTCCATTTTGCCATGTTGCACACAGCCTTCAGGCCAAGAACGTGATCACAGGAAATGATAATTACATTTAAGCGGGAGATGCGCATGACAAACAGCATTAAGTTTTGTTTGGCTGCCAACACTAAAGGTATGTCAACCAATCGACTCCTGAAGCTGGTTCTCGGTTTGTAGCATTCTTGTACAGGGTTTAGCCTGGGAGAAAAAGGCAATGGGACATTTGTCCCCCTCAACCAAATTCCGATGGGACATAGTCGAAGGCAAGAAGCGCCAAAGAGGCCTGTACGCGTTTTGACCAAAGATGCAAAATGGTGCAATATGGTGCCATCTGAGAATTAGCCGCTATACCGTCTTATCTCTGTGTGTGTGTGTGTGTGTGTAATCCGATGTAAAGTTTTCATTTGGTGGCGCGGTGGTATGTAATCTCAATGCGCCATTTGACGCACTGACGCAAATTGTGATGGGACATTTTCAGATTTAATCAATAATGGCGCAGGGCGCACTAGTCAATGAAACCCTGCCTGTACGCCTCAGCCTTGTACACCTTTCTTTCACTGGGTGTCAGCTGTCACAATATGGGCCAGAAAAATGTTTTTCACAACGAAAAGTGCCGCTGACATCTGACTTTTCAACCTCTGAAAGTCGTCCCGTCTGTTAATAGTTCCCATGCTTGTGTATGCCATGTGTATGTGTATGCCATGTGTATGTGTATGCCAGACTTATGTCTTTATACAGTGGAACTGGTCTGTACTCACAAACCCAAGGGACTGACGTAAAGGGGTAGTTGTAAGACAGGTGTTTGCTATAGAAAGGGGAATTAAAAAAAAACGAAAACATGTATGGAATTATTTGGGTCGGTGGTCGTGGGGAGGTGGTTGCTTGTGACAGGTGGTCGCAAGGACAGTTCCAACTGTATTCTCTTGGGGGGCATTTCTTGATGTCTGACTTTGAGCCCCCTTTACTGCAACAGAAAATACGAGTAAGGTAAAGATGAGTTGTGGGGAAGGCTTTTGTTTAGCATTTGTGTGGATGACATTATGATAATGATAATAATGAGAGCTTAGATAGCGCGAACCATGAAGAATCGTGCTCTCCGCGCTTTACAAATTAACTGAATAAAAAACGCTCGCGCTGGACCCGAGTACTCTTCAGATTGGCTCGCTCCCCCAGTATAAAAGTTTTTGTCTTGTGCACGTTTAAGACCAAGTGATTGATCTGTGTGAATTACAGGCATTCCCTTGCTATATAAATACATTGCATGCGAGCCGAGGATGTGCGTGGTGACTGGCCTTTCTCTTTTATTTGTAATTTGATCACAGTGAAAATGCACACATTCACACACACACACACACTCTCTCTCCCTCACTCCCTCTCTCTCTTCCTCTCTATCTCTCTCTCTTACACACACACACACACACACACACGCACATGAGTACAGACTCATGCACGCACACACACACACACAAACACACACACACACACACACACACAGTAACACTAACACATGTGCACAAAATGAACACACACACACACCGCGCGAGAGAAAAAGACGTCAAAGACTTTTGACTGTGACGTAATCTTTTTATGACGCTATATTTCTCGTCAATGTGTGACGCGTTCGGCTGTTCTATGAGACTGCCAGGCTGGCTGTGGCTCCGCGAATTCCCCCCGCCGCCAAGTCGTTTTTGGCTCACGTAAGTGTAGCCTATGCGATCGTAACTTTGTCTGTCTGTGCGTTTGTGCGTGTGTGTGTGTGTGTGTGTTTGTGCGTGTGTATGTCTGTGGTAGAAACTTTAACATTTCGTCATTTGAAGACGTCACATTATGGCGTAAGAGGGTTAGACGTCACGCGAAGGAATTACTGAAAGTCTCGGTTTTGAGCGGGCCGAGACTGGAAGGCAAGAGTTATCTTTTTCTTTTCATGTCTTGGCGTCTCAAATCTTATTAGTCAGAAAGCGCATGCACGTAGTCTCGACCAGCGCGTAGTGTGCTTCTTTCTGAGTACGTTACGTCACAAATTGTACTTTACGTACTTGATGATGACGTGTTCTATGTGTTCTATGTGTTGTATGTGTTCTATTTCGTTCACTGAGCACGGCCGGGACCAGTTGGCGTGAGCGCTGGGATTTCGAGTGTCATTCGACATGTCAATGCATCGCAGTATAAAATAATACAGGTAGGAGGTTCAAAGTCGATAAATGCATTCTTCACTATGGTATTGAGTCCGATTTCGTCGTCCATCTTGAATCGAAAAGCACTCTTCTTACAAAAAAAACCAACTTCGTTGCGAGCTACGGCGAAGCTTCGCATGTCAAAACTTGAGAAGCGATGTTGGGGTCAAAGTACCACGCCGTAGCTGTGGGTTTTTGGTATTAAGACTTTGCGAAGCTTCGTGTAGTGAGTTTGTGTTACTGTTTGTCTATTTCTTACGTGAGCCTTGAAGGCTTCGCCTCTTGTTTGTGGTATTTCGCATTTAGGTCCCAGGTAACATTATGAAGTTTTAATATGATCAATCGGACCTATTATCAAGTTAGTGTATCAACTTTTTAACGAACTGCGCCCAGTAGTTTCCCAGCAATAGGCTGTTAAGTCGAGACACGCACACACACACACAATTAAAGTCTGCTGGACCCTTGTACTAGCGTACTCGGGGATAAAACAACACTAGTTTAGAATAGAATGCATAGAAACAGTAAGATCAACCTATGTAACACAAAACTTACCACAACACAACATCAACTTATCCCATGTTTGTGTCTGGTTGCAGGGCCCACGGAGCGCCAGTATTTTTATTTCCGGGTGAGATTTGGTGTTTTCTGCGAGAGGCTGGGACTTGATGTAGTGAGCTGTAACTTCAGGGCAAGGGAGGTCACAGCACAAGGTCTGATTTGAATGAGCTCCCTTGGCTTCAGGGGAGCACAGCTGAATTCGATACAGGAGTAACTTCATCACCAAACATTCGTCTTCAACGCTACCAAAAGATTTTTTCTGCGTTTCAAGACAGAGTACTTTCTGTTTTTAAGTTATTTTTTCCTGAACGTAGAACTGCTGAAATGTCCTGTGTAGCAGTGTGTCTCCGTTTCAAGACGGCCTCATTCTGTTTGGAAGTTATTTTTTGCTTGACTTAGAAGTGTGACAATGTTCTGGTACGATTGTTTGAAATGCTAGCTTTGTAGAGGTTTGGGTGCAAGCGGTGATATTAAGATCTCACGGCAAAGGGTCTAATCTATTGGCTTCTGTGAAAAGTTATGGCAGATATGGTAGTTTGAATATTAAGTTAGTTTACTTTTGCTCACCATTGCCATCTTAACAAAAATAAAAATCTGAACAAGAGATTCTTTTGACGCAAGCAAAGGAATCAAGTGTTTTGTACTATGGATTTTTAGTTGAAAATATTGAAGTGTAATGTACATCTAAGGAACTAAACCTAGTTAACTGTAATTCTGTTTTTCTTATACAGAATAAAAGAAAGTTAACAACTTTAGGAACACAGAACACAGTAATATTAAATCTGTGTGACATGGTGCAATAATGAAGAAGCTATAAGCTAAGAAATTATCATCCGTCTTCCAAATTTTGGCCGCATCTATACTCTCTTACTGTCATGTAGCAATGAGCCAAACAGAAATAGTAATAACACACAGTAACATACAAGCAGTGATCGATAACAGAAGCGATGACAATGAAAGGGCAAAGAGCATGCATTACTGCAAAAACGTAAGACGGTGGAATGCTACCTATAGTCGGGTACAGGTAACAAAGGGACAAGGTAAGGAATCCTCTCTTTGGAGGGGCCTCACATCACAGGTACCACTGCGGGGCGGGGATGTAGCTCAGTCGGTAGCGCGCTGGATTTGTATCCAGTTGGCCGCTGTCAGCGTGAGTTCGTCCCCACGTTCGGCGAGAGATTTATTTCTCAGAGTCAACTTTGTGTGCAGACTCTCCTCGGTGTCCGAACACCCCCGTGTGTACACGCAAGCACAAGACCAAGTGCGCACAAAAAAGATCCTGTAGTTCATGTCAGAGTTCGATGGGTTATAGAAACACGAAAATACCCAGCATGCTTCCTCTGAAAGCGGCGTATGGTTGCCTAAATGGCGGGGTAAAAACGGTCATACACGTAAAAGCCGTGGGAGTTTCAGCCCATGAACGAACAAACAAACAAACTGTCATTAGATTTTGCTCGTGTGGAAAGTGCCAGTGTATGTTTTATGAAAATGTCCCTTTTCTAAAACTAAAAGCAAAAGCTAACAATGCTACTTTTGTCAGTGAAAATGGACAAAACTTTGGAGGGGCCTCACACCCCAGGTATCACTGTCATTAGATTTTGCTAGTGTGGAAAGTGCCAGTGTATGTTTTATGAAAATGTCCCTTCTTTTCTAAAAGCGAAAGCTGACAATGCTACTTTTGTCAGTGAAAATGGACAAAACTTTCACCTGTTTATTAGCCTTTCTCTCCAGTGGATACAACTGTCCTTGCTCTCAACTGCTGCAGGCTTTTCACTGTTTTGTGCACAACAAGAGAGTAAATTACTTTCTTTTGTGTATGCAACAGTGCAAATACTTCGCAAGATTGAAAACTTTGCATGGAACGAAAGAATCAATGAACGTCAATGTGTGTGCTTGTTTTGATTGGCTATTGCTGAGGTACCCGCCTTCTGTGTGTTAGTTTGGTTTTTAAATTTATTTTTATTTTTATTTTATTTTGGGGGGGTGGGGTGGGTGGTTATGGGGTGGCAGGTAGGCACTTGTCTATGCTTTGAAAGCTTTTGTGCTCAAATATTCAGACTGGAATAATATTTGTCAGGTCGTTATGCATGAAATATTTGTTGCCTTTATGAGAATTTTAACCTTAAAAATCATTTTCACTTGAAATAACGCAAAGCTCAGAATATTTTGTTTCTTATTTTTTTTCAAGGATCTGAACAGCTGACATTGTGAAGATATAACAGATCTATCTTTTGCTTTGCTTGCTCGGTCCTTTTTTCTTCCAAAAACGTTGGCAAATGGTGTCTGAAAATAATTCTCAAGTACGCATGCTCTTGTTGCAAATACTGTTAGCTATGACGGGTTGAGAAACTGTGCAGTGCTTTATTCATTTGAACTTCTCGAAACAAAAAATGTATGCAAACTGTGAAGGGCAAAGAAACCTACAGGGTTCATTTTGTGATAAGTTGAGAAGAGGCTGATACCCTTTCTGTGAATGTCGTCACAGGCTGAAAAAAAGTTCAATGTGTGCTCAGGTTCAACGTGAGATGTGCTGCTTGTGTCAGCGTGCATGGGCATATACGTGGTGGTGTTCGGCAACAACAAAAAATATGTTGGTTTAGGGTTACCCAACAGACCCTATTTTTCCCGCCGATCCTAAAACTTTTTTTCATTGCCACATTTTGCCTACCATACCGAGACTAAGGGAAGTAACCTCCTTGAAACTTGACTTAATTTTGAAATAAATTATATAAAAAAAATAAAGTCTGCCTACCGACCCTATTTTTTGGGGGTCAGGTTACCCTAAACCAACTTTTTTTTTTGGTGGCCTTAAGTATGTAGGTAACGTTACTACAGTAGTGCCTTACACTGAGTTGTAGGATATGCAGGATTACCGTTTGACCTCTTGCTGTTGAGAGCTATACAACACCTTGAGAAGTGGGCTTTCACACCTCTTCCACTTCTTTTTCTTCTCTCTCTCCCCTCTCTTCTTACCCCCCCCCCCCCCCCCCCCCCTATATCTCTCTCTCTCTCTCCCTCTCTCTCCCCCTCTCTCTCTCCCCCTCTCTCCCCCTCTCTCTCCCTCTCCCTCTCTCCCCCTCTCTCTCTCCCTCTCTCTCTCTCTCCCCTCTCTCTCTCCCCCCCTCTCTCTCTCTCTCTCTCCCCCCCTCTCTCTCTCTCTCTCCCCCCTCTCTCTCTCCCCCCCTCCCTCTCTTCCCCTCTCCCTCTCTCCCCCTCTCTCTCTCTCCCCCCTCTCTCTCTCTCCCCCTCTCTCTCTCTTTCCCTCTCTTCCCCTCTCTCCCCCTCTCTCTCTCTCTCTCTCTCTCTCTCTCTCTCTCTCTCTGATTCTACGTTGCTGCTGGTAGGCTCACAATGTAAATCTGCTGTCCGCTATCTGTGATGGTTTATGCATTAAAGGCAATGAAGTTCTGCCAATTGTGCTCTGTCTCATGTATACCTGTAGGAGACTGTCAGTTTGGGAATGATAGAAACTCTCTTGACGTTGTCGATTAATGAAAAGATTGGCTGTGCTGATTTCCTCATTGCAATGTGCAGATGTGAGGGTTTATCAAATACAAAGTTATTAATGTCAAAACAAATAAGATTCAGATGTGTCTGTAAGCTCGTCTTTTTCTGTGTTTTCTGAAAGTTTTAGATGTATACTTTTTTTTTATGGGAAATATGTAGATTTTCACAAATGATGTACATGTGAAATAGCTTTTCATAAATGATGTACATTTGAAATAGATTTTCATGAATGGTTTACATTACATGTGTGAAGAGGGGGGGGGGGGGGGGATCATGAAACGGAGATACCAGTACTTGTATTACACATACTATAGTTGGATTGGTGAATAGGTCACTTAATACCATTGCGTTTTTGGTGTACTTTTTTTTTCTGTGTGTATGTTGTTGTGTTTGCTGGTGGTGCTGCAGGCTGTGTTTGGTATGTCCGGGGAGACATATATCTCAGTTTGTTTTATTGTATTCAAACATAATTTATTTGGTTTTCTTAGTAATTGAAAAATTTGTGTGTATGAATCAACTGCCGGTATTCTGCTTACTTATTTTACCTTATGGATTTTAATGTAACATTTTCTGTTTCCTTTTCTTGCAGTTTTATTTTTTAATATTTCAGATGTAGTTTTTGTATGCCTGCCAGCAACCACATAATTTTGAAGCTTCTCTTTTTTGATAGAATATACATCAGTGCCTTGTTTTCTTAAAAGTGACTGCGAACTCCTTTTGTATTGTGTATGCCTTCAAAGACTGAAGAGCATGTTTTACACCTTCAGTTTAATTTATTCATTTCTTCCCCTGGTTTGAATCTGAAATGGTTTTAGATCTTTTTATTCAGGCGCATTGGCATGAATTTTGAATTGTCTTTCTTTGAAAATATACAGTGAGAAGTTGTAGGCGTAAGTTGTGTGACCAATGATTGTGTTCCTTGGATTGGGGGAAGGGTTGGACAGGGCACATATTTTACACACACACCCTCACACACACACACACACAATTGAAAAGATGATTAATAACAAATCATCTTACAACACACAATGCTAAAACAAGTACACACAGGCACAAAAAAAAACCAGACACGCACATGTAGGAAGTTGATACATAGGAAGTTGAAACATGGTAAGTTGATACAATCTTAAATCTGGCCAGCTCTTGTGTGAGTAATCAAAATGTTGCATTGAATGAAGGCTGGGTCTTTTGGCTTTTTTTTCCAAATGCTAGATTTGTATTTGGACATGTGATAGTACAGATGACTTTACTGTGGGTAGACGTTGCCCATTTTAACTCTGCTTTTCATGACAGTGAGTTGTCTTTCCTTCCTGCGGCAGTCAGTATGCATGCTGGGATACGCTTTTTTTCTGATTTTACTTTATAAAAAAACAATTGTATTTACATTTTATTCGTATTCGGAGAGCATGCTTTGGTAGACCTGCAAGTTTATTCATTCTAGTTTAGATTTGTGTGTCTTATGCAATTCTGATGTTTGCTGATGTTTACTAAGAATCGGTACATTTAGTTTCCCCCCAAAGGTTGTTGATCCTGTTGTAAATTGGTTTTCTAAAATAAATTTACAATTCTCCGTTATGATAATTGAAGATGAAGCTCATATGAATCTGAAAATGTACTGCTGTGCTTGCATGTTAAAGATTGTGAGTTCAAGTTCTGATTGATAAGCTCCTACAGTGGTACCTGCCATGAAAGGACACCCTTTGGACAAGGACAAAAGTGTCCCTACAGTGCAGGTGGCCTGTCATGACGGATTTTTTTGTCGAGATAAAAACCCCCGCGGGTTAGGGGGAAGAATTTACCCGATGCTCCCCAGCATGTCGTAAGAGGCGACTAACGGATTCTGTTTCTCCTTTTACCCTTGTTAAGTGTTTCTTGTATAGAATATAGTCAATGTTTGTAGAGATTTTAGTCAAGCAGTATGTAAGAAATGTTAAGTCCTTTGTACTGGAAACTTGCATTCTCCCAGTAAGGTCATATATTGTACTAAGTTGCAAACCCCTGGAGCAATTTTTTGATTAGTGCTTTTGTGAACAAGAAACAATTAACAAGTGGCTCTATCCCATCTCCCCCCTTTCCCCGTCGCGATATAACCTTCGTTGTTGAAAACAACGTTAAACACCAAATAAAGAAAGAAAGAAAGAAATAGAAAAGGGACAACCGAAGGTGTCCTTTTAAAGGGAGGTGTCCTCTCATGGAAGGGGCCACACATTGCAGGTGCCGCTGTATTTCGTGCACAGAACTGATGCCGGTGCCACTTTGTAATTTTAAAGAGTTTTGTGAGTGATGCTTTTTGAGAGAGTGCCAAAGAGTTCTGATGGCGAGTTTTGCACAGTGACTTGCCTGATGGCGACACACTTGTTGACCTGTTTTTTTCTGGGCAGTGTTCCCCATCATTGTAACATAAAGAGTGGGGGCCTGGTTGCTCAGATGGTAGAGCACTGGACTTCGAATTCGGGTCGGGACGGACACGGGTCAACTTTATGTGCAGACCCAGAGACGGAAGCCATGTCCCACCCCCGTGTTACCACAATGGCACGTAAAAGACCTTGGTCATTCTGCCATAAGTGCAGGTGGCTGAATACACCTAAACACGCAGACACCTGGGTAGCGCGACTCCGTTGCTGCTAGCTTTCCACTGGGAGGAAGCGACCCGAATTTCCCAGCGATGGGACAATAAAGTAATGAACATGAAATGAAATGAAATGATTACATGTATACTCCTTGGTTAGACACGACAACGTTACGACCAAAATAGACATTTTCCGGTAATTATTCTGTCGGGATTTGCAAGGGAGGCAAGCGTCTTATCCTCTAGGCTATTGCGCGTGTCTAAACGGTATTTTATTTGCAAAGTAAACAATCGACGATTTTAAACCTTGAAGATGTGTTTTATTTGTCATTTGCCGCATGTGAAAAGTTTCAGTTTTGGTTATGGATTTGTAACCGTGTGCCGAAACACTACGATCACCTCGGGAAGCGAAGTGCAATCAAACAGGTTTGAAAATATTAGGGCTAATTTCTTAGCCCTATAAAAACTGTTATGCAAACCCGAAGGTTTCCATGAACATACAGACAATTGGAAACCACCAGACCCCATCACAAACAGAACTCAACAAACCACAGGTGTTGACTTTAAAGGCCAACAACCCGGGTGCAGAGTCCGTTGTGAAAGGAGCGTTAGCCTCCCCTGTCACAGATTTAAGAACATTAGCGACGGGCGGGGTGGTAAGACGTCGGCCTCTTAATCCGAAGGTCGAGGGTTCGAATCCCGGTCGCGGCCGCCTGGTGGGTTAAGTGTGGAGATTTGTCCGATCTCCCAGGTCAACTTATGTGCAGACCTGCTTAGTGGCTTATCCCCCTTCGTGTGTACACGCAAGCACAAGACCAATCAAGTGCGCACGGAAAAGATCCTGTAATTCATGTCAGAGTTCGGTGGGTTAAGGAAACACGAAAATATCCAGCATGCTTCCTCCGAAAGCGGCGTATGGCTGCCTTAATGGCGGGGTAAAAACGGTCATACACGTAAAATTCCACTCGTGCAAAAAACACGAGTGTACGTGGGAGTTTCAGCCCACGAACGCAGAAGAAGAAGAAGAAGAACATTAGCAGTCGATCTGTGTTTGGATTTCAATAGTAGACAAGCTGCTAAGCATGAACACTGTACGAGTTCCTCCTTGATACAAGATTTGTACGTTTCTGTGCCTGTTTGCCCTACCTGGTTTTTGGCATCTGGGGGTAAGTCTTATACCTCTTATCGTCACGCTCATAAGATAATTGCCTATGTCATTTTTTGATGTTTTTGAACCCTAAAACTTGTTTGGTTTCTGAACAATCTGCCTCTCTCATTTTAGTTATAAGTTGCAAACTGCCTATCTCGAGCGTTGACAGCTGCATAAATGGGAGATAAAGAGCTGACAGCAACATTTTCAATCAGCAAAACTGCGTAACATCCCCACAAAGAGCTTTTGCATACTTTCACATTCACAAAACAAGTCCTGTATCATAAAAAATAGTGCCTAACTCAAGAAACGAGATCGGCAGTTTTGCTAGGTATTTTTCTTATGTTGAATGATGTGGAACACTGCTTTGCCAATGTACATTGTGCTTAACTAGCGACTCCCGTAGTGGGAGTCTTTGACATTATGCTCAACTTGTTGTGTGATTCGTTTTGTGTATGTGTGTTTGTGTCGAGAGTGAAATGTAATTTTTTTTTTTTTTAGATGCTTCTGGGTAGCATCGTTCCTTGTGACATCGTCTCTTTACGCCCAACTCACCTTACCCCCTCTCCCCACTTTAAACGAAAAGGTAGAATGAATGACATGCAAGAACTATCGAATGGTTTTACTTTTAGAACTTCAAAGACAGCAACAAGTCATGATTATTCTTTTTTAAAGTGAAATTTGAAGCCCACTCCACCTATCAAAATCCCGCAGTGGGGCACTGCGGTTATGAAATTAAAGGCCCCTCCTGTTTTTGGAACCGCAGGAGCTTTCTAGTTTGCTGTTAGGTAGATTTTTGGTTCCTCTTTCCTGTCATGCTCTCTTTTTCTTCATGAATTCTTTTCTTTTTTCTGCCTTCTTGCTCATTCACCTGTATTTTTTCCAAAAATCTCTTCTCTTGCCGCTTGTCTTGCGATTCATGTATAGTTTAATCTGTTAGTGTTCTGATGTAAGTCCAGCAGTAGATAGGTTAAGCCTATTTTAACATACTGGAAACTGGTAATCTTCCAGTAGGTATTAATTTAGTTTTACTAAAGCCTGCTGGGACACAAGTAATGGGTTAGTGCATTTGTAAACAGGAATCGCTTGACAAGTGGCCCCCTTCATCCCCCCCTTCCTCGTCCTGATATGGCTCTGCGTAGTCGGCTGGACGTTAAGCAACAAATAAACAAACAAACACCTATCAAAAACAGATCGCATTTGTGTTCATTGTTGGTATGTGACCAAGTGGAGGGATGGTCTTATCCCATGTAAAAACCTGACCAAATCTGAGACCGTGAGGCAGAGTGGGCCCCAAAGGTTATTCAGGAAGATGCGTCCTTACATCTTTCTTGTTCTGGTGTTGAAAGAAGCAAACTGTTTTGTTTGAGCTTTTGTACGAAAATATTTTTAAGCAAGAAACATAATGGCAATTTAGCTAAAAAATATCCTAGCGTCATTATGAGTTATTGAGTCAACGAGTGTTCATGCTCTGAATGATAATATACGCTTGTGTTTAATTGTGACATTTTATTTTATTTCTAGAATTGTGAATCAAACTAGTACGTAATTGATTTTTTGGAGTAGGAAACATCCTTGAATGGTTCACATTTGGAATTTTGTTGGTTGAGATAGGTGACATCCTTAACTTTAGCTGTCTATCCCTTGGCAATAGTTGATGTATTTATTAATTAATAAATTTATTAATTAGAAGCATTGCCTGTGTCCATGTTGGGCATTTTGACCTGTGTTAACAATATTTTTGTAGGGAGTCTGTCTCACTCTGCCTGTGACTGGCAATGAATTCACCACAACCTCTCACCTTTTTCTTGTCAGTTACAGTGGAACCCCTAATTTAAGACTTCCCAATTTGTAAGATTTTGATTTTTCAGTTCATAAACTCTGTAAATACCCCCCGCGGGTTAGGGGGAAGAATTTACCCGATGCTCCTTAGCTTGTCGTAAGAGGCGACTAACGGATTCTGTTTCTCCTTTTACCCTTGTTAAGTGTTTCTTGTATAGAATATAGTCAATGTTTGTACAGATTTTAGTCAAGTAGTATGTAAGAAATGTTAAGTCCTTTGTACTGGAAACTTGCATTCTCCCAGTAAGGTCATATATTGTACTACGTTGCAAGCCCCTGGAGCAAACTTTTGATTAGTGCTTTTGTGAACAAGAAACAATAGACAAGTGGCTCTATCCCATCTCCCCCCTTTCCCCGTCGCGATATAACCTTTGTGGTTGAAAACGACGTAAAACAACAAATAAATAAAGAAAGAAAGAGTTTTTGCAGGTGGCCTTTCATGGCAGGTATTTTTTAGTCAGGATAAAGACAAAGGGAACAACAGAATGTGTCCTTGTATGGGAGGGAGATGTCCTTTCCTTGCAGGGGCCTCACAACCATTTGGACGATCCAGGGGTTATTGGGTTAAACGGGGGGCGGGTTGTCTAAAGGGAGGATTCCACTGTATAACTATGTTGCCAATGCTGCATTGGCAATTGCTGTCTGACTCCGACTGGTGTGAGAGACTGTGCTTGAATTCCTTGCTGCATTATTTAAATGATCTGCCTTGTTACACCCCCCTGTTACCCCGCCATACTGTTGATGACAAGAAAGGCCTTATTTTGCATTGTTGATGCTTCGTAGTCAGAGCTTCATGTGCTTCGCGGTGATCTATGTTGTGTACAGCCATCTTTTTAAAAAAAATGAAAATTGTAAGTTGCGTCTGTGTCATTTTGTCGGCATTGTGTTTAATTAATACTGCTTTTAGGGCGTACTCCTCCCAGTGTCCGCTATCTTGTAAATCATCATAGGATTCGTTCAGGCTTTTTCATGGGATAAGACTATCGTTCTGCTTGGACACTTACCGAATTTCTTGATTGACAGCTACAGAGAGAACTTTCTGCTGACTTGGTTAGACCAACCCCAGTACTTCAAACTGACAGATTAATGCAGCGAGAGAGTCCCTCTCTGCGCAGAAATCAGCCAAAGTGTTGATTTGTGGTATGTGTCTGAGTGGAAGTATGCTCTTATTCCATGTCAAATCCTGTACAGATCTGTGGAGGTGTGCATGACTGTTCACACGTGAAGGAAGGACGTATCTTTAACTACAAAGTTATTTTATTTATCCGGCGGGACCTAACAGTTCCATGCAATTGCAAGAGCTTGATTTTTGCTTTATTAGAGCGGCATTCTGTGCAGAATTTTATGAATGATCTGATCTTTGGTTTTGACAACTGCCAATTTTTTGTCTCCCACCTTCGCTCTGCCATCTTTGAGTTTGTAATTGTGTTAAAAATATGCATGTAAAATGTCTCGGTGGATCTAAAAGACACGTATAAGTGGTTTGACTCCCAATCTAATCTCTGTTCTGGCCAGGATTTTACATGGGAAACGACCATCTCTCCACTTGGAAACTTCCCAACAATCAACAGCGTCACTGTTTCCTGTGCAGTGGCATTTTTTTGTAACAAAATAATGCTGCTGACTGACACCAGTATCAGTTGAGAAATTGATTTATTGAAAGATTCCCAGTTGGGCGTATACCAAAAATCAACGCCTCACTGTTTCCTGTGCAGAAGTTTTTTTTGTTTTTTTTACAAAATAATGCTGCTGACTGACACCAGTATCAGTTGAGAAATTGATTTATTGAAAGATTCCCACTTGGGCGTATACCAAAAATCAACGCCTCACTGTTTCCTGTGCAGGAGGATTTTTTTTTTTTTTTTACAAAATAATGCTGCCGACTGACACCAGTATCAGTTGAGAAATTGATCCATAGAAAGATTCCCACTGTGGTCAAAAATTACCCAGACTGTTGCTTGTTGGAATATGTCTAAGTGGATGGATTATGTGAAAGCCTGGCTAGATTGTGAGATTGTGAGCTGAATCAGAAACACGGGAGAGACTGTGTTTAAGTTTCATTAGCATAAGATAGTTGTTGTGGAAGGATTATTTTCTGATTAATGTTTTGTGGTAGACATTGCCCGTGATGTGTTTGCTATCACGAGCAATAAGCACTTGCTTGTAGAGGAATTGCGAAAACGATTCTGTCGCTTGTTTATTTGTGAATTAGACGCCCACTTTTTCAGCATATTTTTCTTCCTTATAATTATAAGGAATTTTTCCCCTGTTTGAATTGTAACTGCCAAAGTCTTTGTTTCTGACTGTAGTTTGTTTTACTCCAAATATGCCTTAAATTCATGAAGACTGATTAGTTGAGAGTTATAATGTGAATGTTCAGTTTTGATCATGAGTCTCGTGTCTTTTATAATATTTCAACAGTAGTTGAGAGGACATGTGAATGTTTAGATAATCAGTCTTTGTTTTTTGTATTTTCAACAGTGCTTGTAGGTACATTGAGCTTTGTACAGTGAAAGTTGAAAGAATGAAAGATGACAGTTACCTCCCTTGACTACAGTGTAATGTTCTCTTTTTTCAAGGGTCATGTTTTCAAAGAGTAATCTATTTCTTGTACAGTTTTTAAAAATGTACATTTCTTCTTCTTTTTTTTTGTTTACAATAAAAAGGATAAGAGAGAGAATGCAGAATTTGTGTCTTTGTTTTTACACACAGCATTGCAACACATCACAGTTTGTCTCTATTTGTATACCGGCACGGTTGGCCTAGTGGTAAGGCGTCCGCCCCGTGATCGGCAGGTCGTGGGTTCGAACCCAGGCCGGGTCATACCTAAGACTTTAAAATTGGCAATCTAGTGGCTGCTCCGCCTGGCGTCTGGCATTATGGGGTTAGTGCTAGGACTGGTTGGTCCGGTGTCAGAATAATGTGACTGGGCGAGACATGAAGCCTGTGCTGCGACTTCTGTCTTGTGTGTGGCGCACGTTATATGTCAAAGCAGCACCGCCCTGATATGGCCCTTCGTGGTCGGCTGGGCGTTAAGCAAACAAGCAAACTCTATTTGTATCAGAGATTGCGCTAGCTATTAACAAACAACAAAACACGCACTTAAGGGCAGAGATGGCATGGAAATTAAGATTTGTGTCTTTGTTTTTACACACACAGCATTGCAACACACCACGGTTTGTCTATTTGACTCAGAGATTGGGCTAGCTTAAGGCAATGAGCGGCACTAAAATGACCAAAACAAAACTTGGAAAATACATGGAGCAACTAAATTTTCTGGGTAGTTATTGAAGTGACTTATAAAAAGAAATGAAAAATTTGCGAATAGTAAAGGAAATAGATAGCTGTCGCTATGGAAACTGGCATAAACAGCGCCATATTGGATTTCTAGGAAACGGTTTTACAGCAACATTATACATCAGAAATGCTTAACACTTACACCGGTGCAATTCTGTAACACATGTTACATAGCCACTGGTGAATTAACAGAGAGAAAAATAAAGAAAAACGGTCATATAGGTTTTCGCATCCATGGGAGGTAATCGGAACCAACCAAACAGACTGAGCCAGTAGCGAGACATATGTCATGACAACCAGGTGACCTTATAGGTAAAGTAGCGCGACATATGTCTAAGGGTTAATATTTGGCACAAAGATACACAAGGCTTTTATCTACAATCATATAGAACGATATTTTGACAAAAAAACTACAGTTGAATTTATATCAATTTTTGAAATAAGGATTAATGAATATGCGGTTAAAAATTCATGAATCATTACAAAAATTATTATAAATTCAACTGTAGTCTTTTGTCAAAAAATCGCTCTATATGATTGTAGATAAAAGTCTTGTGTATCTTTGTGTCAAATATCATGCATTTCTTATGTATGATGTCGCTGTAAAACCGTTTCCTAGAAATCCAATATGGCGGCTGTTTCCATAGCAACGGCAATCTGAGGCCATTAATTTTCACAATTTTTTCATTCATTTTTATATGTCACTTCAATAACTACCCAGAAAACTAGGTTATTCCGTGTATTCTCCAAGTTTAATTTTAGTGTCACGCATCGCCTTAAAACAAACAACAACAACAACAAAACACGCACTAACAAGAGGCGAAGCCTTCAAGGCTCACGTAAGAAATCGACAAACAGTAACACAAACTCAATCACTTCGTCACACATACACACACACACACAGTAAGCGGCATAGGTGACACTGTGCAAGAAAGCGAGACACTAGATCTAGATCTGAATGGCCGATTTCGAAGAAAAAACTAGTCTCGGCCCGCTCGGCAAAATAACAATGACCGAGACTTTCAGTAATTCCTTCGCGTGACGTCTAACCCTCTTACGTCATAATGTGACGTCTTCAAATGTTGTGACATCTTCAAATGTTAAAGTTTCTACCACAGACATACATACATACATACGCATGCATGCACGCACGCACAGACAGACAAAAGTTAGCATCGCATAGGCTACACTTACGTGAGCCAAAAAGGAGGCTCTTGAAAGGAGGATTCAGTGTATTTGGTCATCTCTCAAGCCAAAGATTCATGCCACATAACTTTCTCTCTAGGTTTGTGCTGCAAGCAGTTCTTTTCCCCTTTGCTATGTGCTCCATGCACAACAATTTGAACACTCAAGCAACACCAACTAACAGACCTGTTTACCCTTACTATTTTGGAGTAATTTATTACTATTTTTGGGGGGGAAAATACTCCATTTGAGTCCAGACTACGATTTTCAAATATGCTTCAACAAAGGTTTGTGTTACTAATGTTGTTGTTTGTAACCACTGGGAATACTATTTTGGTCATACTATTTTACTATTTTTTGACTTGACGATTACTCTTGTCAAGTTTTGGGGGGTAAACAGGTCTGAACTAATCACACAGTCTGGAAATTGCATTCAATATTTAATGTCAGAAATGGCTATTTTGCAACATTTATACTTTTCAAAAAGTACAGGTGCATATATTCACATTATTAAATATAGTAGAATTGTTCCTATAACATTCACTTTGTGAAAATCATAAATACATTGTAATGTCTTATAACCCCTCAAAATGTAAATATCACAAAACTCATTCAAAGCCATGACTACTGAGTTATAATAATGTTTCATTGTAAAAATTATGAAAATGACTTTAAAAAACCCAGTAAATCTATTCAAAGAAATACTAAAAATTCAGATAAATTTTGGAAGAAAAACCTCTCCCCAAAAAGTACAGCTTCTCTTATGTTTAATTAAAAATAGCATTCATTGTAAAATGATCACACAATACAGACTTTACAAATCTCTTTGTTGAAGATACCTTATACTTTTTTTTATCCTACATACATGAGAGAGACACCACTCATTACATAACAATATGGTTCAAACCACACGTGTGTATATCATGTAAATGAGGTCATGTCAAGCAAGAAGAAGAAGAATCAAACAACATCCACAACCGTGCTTCATGACCTTGCATACCAGACATTTGTACGAATACAGCACAACAACTAATCTATAAATGACTAGTTCAACAAACATTTCCTTTCCATCAAAACAGGATAAAATCCTAGATCTAAAAAAAACATAAATCAGCAAAAATGTTCTGCCTCAGTCTTCAGCCACTCATGCATACATGTAGACGACAAGATCTTGTGTCATTGCAAGCTCAGAAAATTAATGTTGCTGTCTCAAGAACCTTTCTTTATTTGGTGTTTAACGTTGTTTTCAACCACGAAGGTTATATCGCGACGGATCTCAAGAACCCTCCAATAAGATCTTTGCAGATTACTGTACGTATAAGCACTGTCGGAATGCAAATCAACAATGTTCTCGCAATTTGATAGTGCTTATGTACTGTAATCTGCAAAGACCACACTGGAGGGTTCTGGAGCAAAGTGAACGCTACAAGTCTACACGCTGTGGTCTAATGTACTTTCCTCATCTGACCCATTGTACTAAGCACAGGCAGGTCCACCATCCCTTAGTTTTGACATGTAGCGCAGACCTGCCTACCCTTATGATTTGGGTGTAATTTACTATGATTTTTAACCCAAACTAAGCCACCACGCTTTCCACAATGGAAGTACGATTTTTAAGAAACCAAAAGTACGATTTTTCGCATTTCGTCTCGATGTATCTGTATTGTGGCCATGCGTAGGACCTTCATCGAAAGGAACAAAGCACGTCTTGTGTTCCCTTTGTCACAGTGACTTTTCGTGTGCACACGGTGGAAAATATGACTGTGCATAGCACATCGGGACACGTTGTCACAAGGATGCAGTAAAGAGAGCTCATGGAAACCAAAAGACGTTCAAATTACCGGTTTCTTTATCAAGAAGTCTGAGTCGAGTGATACAGTAACAAAACTGGAGGGAGAAATTGTCCGAGCAGAAGTGACAATGTGCGAAATGATTGCCGAATGGAATCTTAATTACCGTATTTGACGGATTACAAGCTGCGACTTTAAAAAAAAAAAATCGCATTGCGGCTTATAAAAAGATGCGGCTAAAACGTTACCTAAACTTGAATAGCATTCACCTAATGGAAGTCGCTGTGGATTTTCATTTCGCTCGATTAGCGATAACCGGTACTTTATTAGCTCTCTACTCAAGACTCGGCGCTTTTCTCTTTCTTTCACGAATCTTCGTTTGTCAACAAGTCGTCGTGACAAGATAGCGTACAGAGAAACACCGGATATATCAGGATCTCGAGCGCGCGAGATTTCGTTTTTTTGTGTGTCGCGATAGTTGGAGGAGCGAGAGCCGCCATGTTGTGTTTTCGTCTGCTCGAAATGTGCGCAAAAGTCGTAAATCATCCCAAAAAAGCTTATTCCGGGCGGGACTACATGTGTGTGTTGGTTACAAATTGTGTGTGTGATATTTTTCTTCAAACTTTTTCACTTTTCTTCTTTGTTTTACTTGTTTATTCTCGGAGCCGATTTCGCCAAATACCGTAGTTTCGTTTGCCTGGTTGTTTTGATTGATTGACATGATCTGATTATATTTTTTTCGACGACGGCTAATATACGTGGCTCGTCCCAATTTCTTTTTTAAAAGTCGGGGGGTGCGGCTTATAAAACGGTGCGACTTGTAATCCGTCAAATACGGTACACCTTCTTCCACCAGATTACTCTTTTTGGATGGGCTCATTACACCTTGTAATTTTTGGGGTAGGCAGGTCTGTCTAGAAGGTCTTCTGACTGCACAATTACTTCAAAGCATGGGCATGTGGACCATATGAGTCTGACTGTGTAGTCCAGTGCTTGATTCTGTGAAGGTTAAAGACGCGTGGTCTTCAGTGTTGCTAGACTCCAGGTACAAGTGGGTGTGACAACAGAGGACAAGGTGTCGTCGTAGCAACTTTGTTCTTATTGTGTGTGCGAAAGTGGGCCAGTCGATTACACGATTTCGCAAACCCTTTTCCACATATGGAACACTTATACGGCTTGTCTCCAGTGTGTTTTCTCATGTGCTCTGTCAAGCTGTTGGGGATGGCAAAGGCCATGGAACATTCTGTGCACTTGTACGGTTTCTCTCCTGTGTGAATGCGGATGTGTAGTTTGAGGCTGGTGGACTGAGAGAAGGCCTTGCCACAGTATTCACACTTGTATGGCCGAATTCCAGCGTGGTTGTTCACATGTTTCTTGTAGTAACCCACGTCTGAGAACGATTTCCCACAGACGTTGCATGCATACGGCTTCTCTCCTGTGCAAGCGCGGATATGAACACTCAGATTGCTGGAGCGGACAAAAGACTTACCACAGTGGGGACACAGATACGGTCTGTCGCCGCTGTGTGTGCGCATGTGGGCTTTGTACGTACTACTGAGCGTGAAGCCAGAACTGCAGATCTCGCATCTGAACGGTCTTTCGCCGGTGTGTGAACGAAGGTGTTCCTTAAGCGTGTATAAACTTCGAAGAATTTTTCCGCAGTATTGGCAGGGGAAGTCTTTGCTGGCGTTATGGCTGCGCATGTGTATTTCCAGCCGAGCCATGGAACGACAAGACACGTGGCACTGCGAGCACTCAAACGCGTTTTTGCCGGTGTGGTCTTGAATGTGTCGGTTGAGGTGGTTGACGAACAGGAAGCGCGCTCCGCAGAAGTTGCAGGAGTGTGGGTGACTCTCCTCACAACTTTTCTCACCGCCCTCAGCCCCCTGACTCTCAGGCTCCGCCCTTTCTTCCACACAGTTATCCCCCTTTGTTTTTCTACCGTTCCCACTCTTTTGTGTCACCTTTCTACTGTGCTCATTCTGCGGCGCAACCTTGCGAGGCCTTCCCCTGGTTTTGTTCGTTTTCAACGCTTTTGTGCTTTTTCTGGTTGACGACTTTGCCGTTCGACCTTTACCTCTCAAGGTTTGTCTACGCTCAGAGGAATCTTCTTGGACCTCGTTGTTCTCTGTGCTGGCATGACTCCTGGCGTGAACACTCAGCTGATTCGATGTCGTGAACGTCTCTCCACATTCCGCACAATGGGGGGCAGGCTTGCAGACGTGCCTGGTCATGTAGGAGAAGGTGGTGAAAGACTTATGACACGTCCCGCATAGGAACGGCTTGCGACTGTAATGACTGTGCATGTGCCCCACCAGGCTGGTCAGCTGGGCGAACGCCGCTCCGCACCGCTGACAACCGTAGCGACGCTCACCCGTGTGCGTCAGAGCGTGACGGTCCAGATAGTGTTTGTGAAGAAACTGCTTGCCACACTCTTTGCACAAAAAGCTGTCTCCTGACGATTTCGCTGACTGTGCAGTTTCCTTGTCCTTGTTTGGTGCAGAGCTGGCTTGTGGCAGTAGATCCGTTTCATCTGGTTTTCTGTCCAAGCTCTGTCCCAAGGATGCTGCTTTGTCGTTTAAACTAGTGTTGACTGGCGGAAGGCCTGCTCCTTTCTCTTTGCCTTCTTCACTGTTTTCTATGCATTGTAAATCATTGTCTCGGTCTCCCTGACCAGGGTCACCGTCTTCTTGCAGTCCTGGTGAGCCCTCTTCTACAGGAGTTGTCTCTCTTGGTATATGCAAGGCTTCTGCCATGGGTATACCACTGAATTCTTTCGGCGAGCTTGCTGAATTGTTTCTCAGGGTTTTGGCTGATCTGACAGCGCCTCTCCTTGGCTTAGGGTCACCCTTGTGCATAAGGGCTGTGTGTTTCTTCAGTCTGTGGAATGTGGTGAAAGAGCAGTCGCACTGGTCACACGTGTGTTTGCTCAAATTCTTTGACTGGCTATGGGTCTTCATGTGCAGGGAGAGCGTCTGCGACCTAAAAAAGCGAGCTTTGCACTGCCCGCATTGATGCGTCATGTGATCGCCATGCGTCTGCACATGCATCACCAGCTGGTCGGGGTCAAAGAATATGCGCAAGCAAACGTCACACGTGAACACATCACTGTCTTTACAACTCCCCGCTTTCTCTTTCTCCTGCGATGGTGGTTTCTCTGCTGGGGTGAGATCCTCCTCTTCCGATTTGATGCCGACTTTCTCGTCGTTCTTGTCAGGGTCTTGCGTGTGGTATTCATCGTCCGTGTCATTGTCATAATCATCAGCAGCATCGGCGATCCTGTTGTCTGATAGGTTGTTTTTCACACAGGAGGGTACTAAAGTTGAATCTGAACTGATGCTGTTGTTGGAAACAGTGGTGTGCTGGCCGAGTGGAGCGGAGGCTGCAGGGGGCGCGTGCGATGATCCATGGTGCGTGTCAACAGCAGCGCTGACTGCTCCCTGTGCCACTGGTGCCTACACACACAAACAAAGGTAGGGTAAGGCATGCTAAAGTAAGGTAAGGTAAGGTAGGGTGAGGTGAGGTACCCTAAGGAAAGGTAAGGTAAGGTGGTGTGAGATGAGGTACCGTAAGAAAAGGTAAGGTAGGGTCAGGTGAGGTACCGTAAGAAAGGTAAGGTAGGGTAAGGTGAGGTGAGGTACCGTAAGAAAAGGTAAGGTAAGGTGGTGTGAGGTACCCTAAGGTAAGGTGGGGTGGGGTGAGGTAGCCTAAGGTAAGGTAAAGTAAGGTAAGGTGAGGTAACCTTAGGTAAGGTCAGGTAAGGTGGGGTGAGGTAACCTTAGGTAAGGTCAGGTAAGGTGGGTTAACCTAAGGTAAGGTAAGGTGGGGTGAAGTGAGGTACCCAAGGTAAGGTAAGGTAAGGCATGCTAAGGTAAGGTAAGGTAAGGTAAGGTAACCTAAGGTAAGGTGAGGTTTGCTTTCTCCCTTCTCCCTGGAGAAAGTGGAGTGATGTACAGACAGGAGAGCAATGGATTTGTGTCAAAATCAGAGACGACATGACCCCTCCCCCCCCCCCCACCCCCCCCCCCCCCCCTTTGTGTTAACATCTAGCTGGTTACACTTAACAAGCACACACATCAGGGGACAAAAATGAAATAAAATGTTTGCCACTGACAAACTGCTGTTTCCCAAAGGCTGTGAGGAAAACATACAAGTTCTACCTGCTTAGAGAACTGACCTGTGTGGGTTTCAGTGTGTAGCAGTCAGGACAGAAGTGGGTGAGGGGACTGACCTGTGTCTGGTGTGTGGGTGTCAGTGTGTAGCAGTCAGGATAGAAGTGGGTGAAGGGACTGACCTGTGTCTGGTGTGTGGGTATCGGTGTGTAGTAGTCAGGACAGAAGTGGGTGAGGGGACTGACCTGTGTCTGGTGTGTGGGTGTCAGTGTGTAGCAGTCAGGACAGAAGTGGGTGAGGGGACTGACCTGTGTCTGGTGTGTGGGTGTCAGTGTGTAGCTGTCAGGACAGAAGTGGGTCAGGGGGCTGACCTGTGTCTGGTGTGTGGGTGTCAGTGTGTAGCAGTCAGGACAGAAGTGGGTGAGGGGACTGACCTGTGTCTGGTGTGTGGGTGTCAGTGTGTAGCAGTCAGGACAGAAGAGGGTGAGGAGACTGACCTGTGTCTGGTGTGAGGGTGTCAGTGTGTAGCAGTCAGGACAGAAGTGGGTGAGGAGACTGACCTGTGTCTGTTGTGTGGGTGTCAGTGTGTAGCAGTCAGGACAGAAGTGGGTGAGGAGACTGACCTGTGTCTGGTGTGTGGGTGTCAGTGTGTAGCAGTCAGGACAGAAGTGGGTGAGGAGACTGACCTGTGTCTGTTGTGTGGGTGTCAGTGTGTAGCAGTCAGGACAGAAGTGGGTGAGGAGACTGACCTGTGTCTGTTGTGTGGGTGTCAGTGTGTAGCAGTCAGGACAGAAGTGGGTGAGGAGACTGACCTGTGTCTGGTGTGTGGATGTCAGTGTGTAGCAGTCAGGACAAAAGTGGGTGAGGGGACTGACCTGTGTCTGGTGTGTGGGTGTCAGTGTGTAGCTGTCAGGACAGAAGTGGGTGAGGGGACTGACCTGTGTCTGGTGTGTGGGTGTCAGTGTGTAGCAGTCAGGACAGAAGTGGGTGAGGAGACTGACCTGTGTCAGTGTGTAGCAGTCAGGACAGAAGAGGGTGAGGAGACTGACCTGTGTCTGGTGTGTAGGTGTCAGTGTGTAGCAGACAGGACAGAAGTGGGTGAGGGGACTGACATGTGTCTGGTGTGTGGGTGTCAGTGTGTAGCAGTCAGGACAGAAGTGGGTGAGGAGACTGACCTGTGTCGGGTGTGTGGGTGTCAGTGTGTAGCAGACAGGACAGAAGTGGGTGAGGGGACTGACCTGTGTCTGGTGTGTGGGTGTCAGTGTGTAGCAGTCAGGACAGAAGTGGGTGAGGAGACTGACCTGTGTCTGTTGTGTGGGTGTCAGTGTGTAGCAGTCAGGACAGAAGTGGGTGAGGAGACTGACCTATGTTAGGTGTGTGGGTGTCAGTGTGTAGCAGACAGGACAGAAGTGGGTGAGGGGACTGACCTGTGTCTGGTGTGTGGGTGTCAGTGTGTAGCAGTCAGGACAGAAGTGGGTGAGGAGACTGACCTGTGTCTGTTGTGTGGGTGTCAGTGTGTAGCAGTCAGGACAGAAGTGGGTGAGGAGACTGACCTGTGTCTGGTGAGTGGGTGTCAGTGTGTAGCAGTCAGGACAGAAGTGGGTGAGGAGACTGACCTGTGTCTGGTGTGTAGGTGTCAGTGTGTAGCAGACAGGACAGAAGTGGGTGAGGGGACTGACCTGTGTCTGGTGTGTGGGTGTCAGTGTGTAGCAGTCAGGACAGAAGTGGGTGAGGAGACTGACCTGTGTCTGGTGTGTGGGTGTCAGTGTGTAGCAGACAGGACAGAAGTGGGTGAGGGGACTGACCTGTGTCTGGTGTGTGGGTGTCAGTGTGTAGCAGTCAGGACAGAAGTGGGTGAGGAGACTGACCTGTGTCTGGTGTGTGGGTGTCAGTGTGTAGCAGACAGGACAGAAGTGGGTGAGGAGACTGACCTGTGTCTGTTGTGTGGGTGTCAGTGTGTAGCAGTCAGGACAGAAGTGGGTGAGGAGACTGACCTGTGTCTGGTGTGTGGATGTCAGTGTGTAGCAGACAGGACAGAAGTGGGTGAGGGGACTGACCTGTGTCTGGTGTGTGGGTGTCAGTGTGTAGCATCAGGACAGAAGTGGGTGAGGAGACTGACCTGTGTCTGGTGTGTGGGTGTCAGTGTGTAGCATCAGGACAGAAGTGGGTGAGGAGACTGACCTGTGTCTGGTGTGTGGGTGTCAGTGTGTAGCAGTCAGGACAGAAGTGGGTGAGGAGACTGACCTGTGTCTGGTGTGTAGGTGTCAGTGTGTAGCAGACAGGACAGAAGTGGGTGAGGGGACTGACCTGTGTCTGGTGTGTGGGTGTCAGTGTGTAGCAGTCAGGACAGAAGTGGGTGAGGAGACTGACCTGTCTGGTGTGTGGGTGTCAGTGTGTAGCAGACAGGACAGAAGTGGGTGAGGGGACTGACCTGTGTCTGTTGTGTGTGTGTCAGTGTGTAGCAGTCAGGACAGAAGTGGGTGAGGAGACTGACCTGTGTCTGGTGTGTGGGTGTCAGTGTGTAGCAGACAGGACAGAAGTGGGTGAGGAGACTGACCTGTGTCTGTTGTGTGGGTGTCAGTGTGTAGCAGTCAGGACAGAAGTGGGTGAGGAGACTGACCTGTGTTAGGTGTGTGGGTGTCAGTGTGTAGCAGACAGGACAGAAGTGGGTGAGGGGACTGACCTGTGTCTGGTGTGTGGGTGTCAGTGTGTAGCTGTCAGGACAGAAGTGGGTCAGGGGGCTGACCTGTGTCTGGTGTGTGGGTATCGGTGTGTAGTAGTCAGGACAGAAGTGGGTGAGGAGACTGACCTGTGTCTGGTGTGAGGGTGTCAGTGTGTAGCAGTCAGGACAGAAGTGGGTGAGGAGACTGACCTGTGTCTGGTGTGTGGGTGTCAGTGTGTAGCAGACAGGACAGAAGTGGGTGAGGAGACTGACCTGTGTCTGGTGTGTGGGTGTCAGTGTGTAGCAGACAGGACAGAAGTGGGTGAGGAGACTGACCTGTGTCTGTTGTGTGGGTGTCAGTGTGTAGCAGTCAGGACAGAAGTGGGTGAGGAGACTGACCTGTGTCTGGTGTGTGGGTGTCAGTGTGTAGCAGTCAGGACAGAAGTGGGTGAGGGGATTGACCTGTCTCTGGTGTGTGGGTGTCAGTGTGTAGCATCAGGACAGAAGTGGGTGAGGAGACTGACCTGTGTCTGGTGTGTGGGTGTCAGTGTGTAGCAGTCAGGACAGAAGTGGGTGAGGAGACTGACCTGTGTCTGGTGTGTGGGTGTCAGTGTGTAGCAGTCAGGACAGAAGTGGCGGAGGGGACTGCTGCACAGTGTGCACAAAGACTGCTGGATCGGCCCGCCGCTCGTCTGTATCGGCCCGCTCTCCGTCTGCTGGTAGCTGGGGACACAATGCACGTTTTAGCTTCATCTTGCTTCAGTGAACAGTCATCACCCCCTCCCCTTCCCCATCATTTTCATCACTATAACAAGAAAGAACAAGTCGCGTAAGGCGAAAATACAATATTTAGTCAAGTAGCTGTGGAACTCACAGAATGAAAGTGAACGCAATGTAATTTTTCAGCAAGACCGTATACTCGTAGCATCGTCAGTCCACCGCTCATGGCAAAGGCAGTGAAATTGACAAGAAGAGCGGGGTAGTAGTTGCGCTAAGAAGGATAGCACGCTTTTCTGTACCTCTCTTTGTTTTAACTTTCTGAGCGTGTTTTTAATCCAAACATATCATATCTATATGTTTTTGGAATCAGGAACCGACCAGGAATAAGATGAAAGTGTTTTTAAATTGATTTCGACAATTTAATTTTGATAATAATTTTTATATATTTAATTTTCAGAGCTTGTTTTTAATCCGAATATAACATATTTATATGTTTTTGGAATCAGCAAATGATGGAGAATAAGATAAACGTAAATTTGGATCGTTTTATAAATTTTTTTTTTTTTTTACAATTTTCAGATTTTTAATGACCAAAGTCATTAATTAATTTTTAAGCCACCAAGCTGAAATGCAATACCGAACCCCGGGCTTCGTCGAAGATTACTTGACCAAAATTTCAACCAATTTGGTTGAAAAATGAGGGCGTGACAGTGCCGCCTCAACTTTCACGAAAAGCCGGATATGACGTCATCAAAGACATCAAAAAAATGAAAAAAACGTTCGGGGATTTCATACCCAGGAACTCTCATGTCAAATTTCATAAAGATCGGTCCAGTAGTTTAGTCTGAATCGCTCTACACACACACACAGACACACACACACACACACACACACACATACACCACGACCCTCGTCTCGATTCCCCCCTCTACGTTAAAATATTTAGTCAAAACTTGACTAAATATAAAAAACACAAACTGTTGTCTTATCAGGAAGCTGAAGGCAATCATCATCATCATCATCATCATCATCATCATCATCAATAATCATCATCAATAATCATCATCAATCATCATCAATCATCATCAATCATCATCAATCATCATCATCATCATCATCAATCATCCATCATCATCACCGGCCACCACCACCAAAACCATCAGCAAACCAAGAGAAACCCTAGGCTCACTGTGTAACGAGAAAGGCAGCCAGCACAGAGTTGTCAACGATGTTGTGTTGCCTGGCGATGTGCTGCCACTGCCAGGCCAGCGTCTCAGACAGGGTGACGCTCAGCGTGGTCCGGCGGTCAAGCCACACCTGACCCAGCCCCTCATAGCCCCCATCCATGGTCAGCGGACTGCTGTAAAGAGACAGATGACGGCACACACACTGCTGAAAAGATATTTATATATATATATAAACAACACAATAAAAAGTCCAAAACCAAGCCAGAATGTCGCATCTTTTTAAATCCAAATTTTCGGCCCGCGGGCCTTCTTCAAGGTGCACAGACCAAGCGTCTATAGTTACAACATATATAGTTATATATATATGACAGCATGCACACACACTGCTCTTCTTCTTCTTCACTTCTAATCTAGACGTCCACTCCTCTAGCACACACGAACGCCACCATCTTTTTAAGGACCACCTGTTGAAAAGTCTCAGACCGATGACACTTCACACACACACCACACATACCCTGGCGCCCATGCAGTTTCAGTTTGAGGCCCTGGGCTGAGGGGCTACTCCTACATGTACCACCCAATGCTGCCTAGCGCAGCAACTGGGACCGGCACAGTGGCCTAGTGGTAAGGCGTCCGCCCCGTGATTGGGAGGTCGTGGGTTCGAATCCCGGCCGGGTCATACCTAAGACTATAAAATTGGCAATCTAGTGGCTGCTCCGCCTGGCGTCTGGCATTATGGGGTTAGTGCTATGACTGGTTGGTCCGGTGTCAGAATAATGTGACTGGGTGAGATGATGAAGCCTGTGCTGCGACTTCTGTCTTGTGTGTGGCGCACGTTATATGTCAAAGCAGCACCGCCCTGATATGGCCCTTCGTGGTCGGCTGGGCATTAAGCAAACAAACAAAAAAACAAAAAACAAAAAAGCAGCAACTGGGTTCCTGGCGAAACAATACAAACAGAACAAACCATTTGGAGCAAGAGATTAATTCTACGTGAATCACTACCGATTTCTTAGGGTCGGCAGGGATGGAGACGGGGGAATCTATCATAAGCCTTTTGCCTGCTATATGGTGAATATCTGCAATAAAAACAATGACTTTTTCTTTCTTCAGTTAATTTTATTAGTGTTCAGTGTTCTGGCATGCTCTCTTTTAAAAAAATGTAAAGGTTCAAAAGGACCTCAAACATCCGTTCCAAAACTTGTCCAGAGAATATATTTGAAAATACTAAGTGTTTCTGATGTGACTATACATTAGACAGTAAATTATTCCAACTACATGTATTAACAACTCTGTTGGTAAAGAAATGTGCATTGTCACATTAGTTTTCTTTGTAAGTTTATATGGATGGCCTAGTGCGGAGGGGAGGGGGGATAGGTCTGGAGAGGGGGGAATCTAGTGCGGAGGGGAGGTGGAAACAGACAAGGAGTGGATTTTGACAGGGGGTGCTAATGGGCTCGGGCCTCAGAGCCAGGCCTCAACGATGGCCCTGAAGGCCCGGGGAGAGTCTGCCGCTCGCAGCCTCCTGGGGGATGTTATTCCAGAGGCGGACACACACACAGTAACACACACACACACAGTAACACTGTAACGTATTTATAACGCTGATGGGGTCTATGTCGACCAAAAGAGTGGGATTCCCTGTAGGTGGAGTTCCTGGAGAGGGATTCCCTGTATACAGGGAATACCACAGGATTTAGTTCCTGTAGCGCTGTCGCTGATGTCGCTGAAAGTGAAAGTCACGTGATGCTTGGCGACATCAGTACTGACAGTAGAATTAGATGTTTTTCAATCTTTTTTGATATTTCTTAGAAATTTGGGTATGGTTTGCAAGTTTTATTGAAAAACTCCACCCTGTGGGATTCCCACTGTTTTGGTCGACATAGACCCCATCAGCCACAGTAACACACACACAGTAACACACACACACACACACACACACACACAACAAACTGTTCAAGAGGTTGTGACATTCAAGCACACAGAAATAAACTTTGGTTACGAAATGAATGGAACTTCAATGACTGTGACAAAATTAATTCGCGCTTTTCATCATGATTTTCAATTTTTGCTTTTCTTTCAACTTCAAGTCACGGCTCTCCGTTTGCAAAGATTGGATTTCGATCACTTTTCTGCAACATTACCGGAGAAATGAAATTCAGGGATTTAATTGCTGAGCAAGCGCGGATGCTCCTCTCACCAGTTTCTGAGTTGACAGAGCTGTTGGTATGGGAGTTTCACTTCGGATCGAGAACAGATGACGCCATCTTGACAAAAAAACAAGGGAGGTAATGCAGAATTATAATGTCGGGGCCCCATATCGGCATCGGTGCTTTTCCGGAAATGAGCTGCGCTTTATCGGAAAGCCCAAGCCGCCCACTGTGACGGACGCTTTTTAATATTTTATCTATTAGATAAATATGCAGCTAATTTGACAGTTGGAATCGAGAGGGAGGTGATGGTGTCAGTCAATGTCACGGTCGTATCACAAGAAGAATGAAACGCGCTGCATCAGTTGTTTTCACCGAAACTAGCAAGTCCTCGACTGGACGTGACCTGAGAAAAATTTCGACCGAGACCCTGCTGAATGACTTCAGAATAAGAAATTATGAACCTAATTTGCCTGAAACAGGTTAAATTTATTTGTGAGCGCATTTTCAAATCAAGCATGACATATCTGTATATTTTTGGATTTGGGAGACAATAAATAACGAAGTGGATTCACAGCGCGCGGCGCGTTGTGCAGCGTTGCGATTTACAACGCGCGGCGCTACGAGGAGCGCTGCGATTCACGACGCGCGATGTATTCTGCCAATACATTTCCTTCACAATCGCAAAGTTTACAACAGCTACATCTATCTGATCTATTTGAGAAATAAAACTGTCAATAAAACGAAAAACAGAGCTCCATTCTCTCTCTCTCAACTGAACTTCTTCACCATATATCGCTGCGCCGATGTAAAAACGTGCCTACCTCTGCTGAACAACTTCCTCATTGCGGTCAATGCGCCTGCGCCAATCTTGGACTTACAAAATGCGACCCTTTGACCGATCGAACCATGGGTTCGGGTTAGGGTTAGGATTAGGGTTAGGTTGTTCACGACTGACCTGATTAATCTCCCCATGTTAGCGCATGCGCAATGAGAAGGATTGTTCAGGCAGAGTTTTCCGAGTTCGTGACACCGGCCTTGAATACTTGGCAGTCATATCACTACATGTCATTGCAATGGCTTCTACTATATTCCCCCCGCGGGTTAGGGGGAAGAATTTCCCAGCATGTCGTAGGAGGCGACTAACGGATTCTGTTTCTCCTTTTACCCTTGTTAGGTGTTTCTTGTATAGAATATAGTCAATGTTTGTAAAGATTTTGGTCAAGCAGTATGCAAGAGATGTTCAAGTCCTTTGTATTGGAAACTTGCATTCTCCCAGTAAGGTCATATATTGTGCTACGTTGCGGGCCCCTGGAGCAATTTTTTGATTGGTGCTTTTGTGAACGGGAAACAATTAACAAGTGGCTCTATCCCATCTCCCCCATTCCCTCCGTCGCGATATAACCTTGAATGGTTGAAAACGACGTTAAACACCAAATAAAGAAAGAAAGAAAGCTTCTACTATATGGAAAGGAGCTGAGTTTTTAAACTGGGATGACGTTTTTAAACAATTATCCGAGTACAGTGCCGCGGAACTGTTAATCGGTGTCACACCAGTTAACACTTCAGCAGCCATTTTGGAATTCGCGCATGCGCAGATTGTTTTTTCAGTGATTTTTTTTCGGTTGATTTGAACGCGTATGTTCAGTCTGCAGAAAGTGCAATTTTGTAGTCTTGTAGCCCTGAAGTTGCTTTTGAGTGTCCAAAGAAAGAGTGTAAAATGTTGCTGATAATCATGCATAATCATGCACAAACATAAAGCGCGTCAACAATCTGCGCTGGTGAGAGCAATAGCCGCGCTCTGGGAATCGCTGCGCTGTACAACGCGCCGCGCTCTGTGAATCGCCGCGCTGCACAGCGCGCCGCGCTCTGTGAATCGCTTGCCAATAAATAAAGCTTGAATAGAACAAAATCTCGTTTGTGTGAAAGTGTCTTTTCAATTTTAATTTGAGTCCAAATTTGTATTAGCAAAGTTCATTAATTGATAAGGTTCATATCAGAGATACAATTCCATATTTCGTACTGATTCAAAGAATTTGTGGGGACAATTTCTTCAAGCGACTTTGAAATCCAGCCGCGACAGTGCCATCTCAACTTCTTCTTTTTTTTAAGTCGGATATTGCCTAACCGGAATGTTTTAATTTAAAACTTTTTGATCCACAAAATGACAAATAAACCATCTAAGAATACCAACATGTCTTGAAGAATTCACATGCTAAGACTAATAGTTTTCTACTCGTGTGTGTACGTGTGTACGTGTGTGTGTATCAGTGTGGGTGTGTACATGCATATATATAGATGTGTGTGTGTGTGGGGGGGGGGGGGGCATGTGTATGTGCTGTGTGTATGTGAGTGTGTGTGCTGTGTGTGTGTGTGTGTTTGTGTGTTGCAGTTTTTAAACACACCTTGTTGTCAAATTACTTGTGTTGTATGTATAACCTCAATTTTTTCTGCGTTTTATTTTGTGTCTTTGATGTATTGATCATTAATTCATCTGTGTGTGTGTGTGTGTGTGTGTGTGTGTGTGTGTGTGTGTCTGTGTGTGTCTGTGTGTGTGTCTGTGTGTGTCTGTGTGTCTGTGTGTCTGTGTGTCTGTGTGTGTCTGTGTATGTGTATCTGTGTCTGTGTGTCTGTGTGTCTGTGTCTGTGTCTGTGTGTGTCTGTGTGTGTCTGTGTGTGTGTGTGTGTGTGTATATGTGTGTGTGTGTGTATGTGTGTGTGTGAGGGGGAAAGAGAGTGTGTTTATATGTCTGTGTGTGTGTATTTGTGTGTATATGTGTGTGTGTGAGTGTATATGTGTGTGTGTGTATATGTGTGTGTGTGTGTGTGTGTGTGTGTGTGAGAGAGTGAGTTATTTTGAGTTTATTGGGAGTTTTGTTTGTGTAATTTTTCTTATTTGTGTTTTATGGGGTTTTGGTTTGTTTATTTAATTTATTTACTGTGCCAGTGTGAGTGTGTGTGTGTGTGTGTGTGTGTGTGTGTGTGTGTGTGTGTGTGAGTGTGTGTGTGTGTGTGAGAGAGTGAGTTATTTTGAGTTTATTGGGAGTTTTGTTTGTGTAATTTTTCTTATTTGTGTTTTATGGGGTTTTGGTTTGTTTATTTAATTTATTTACTGTGCCAGTGTGAGTGTGTGTGTGTGTGTGTGTGTGTGTGTGTGTGTGTGTGTGTGCATGTGTGAGTGTATAAGTTATTTATTTAACTTGCCAGTGTGTGTGGTGTGTGAGGTGTGTTTGTGGGTTATTTTGGATGTTAAGGGATTTTAGTTTGTATGTTTTTTTCTTATTTGGGTTTTGGTTTTGTTCTATTGCTTATTTATTGACTGTGTTACTGTGTGTGTATGCGCATGTGTGAGTGTGAGTGTGTGTGTGTGTGTGTGTGTGAGTGTGTGAGTGTGAGTGTGTGTGTGTGTGTGAATGTGTGTGAGGTACTTTGAGTTTACAGGGATTTGGGTTTGTGTAATTTGTTTTATTAGGGTTTTTGGTTTGTTTAATTGTTTATTTACTGTGTCAGCTCACGTGCGCATGTGTGTGGACATTGTTTGTGTGTGAGTGTGTGTGTGTGTTTGTGAATGTGTGTTGCAATTTCCAAACACACCTTATTGGAAAATAACTTCTGTGTATGTAACCTCAAATGTGTGTGCATGCCTGTGTTAGTGTGTGTGCGAGCGTGGGATTTTAGTTTGTATTATTTTTTCTTATTTGGGTTTGTTTAGTTTTTCTGATTTATATACTGTGAGTGTGTTTGTTTGTAATCGTGTTCCGGTGTGTGTGTGTGTGTGTGTGTACGTGTGTGTTTGTTTGTGTGTAATTGTGTTCCACTGTGTGTGTAAGTGTTTGTTTATTGTGTAATCATGTTCCGGTGTGCGTGTTTGTTAGTAATCGTGTTCCAGTGTGCCTGTGTGTGTGTGTGTAAATATTGTTTGTAATCGTGTTCCAGTGTGTGTGTGTGTGTGTTTTCTGTCTTTTAGTGTTTTCTTTTTTTAATTTATTTACTGATTCAACTGTCGTAGTTGTTTAAAAAAAACAGCCATGTAACGGGCAAGTTATCAGCCACACACAAACACACTCACTCACCCACACGCATTCAAACAAAAACACACAAACACACAAACACGCACACAGTCGATCCAAACATGTATGTAAACACTGGTAGTCGTTAAAACTTTCAACAATTTTACTGAACAAAGTTCCAAACAATTAATATTTATAACAAAAAACTAATAACTAGTAAATAACAATGAACAACTTTAATTAAAACAGACAGACACGATCCAAACATGTCTGTAAACACTGGTAGTCGTTAAAACTTTCAACAATTTTACTGAACAAAGTTCCAAACAATTAATATTTATAACAAAAAACTAATAACAAGTAAATAACAATGAACAACTTTAATCAAAACAGACAGACACGATCCAAACATGGATGTAACCACTGGTAGTCGTTAAAACTTTCAACAATTTTACTGAACAAAGTTCCAAACAATTAATATTTATAACAAAAAACTAATAACTAGTAAATAACAATGAACAACTTTAATTAAAACAGACAGACACGATCCAAACATGTATGTAAACACTGGTAGTCGTTAAAACTTTCAACAATTTTACTGAACAAAGTTCCAAACAATTAATATTTATAACAAAAATCTAATAACTAGTAAATAACAATGAACAACTTTAATTAAAACAGACACACAGACAGACACACACACACACACATGCATACAAAAAAACCCACCTCGCAAGCACATATGCATCCAAACAAAAACACACAAGCACACACACACACTATGTACAAATATCACCTTAACACTGACATGACTGCATCACCTTAAAGAGTCTTGTGACACTAACATTGTTATTGAGAAAAAACAAACCTCTCAACCCTCAAAGCTTTTGAAAAAAAGAAGAAAGAAAAGAGTTTTAAACACAAAACCCAAAGCCCTCAATAGACCATGGGAAAAAAAGCATACATGATTATGCACCTTCACTCATTTTCAGTTGCATGACAAATTATCTCCCAGCCAAAGTCTGCATGGGTATATGACGTCATCAGATCCAAACATCAAAGCTGTCATCGACAGCATGACGAAAAACCAAGGCATGGAAAAAACTAGGAACCCAGAGTTAAGGGTGTACTCTCGTGAGATAAAGAGACTGACTCTGAAGAACGGAGTTCTGTACAGGAGGACGGAAAACAATGGGTGGATCGACACGTCTACAACTTGTCGTTCCGAAATCACATCGGAAGGCAGCGATGAAGGGTGTTCACGAAGACCTGTAGCACACTCACTTCGAGGACGCCATTCGTCAAGCTAGGCTACGTTTTTTCTGGCCTTTCATGGCTTCAGACATCGAGAGGAAGATCAAGAGGTGCGAAAGATGTATCAGGCGAGGTGCAGCTTCACCGAAAGCTCCTATGTCTACGATCGTAACCTCTTCGCCAATGGAGCTTTTCAAGTGTCCAGTGACTATCTGACCATCGACATGCAGGGCCAAAAGCAGAACATACTGGTCGTCATGGACCATTTCACCAAGTTCGGACACGCCATCTGGACTAAAGATGAGACACCAAAGACAGCTGCCAAGGCTCTATGGGAGCAGTTTTTCATGGTGTATGGATTTCCCTCGTGTATCTTTTCGGACCAAGTAGGGAGAGACTTTGAATCCAACTTGATCAAGGAGCTGTGCAACTTGCTGGGGATCGACAAGTGCCGTACGACACCGTACCACCCGGCCGGGAATCCAGTGGAGAGGTGGAACCGGACACTACTTAACATGCTCCGCAGTTTGGAAGATCATCAGAAGTCAACCTGGCGGAAGCATTTAAGGTCCTGCGTCCACGCCTACAATTCCTGTACTCATTATCTTTTCTTCGGCCGACATCCAAACCTTCCCATCGACTTGGCGTTTGGGGTCGACACCGAGGAGAGGTCCGCATGTTCTGTACTTGCATTTGCACAATGACTTCGACCTAGTCAAAAGTTACAATCACTCTACTCAACCAGCTAGAGTTCAGAGTTGTAATAAATCTGTGAGAAGTTTATAATGCCCGGTGTTCTACCCTGGCCAATGAGAAGCTAACCGTTGTAACTGTAGTCATCTTGTGGTCACAAATATCATTCTCACTGAGAAGCTAACCGTTGTAACTGTAGTCATGTAGTGGTTACAAATATCATTCTCACTGAGAAGCTAACCGTTGTAACTGTAGTCATCTAGTGGTTACAGATATCATTCTCACTGAGAAGCTAACCGTTGTAACTGTAGTCATCTAGTGGTTACAAATATCATTCTCACTGAGAAGCTAACCGTTGTAACTGTAGTCATCTAGTGGTTACAAATATCATTCTCACTGAGAAGCTAACCGTTGTAACTGTAGTCATCTAGTGGTTACAAATATCATTCTCAGAGAAGCTAACCGTTGTAACTGTAGTCATCTAGTGGTTACAAATATCATTCTCACTGAGAAGCTAACCGTTGTAACTGTAGTCATCTAGTGGTTACAAATATCATTCTCACTGAGAAGCTAACCGTTGTAACTGTAGTCATCTAGTGGTTACAAATATCATTCTCACTGAGAAGCTAACCGTTGTAACTGTAGTCATCTAGTGGTTACAAATATCATTCTCACTGAGAAGCTAACCGTTGTAACTGTAGTCATCTAGTGGTTACAAATATCATTCTCACTGAGAAGCTAACCGTTGTAACTGTAGTCATCTAGTGGTTACAGATATCATTCTCACTGAGAAGCTAACCGTTGTAACTGTAGTCATCTAGTGGTTACAAATATCATTCTCACTGAGAAGCTAACCGTTGTAACTGTAGTCATCTAGTGGTTACAGATATCATTCTCACTGAGAAGCTAACCGTTGTAACTGTAGTCATCTAGTGGTTACAAATATCATTCTCACTGAGAAGCTAACCGTTGTAACTGTAGTCATCTAGTGGTTACAAATATCATTCTCACTGAGAAGCTAACCGTTGTAACTGTAGACATCTTAAGTGGTTACAAATATCATTCTCACTGAGAAGCTAACTGTTGTAACTGTAGACATCTTAAGTGGTTACAAATATCATTCTCACTGAGAAGCTAACCGTTGTAACTGTAGTCATCTAGTGGTTACAAATATCATTCTCACTGAGAAGCTAACCGTTGTAACTGTAGTCATCTAGTGGTTACAGATATCATTCTCACTGAGAAGCTAACCGTTGTAACTGTAGTCATCCAGTGGTTACAAATCTCATTCTCACTGAGAAGCTAACCGTTGTAACTGTAGACATCTTAAGTGGTTACAGATATCATTCTCACTGAGAAGCTAACCGTTGTAACTGTAGTCATCTAGTGGTTACAAATATCCTTCTCACTGAGAAGCTAACCGTTGTAACTGTAGTCATCCAGTGGTTACAAATCTCATTCTCACTGAGAAGCTAACCGTTGTAACTGTAGTCATCTAGTGGTTACAAATATCATTCTCACTGAGAAGCTAACCATTGTAACTGTAGACATCTTAAGTGGTTACAGATATCATTCTCACTGAGAAGCTAACCGTTGTAACTGTAGTCATCTAGTGGTTACAAATATCATTCTCACTGAGAAGCTAACCGTTGTAACTGTAGTCATCTAGTGGTTACAGATATCATTCTCACTGAGAAGCTAACCGTTGTAACTGTAGTCATCTAGTGGTTACAGATATCATTCTCACTGAGAAGCTAACTGTTGTAACTGTAGACATCTTAAGTGGTTACAAATATCATTCTCACTGAGAAGCTAACCGTTGTAATAGTAGTATTCTTAAGTGGTTACAAATATCATTCTTACTCAGAGAAGCTAACCGTTGTAACTGTAGTCATCTAGTGGTTACAAATATCATTCTCACTGAGAAGCTATAACAGTTGTAACTGTAGTCATCTAGTGGTTACAAATATTCTCACTGAGAAGCTAACCGTTGTAACTGTAGACATCTTAAGTGGTTACAAATATCATTCTCACTGAGAAGCTATAACAGTTGTAACAGTAGTCATCTAGTGGTTACAAATATCATTCTCACTGAGAAGCTAACCGTTGTAACTGTAGACATCTTAAGTGGTTACAAATATCATTCTTACTCAGAGAAGCTAACCGTTGTAAATGTAGTCATCTAGTGGTTACAAATATCATTCTCACTGAGAAGCTAACCGTTGTAACTGTAGTCATCTAGTGGTTACAAATATTCTCACTGAGAAGCTAACCGTTGTAACTGTAGACATCTTAAAGTGTATCTAAACCCCATTTTTCAACCCAAAACCCTTATTACCAACGCAAACATACACCCAGATGCATTCCATCCCCACCCCTTCAAAGGCCCGAAGATGCGAGGAGCAGACGCAGCGAGTGGGAAAAGTCCGTAAAAGCTCGCACCTGCCAGCCTTCAGCTGAAACAAGACGATGATGCTAAAAATAGAAACGTCAGCAGATGACGTAGAGATGGGAATGGGAGTGGGAGCGGAAGCAGCGCCCTCTCCATGGATCTAGATCTAACTTTCTGCAAACACGAGTCAGCATGAGTAGATCGTTTCTGTGTCGTTTACGGTTGCAATACTATCCATGCAAACATGCTGGGAATAAGTAAGCGGGTTCCCTCAAGTCTTTCACAGAAGGAAAGCTTGGATTGACTTTGTGGAAACGGTTTATTCACAACCAAAAGACCATCGAGTGGACACCATTTTGCAGATGATGCATTTGCAGAACAGTTCACAGCTCCCTTGTTCGAATCCGAACTCGGTTATCGTCCGAGTCGGAGGTTGTTGGAGGATTCTGTCCCGTCAGGGATCCCACTAACGTTTATCAATGTGAAGAAGAATTTGAATGCTGCATAAAAGACAGTTGAGACGGCTGACGAAGAAGTGTCGAACCGGAGAAAGACTCAAAGTCGACGGAAAAGAAAAGTGATGAAGGCAAGTGATCGTTATGTTTCTGTTGGTGGTGCATGATTAAATTTAACCGGGCAGACGTAGTGCGTTGCATCTCCATCGTTTATGTAAGGTGTGTGTGTCCGTGTGAATATGTGTAGGAGGGAGACTGAGACTCTCAAAAATTCTGATTTCTGATTTCTCTCTCTGTCTTGCCAATAAAATAATAACGAAGAGATACACACAGAAAGACACACACAAACAGACACACACAACCACACCCATAGACATGCATATACACTTTCTTTGATCCAGAATCACAGAGACAGACGCATAGACATGCACATACACTTTGATCCAGATTGACACATAGACGGACGGACACACACACACACACACACACACATTCACACGCAAACAGTCACACTCACATACACACACACAATCACACTCAAAACACACATCATACCTCCAGCAGATTTTTTTTTACAATGTAGAAATATCTAGGTCATTGATTGTTAGATTCATTCCTGTAAAATCTCCCAAATCTAACAAACAAATACATGTACATGTAGTTGAAACAAATGTCTTGTGCAAGAGAGATCAAGGGAGATAATTTTGATGCAATTGTTAATGACATTGCATAGTGATATCCTTTTGTTTGTTTGTTTATTTGTTGCTTAACGTCCAGCCGACTACGCAGAGCCATATCAGGACGAGGAAGGGGGGGATGAAGGGGGCCACTTGTCAAGCGATTCCTGTTTACAAATGCACTAACCCATTACTTGTGTCCCAGCAGGCTTTAGTAAAACTAAATTAATACCTACTGGAAGATTACGTTTCCAGTATGTTAAAATAGGCTTAACTATCTACTGCTGGACTTACATCAGAACACTAACAGATTAAACTATACATGAATCGCGAGACAAGCGGCAAGAGAAGAGATTTTTGGAAAAAATACAGGTGAATGAGCAAGAAGGCAGAAAAAAGAAAAGAATTCATGAAGAAAAAGAGAGCATGACAGGAAAGAGGAACCAAAAATCTACCTAACAGCAAACTAGAAAGCTCCTGCGGTTCCAAAAACAGGAGGGGCCTTTAATTTCATAACCGCAGTGCCCCACTGCGGGATGATATCCTTTAAAAAAAAAAAAAAAAAAAAAAAAAAAAAAAAAAAAATTTGATAATAAGGAATTGAGATCTCTACACAATTTATCTTCCTTGTTTTATGTATGACATTGAGTTATAGTTAAAATTGTATTCTCGGAATTGTTCAAAAATAAATTTGAAGGGAGGCAACTGATAGATGAACAAGCAATATAACAATTTACACATTCAGTTATGCTTTTTTTTTTTTTTGGATAAGATCTATTAATGAGAATTATACAATAAATACACATGGAGGGGGGGGGGGGGGGGTTGCAGAGTGATTTTGAATGAGGTATCTGTCTAATATTTAGTAAAGCGTGGAATTATGACTGAGAGTGAGAGTCATTAATTCAGTGCATTTAAATTTGTATCCTGTTTTCAGGCTTTTCCTTGCCACTCTGCATTACAATAAAAATGGGGACAGGGGTGATGCGATTGATGAGGAAGGAAATCCGACGTTGTCCATCACATTCCCAAAAGGAAAGAAAGGAGAGTACAGTGTGAGGAAGTGCAAAGGGCCACGAGCTTATGGTAAGTTACATGCAGGGTAATTACTGACTGCTGGTTTTTAGCAGACACACACACAAATGAAAATCCTCTTCTTTTCTTATACTCCAGAATTCTGGCAATTTACCCAAACACACACTCACACACACAACTGAAGAGGGAAAAGACAGAGAGAGAAATATTGCATTTAATTTTGTTCAGTTGGGTACAGTAGTCCCTTCCATTTCCGGCCCTTTCGTGGGCGTGAACCTACCCGGAGCGGCCAGCTTTCCCATGACTAATGAGTTTTCCTTCTATAATTGACTCTTAATGGCCGTTAACCTGTCTGACGCGGTCAACGGTCACTGATTTTTGCCCTAAGGTGCCCCTCTTACTCGACAGGAGCGGCCACTTAACGGCCACTTGTCACTTTCGCGGGCGAGCGCCTGCGGTGTGTGTGTGTGTGTGTGTGTGTGTGTTGTGTGCACAGACGGCACAGCACGAGCAGACGACATGAATACTTACGCATGCGCAAACTGTAAATACAGACATGCGCATACATGTACATTTACGGCAGTCACTTCCGGATCGATCACAGCTGATGTGAGTTTGAAACACTTGTTTATCTGACACTCAAATACATATATAATAATCCAAACAACACACATAGAAACATACGAAACAATAGCTTAGCCAGGACGATCGAGTTAAACACGCAAATAATTAAGATGTATTTAAACGAAAGCAAAACTAACAGAGACAATGAATCGGCGGCTCGTGGATGATCGCTTTCTTTTCTTCATGAAAACTTGATCGTGTTTTTTGGGTTTTTTTGGAGGAGGAGGGGGCCTGTAATGAACGGCCACCTGATATTTGCGGTCACCTTTGCAAAGACTAATGGGTGACCGGATATGGCAGGTACTACTGTATTCGCTAGAACTGCAGCATTATTCCTAAAATGCATTTTTGCAAGCATAAAAGCTGTACTTGGTTCCGTGCTAATAATGCCTTTTCACGACTATCTCATCCTGAGCTATCCACTGTTACATTTACAGGTCACGTGTCAAGATTGCTTCAACGTCTGTTTGAGAAGCTGACAAAGGATCCAGGTGCCTTTGAAGCTTCCTTCCCAGAGGAATTTTGTGACAAACCTGACTTTTGGGCCGCTGCATATCACCCCCCCCCCCCCCCCTAATACCGATAAGAAGCTGCAGCACCATACAGTACAAGATAACCAAACTGATCCCACTTTTCCCCGCTGATGTTGACACCAACGACAATACTGAACAAAATGCACTTGCAAGGAATTACAGATTTTACTCTTTTATTTCATAAGTGATGCATTAGATTATAAATACATTTTCATGTTACCATTTTCATTCAAGCTCAGACCACTCAAAACCTCTTATCTGTAGTACATCAGACGGAAATGCATATCTGATGGCCCGTACTCCACATGAAGGTAAAGGTATCCTGATTTTCCTCCCTAGCACACCATGGCACCACCTCACAAGCTGTCAGAATCCTATGTAGCGGTACTTCCTGAAAAATAATCACAAAATCTGTGACATAAGTGTGTGTTGCATAGTCCGGCAGGGTGTTCCTACAAAAGGTGTGGAAAGTGTGGGGAAGAACACTTATTTTTCGTGAATTGATAGAATGGTTTGTTTCATGGCTGGCTGGGTGTGTGTGTGTGTGTGTGTGTGTGTGTGTGTGTGTGTGTGTGTGTGTGTGTGTGTGTGTGTGTGTGTGTGTGTGTGTGACAGTATGACAAGATCCATGTAAATCTTTCATTTTACCTAGTTATTTATGTTTAAAATGTACTTTCCAAAATGTGTTTCTTTCCAGCATTATGTTGATCTTGTTTCACACAAAGTGTATAAACTATGAATCTATTATTCACTTCTGGACTTCAGTGTGGAGAGATCCGAGGATAACAAAATAATATTTACTGGTTTGTATATATAATATATTATATGCATCATACCATGTCAAACACATCACAATATAGACGCGTGATCGACAAGAAGAGGAAATACTATGTGTGCACTTGTATGTCTTATCTTTTAATTTAATGGTTTTTTTTAATGGACCAACTTTCAACTTTGTGAGAAGAAAAGTTTTTAAGACATGAAAAACAAGGATTGCTTTAAACCTGCAAATTAAAAAAAATCTTCTGTCACCTTCTTCTTCAGGTGTGTGAATGGATGGGTGTACGGGGTACATTTGTCATGTGGAACAGACCTAGAAGTATCTGCCAACACATCACGATGATGTGACAAGCACATGCTTGGTAAAGAAAAATAGGTGTGTCACTTAGTGACTTACTCCTTGAGAGTAGCCTGTAAAAACCCATGCTCCTCCCGGTACTGGTAATATGCCGTCTCCAACATATCCGTGTTTAGGCAGACGCTTTCAAATTATGGGAGCTGCGTGATGCATGTAATGCCAATTTTTTCGGGAGGTCTGCAAACATAACAGTATTGTTATAACTTATGGTTAACTATGAAATTAGTGTAAGAACTTCTGTCTTTCTTTATTTGGTGTTTAACGTCGTTTTCAACCATTCAAGGTTATATCGCGACGGGGAAAGGGGGGAGAGGGATAGGGGAAAGGGGGGAGATGGGATAGAGCCACTTGTTAATTGTTTCTTGTTCACAAAAGCACTAATAAAAAAATTGTTCCAGGGGCTTGCAACGTAGTACAATATATGACCTTACTGGGAGAATGCAAGTTTCCAGTACAAAGGACTTAACATTTCTTACGTACTGCTTGACTAAAATCTTTACAAACATTGACTATATTCTATACAAGAAACACTTAACAAGGGTAAAAGGAGAAACAGAATCCGCTAGTCGCCTCTTACGACATGCGGGGGGCAGAGAAATAAGGATGTGGAAAAGAAGACTTTTGGTAAGTGAAATAGAGGTGATGGATCCAGTCAGGTAGAAATAAGACAACAAGAAAGGAATCGGAAAACTGCAGGGAATAGTAGGGAGAGTTTTCTTGGAAGGAAATATAGGTGAAAGGACTGGTAAGGCAGAAATAAGACAAAAGAAGAGAAGTAAAGGGGTGGGGAAGCTTAGTGGAAACACTCCCGCCGCGTGAAGGCGACCCCATGGGAGCAGTGTAAGAACTAAACTTCTAACAGACATTATGAAGTTAAGGCTTTACAGACTATTTATAGTAATGAATAACCTCTGCATCTATGTTGCAAAATAGTCACACTTTTCCTTTGCTCTTTTCATTGAAAAAAAAAGTAATTTAACTAATGCCAAGTAAAAAGTAATACATACCTGCCTGGGACAGTTCAGCTTCTTCATAATTTTAGTAGACTCTGTGCAGCAGTTGCATTCCTCCACTTTCTCCATCTCCACACAGTTGGCACATTCAGACCTGAAAGTATCACAAACAATCTTCACTCGTTTCTATCCTTCCGCCGAGTGTTGCGAATGCACACATGTTGGAAGTATTCTTAGATTTCATCAGAAAGAAATAATAACATTAGTTCTAAAAATGTAACTTGCCAACTCAAAATGTAAACACTAGGGACTGCCAGATTCGCCTTCGTCAAAAGCTCGTGCGTGTCGATCTTCGTGAGTTTGCTTCTATAAAATGTTCATTCTGGAGGCCTAGTGAATTTCTTGCATATAACCAGGTCATGTCCAAAATAGACACTAGCTCTGGAGACAGACTGAACAAGAGGCGAAGCCTTCAAGGCTCACGTAAGAAATCGACAAACAGTAACACAAACTCAATCACTCCGTCACACATACACACACACACACACACACACACACACACACACACACACACACACACACACACACACACACACACACACACAGTAAGCATAGGTGAAACTATGCAAGAAAGCGAGACCCTGGATCTGCCAAGAAGTCTCGGCCCGCTCACAATAACAATGACCGAGACTTTCAGTAATTCCTTTGCGTGACGTCTAACCCTCTTACGTCATAATGTGACGTCTTCAAATAGTTTCTATCACACACGTCGAACACTTTTGACCGAGACTGACGTAATCCATAGACTCGGAAATGTTAAAGTTTCTACCACAGACATACACACATATACATACGCACGCACGCACGCACGCACAGACAGACAAAGTTTATCATCGCATAGGCTACACTTACGTGAGCCAAAAACCAAGTTAGCATAGCCTAGTGCACAAACACCCACACAAACGGTACTCATGTCACAGTTTAGATCTAGACTCCAAGCTTGACACATCCTGTCAGAATGTCCTTTTCTCGGTTGCTTGTACCCAAAATAAAACGTGACTTCGTTACTCACCAGTCTGTGTTCCCAAGGCGATTAATCATGCTGCTGTTGTCAGAAAGATGATTTTCCTCCACGTTCCTTTCATTTTCTCGTGCCCGAGGTTCAAACATATATGGTACAACACGATTGTGGTTCACCACGTTTTGTGCGCCACGACTGACTGTCGTCCATTGTGCTCTCTTCCCATGTCTACGTCACAGGCACTTGGCTGGGGCGTCGGGAGTTCTCGGGTTTTCTCGGCAAAGTCCGGATGAGCAAATTTAGTACGCATGCCAGTTGGCGAACGGCTGAGCGCAGAGCGGTTAAAGTGCAGAAAAATGTCGTAACTGGAACCCCTCTACACACACTCAAACCTGTACTTGCAGGGTTTAGACACACTTTAAGTGGTTACAAATATCATTCTCACTGAGAAGCTATTTGTTTGTTTGTTTATTTGTTGCTTAACGTCCAGCCGACTACGCAGAGCCATATCAGGACGAGGAAGGGGGGGATGAAGGGGGCCACTTGTCAAGCGATTCCTGTTTACAAATGCACTAACCCATTACTTGTGTCCCAGCAGGCTTTAGTAAAACTAAATTAATACCTACTGGAAGATTACCAGTTTCCAGTATGTTAAAATAGGCTTAACCTATCTACTGCTGGACTTACATCAGAACACTAACAGATTAAACTATACATGAATCGCGAGACAAGCGGCAAGAGAAGAGATTTTTGGAAAAAATACAGGTGAATGAGCAAGAAGGCAGAAAAAGGAAAAGAATTCATGAAGAAAAAGAGAGCATGACAGGAAAGAGGAACCAAAAATCTACCTAACAGCAAACTAGAAAGCTCCTGCGGTTCCAAAAACAGGAGGGGCTTTTAATTTCATAACCGCAGTGCCCCACTGCGGGAACTGAGAAGCTATAACAGTTGTAACTGTAGTCATCTAGTGGTTACAAATATCATTCTCACTGAGAAGCTAACCGTTGTAACTGTAGTCATCTTAAGTGGTTACAGATATCATTCTCACTGAGAAGCAAACCGTTGTAACTGTAGTCATCTTAAGTGGTTACAGATATCATTCTCACTGAGAAGCTAACCGTTGTAACTGTAGTCATCTAGTGGTTACAAATATCATTCTCACTGAGAAGCTAACCGTTGTAACTGTAGTCATCTAGTGGTGACAAATATCATTCTCACTGAGAAGCTAACCATTGTAACTGTAGTCATCTAGTGGTTACAGATATCATTCTCACTGAGAGTAGGTTCGAAACACGTCTTTACTGTTCAAGCTGTCCAGACCAAAGGGGAAGCACTCTCCCAACATAGTCACATTGTACACAACATATTTGTGACGTAGTACACAATACAATAGCGACATATTACACAATATAACAGGTACATGCATTTGCATTTGCACAATGACTTCGACCTAGTCAAAAGTTACAATCACTCTACTCAACCAGCTAGAGTTCAGAGTTGTAATAAATCTGTGAGAAGTTTATAATGGGTGTTCTACCCTGGCCAATGAGAAGCTAACCGTTGTAACTGTAGAATTTCTATCTTTCCCCGCTATTGGGGGGGGGGGGGGGGGGGGGGGAAGGGGGGTGGGGGGGTGTGTGATCTCTGATTATAGGTTAGGGCAAAGATTTCTGAATTTCCCAGAGATTTTGGTGTGGGTCCGAACACTAGTACAATAGGAATTTTTATCTTTTCCAGAGTCGGGGGGGGGGGGGGGGGGTGTTGATCTCTAGTGTGGCAAAAATTTCTAACTTTAACAGAGTTTTCAGTGTGGGTTCTATCACTGGCGGGGGGCTTGATCTCAGGTACAGCAAAGATTTCTTAATTTACCAGAGGTTTTGGTGTGGGTTCTATCACTGGTACAGCAGGCATTGCGATCTTTCCCAGAGTTGGGGGGGGGGGTTGATCTCAGGTACAGCAAAGATTTCTTAATTTACCAGAGTTTTTTCTAATCTCAGGTACGACAGAGATTTCTGACTTTCCACGAGTTTTCGGTGTGGGTGCGATCTCTGAGGTACGACAGGTATATCTAACTTTCACAGAGTTTTCAGCGTGGGTTCAATCACTCACACTGGTACGGCAAAAATTTCTAACTTTCACAGAGTTTTCAGTGTGTGTTCGATCATGGGTGTGACAGAGATGTCTAACTTTCCGAGAGTGTTCAGCGTAGGTTCTATCCAAGATACGACTGGGCTTTTTTAATTTCCAAGCGTGTTCAGTGCGACCGCTTTGATCAAGGAACGGCAGGAACTTCTACATTTCTGAGAGTGTTCGATGTGGGTTCGATCCCAGCTACGGCAGAGGTTTGTGCACTTCAAAAAGTCTTCGGCACGGGTTCAATCTCACGAGATTTCTAACTTTCCCAGAGTCCTCGGCTAGGGTTTGATGTTGGGTACAACATGGATTTCTCAATTTGGCAGAGTCAGCGTTGAGTACAGAGTCCAAGCGAATGGAGTTATCCCTACCTCGTGTGCAATGCATACGCAAAGACTGGTGCGTGGTTTTTTATCCCGAGTTTCCAGCCAAAGTCTCGGCACTTGCAATCACACATGTATGCATGTCTGGCACACACCTGACCTCCGTGTCTTGCTGCCGGCCTACACGGCAGGTAAAAACACAACGGGTATACTGTCACTCAAATCTCCCCCCTCCCCCCCATAAGATTCACCCCAGGAGTCAAATGTTTGGGAACGCAGAAAAAGAGAACGTACAATCACACAGTCATTACATACTGACAGTAACAATCACACAGTCATTACATACTGACAGTAACAATCACACAGTCATTACATACTGACAGTAACAATCACACAGTCATTACATACTGACAGTAACAATCACACAGTCATTACATACTGACAGTAACAATCACACAGTCATTACATACTGACAGTAACAATCACACAGTCATTACATACTGACAGTAACAATCACACAGTCATTACATACTGACAGTAACAATCACACAGTCATTACATACTGACAGTAACAATCACACAGTCATTACATACTGACAGTAACAATCACACAGTCATTACATACTGACAGTAACAATCACACAGTCATTACATACTGACAGTAACAATCACACAGTCATTACATACTGACAGTAACAATCACACAGTCATTACATACTGACAGTAACAATCACACAGTCATTACATACTGACAGTAACAATCACACAGTCATTACATACTGACAGTAACAATCACACAGTCATTACATACTGACAGTAACAAAACACAGTCATTACATACTGACAGTAACAATCACACAGTCATTACATACTGACAGTAACAAAACACAGTCATTACATACTGACAGTAACAAAACACAGTCATTACATACTGACAGTAACAATCACACAGTCATTACATACTGACAGTAACAATCACACAGTCATTACATACTGACAGTAACAATCACACAGTCATTACATACTGACAGTAACAATCACACAGTCATTACATACTGACAGTAACAATCACACAGTCATTACATACTGACAGTAACAATCACACAGTCATTACATACTGACAGTAACAATCACACAGTCATTACATACTGACAGTAACAATCACACAGTCATTACATACTGACAGTAACAATCACACAGTCATTACATACTGACAGTAACAATCACACAGTCATTACATACTGACAGTAACAATCACACAGTCATTACATACTGACAGTAACAATCACACAGTCATTACATACTGACAGTAACAATCACACAGTCATTACATACTGACAGTAACAATCACACAGTCATTACATACTGACAGTAACAATCACACAGTCATTACATACTGACAGTAACAATCACACAGTCATTACATACTGACAGTAACAAAACACAGGAAGTCAGTACTAACAGGTAAGATTCCCCCCTAGAGTAAAATAACTCAGAAATGCAGAACTTAATAACACAACGTGCTAACGAAACCTAACACGCGCAGAGTATTTGCAGTTAACCCGCCCCCCCCCCCCCCCCCTTTAGAGTAAAAATAACACAGAAATGCAGAACATAATTACACAACGTACTAACTAAACCTAACACAGGCAGAGTATTAATAGCAGTCAAGACACCCCCCCCCCCTCCCCCCAAAAAAAATAAGAAGAAAAAAAGCTCAGGAACATACAACACAATTGCGCAACATAATAACAAAATCCCACAGAGGCAGATCACAGTATTTGCAGTTGAAAGTATATATAGACTGAACAGCACGACGTGGTCTCTCTCATATCTATTCCTACACTCAAGTGCATGCGTACCAATGAAGTCACTCAAACACGCGCACGCACACTGAATATTATTACGTGGGCTGTAAGGCTATTCCCTCACACTAGCTTTGATACTGCCTCCAGTACACACTCATGCACATCATTTGCTGGTTCCATTTCTCACACTGTAAATAGACAAATTCTGGAGGGGACACCCCGAAGCGTCCCGGTACCGAAGCGTCCCGGTACCGAAGCGTCCCGGTACCAAAGCGTCCCGGTACCGAAGCGTCCCGGTACCAAAGCGTCCCGGTACCGAAGTGTCCCGGTACCAAAGCGTCCCGGTACCGAAGCGTCCCGGTACCAAAGCGTCCCGGTACCGAAGCGTGCCACTATAACGCGTCACAGGACTTAGACTTTTTTTTTGTTTAAACCTTGACCAAGGGCGGATCAATTCACTTTGGGGGGGGGGGGGTGTTACAATATGACTGCGAAGATACAAGTTGACGGCGCCGAAGGCGTCTAAGCCTCTAGGGGGGTCCGGGGCATGCCCCCCCGGAATTTTTTTTTATCCAAAGAAGCAAAATAGAGCTATCTGGTGCATCCTGAGCCAATAAATTACCTCTTTTTTGGGGGGGTGGGGGGGGTGGGGGGGTTACGTAACCCGTGTAACCCCCCCCAGATCCGCCCTTGTTGACCTTGACTTGACTAACCATATTTTTTTTTTTTAAATTTAATCTTGACCTTGATTTGACCTTGACTTCACTGATTTTTTTTAATTTTGCACAGACCTTGATTTGCTTTCGGTAAAAAAAAAATCACTTTTTGTCCAACTTTTCTCCAACTTTACTTTAGATCTGTACTCACAACACACCAATTTGGAAATACTGTACCCGTGTGGACAAGTTCGGGGGAAAAGTCCGTAGGCTTCCGTTCACAAGAGGGATATGTCTGTTATCACACACGCTTTCTGGCTTCACTAAGCGTGAGCGTCGGAAAAAATCTTTTCAGTTCTGCCTCCGACTTTTAAATTGTATCATTTGGGTTAATTTGGGTTTGTTTGGGTTCATTTGGGTAATAAAAAAAACGCTCGCGCTGGACCCGAGTACTCTTCAGACCCCAGTATGAAAGTTTTTGTCTTGTGCACGTTGAAGACCAAGTGATTGCAAAATACACTGGCATGCGAGCCGAGGATGTGCGTGGTGACTGGTACTGGGACGCTTCGGCACCGGGACGCTTCGGTACCGGGACGCTTCGTGCCCTACTGCGCGGGAGCGTCCCGAAGCGTCCCGGTACCAAAGCGTCCCGGTACCCCTGTGACGCGTTATAGTGGGACGCTTCGGTACCGGGACGCTCCGGTACCGGGACGCTTCGGCACCGGGACGCTTCGGCACCGGGACGCTTCGGTACCGGGACGCTTCGGTACCGGGACGCTTCGTGATGTACCCATTCTGGAAATAATTCTGCCAGGTTTGTATGTTGTGAAAGAATGAATACTTTTGAAAACAGTGAGGTACACTTTTCCACATGACATAGGCCATTCACAAGCGGGCGGCCTCTTTCCATTCGTGGACAAGGACCACTAGTGAATACACACACCTCTTATGTAAACAGTGAGGTACACTTTTCCACATGACATAGGCCATTCACAAGCGGGCGGCCTCTTTCCATTCGTGGACAAGGACCACTAGTGAATACACACACCTCTTATGTAAACAGTGAGGTACACTTTTCCACATGACATAGGCCATTCACAAGCGGGCGGCCTCTTTCCATTCGTGGACAAGGACCACTAGTGAATACACACACCTCTTATGTAAACAAATAAAGAAGGTAGCGAAATGGTAGACGTAGATCACTTTGAAATATTTACGCTGCGAGAATTTTTGAGTCACTTGAGAAAAAGTGACTCTATGTAATCGGTCAGTGTTAGTCTGTCCGGCCGGCCGTCCGTAGACACCACCTTAACGTTGGACTTTTCTCGGAAACTATCAAAGCGATCGGGCTCATATTTTGTTTAGTCGTGACCTCCAATGACCTCTACACTTTAACGATGGTTTCGTTGACCTTTGACCTTTTTCAAGGTCACAGGTCAGCGTCAAAGGAAAAATTAGACATTTTATATCTTTGACAAAGTTCATCGGATGTGATTGAAACTTTGTAGGATTATTCTTTACATCAAAGTATTTACATCTGTAGCCTTTTACGAACGTTATCAGAAAAACAAGGGAGATAACTAGCCTTTTCTGTTCGGCAACACACAACTTAACGTTGGGCTTTTCTCGGAAACTATAAAAGTGACCGGGCTCAAATTTTATGTGAACGTGACTCATTGTGTTGTGAATAGCAATTTCTTCCTGTCCATCTGATGCCTCATATAATATTCAGAACTGCGAAAGTGACTCGATCGAGCGTTTGCTCTTCTTGTTAAAAATTGCTTTCTACTTATGATTTGTAGGATGATCATCCCATGAAAATTATACAATTTGAAACTGCTAAGCATATTTAAAAAAATACTTAGTTATATGTTTGCTTGTTACTAACTGTAGAAACTGAAGATAAAAAAGACACCACCACCTCGGTCGCCACCACCCCAGATAATGAGTTCCCCATCATCTACACCTGAACCAGAGTTTAGGCCTGTCCCTGCACCTAGAAAGGTAGGTTCACCAAATGTGTTGCTGTCCCATTGTGTGGATGTCCAACATTGAGCACTGTCCTGTGTCATTACATTTCGTTCCTTGAAAAATCTCCAGTCCAGCTAGCTGAACATTGGAATAGTGTGGAGAAAGATGACTGATTCAGCCTCACATCACAGGTGCCAGTGCAAAATTATTAGTAGTATACTCATATCTTAGAGTTTTACCATTCAGTGTTGTGCTAAGGCTCCTTTGGTCACTGATGCATACTTTTTGAGTCACTTGAGAAAATGTGACTCTATGTAATCGGTCAGTGTTAGTCTGTCCGGCCGGCCGTCCGTCCGTAGACACCACCTTAACGTTGGACTTTTCTCGGAAACTATCAAAGCGATCGGGCTCATGTTTAGTCGTGACCTCCAATGACCTCTACACTTTAACGATGGTTTCGTTGACCTTTGACCTTTTTCAAGGTCACAGGTCAGCGTCAAAGGAAAAATTAGACATTTTATATCTTTGACAAAGTTCATCGGATGTGATTGAAACTTTGTAGGATTATTCTTTACATCAAAGTATTTACATCTGTAGCCTTTTACGAACGTTATCAGAAAAACAAGGGAGATAACTAGCCTTTTCTGTTCGGCAACACACAACTTAACGTTGGGCTTTTCTCGGAAACTATAAAAGTGATCGGGCTCAAATTTTATGTGAACGTGACTCATTGTGTTGTGAATAGCAATTTCTTCCTGTCCATCTGATGCCTCATATAATATTCAGAACTGCGAAAGTGACTCGATCGAGCGTTTGCTCTTCTTGTTAAAAATTGCTTTCTACTTATGATTTGTAGGATGATCATCCCATGAAAATTATACAATTTGAAACTGCTAAGCATATTTAAAAAAATACTTAGTTATATGTTTGCTTGTTACTAACTGTAGAAACTGAAGATAAAAAAGACACCACCACCTCGGTCGCCACCACCCCAGATAATGAGTTCCCCATCATCTACACCTGAACCAGAGTTTAGGCCTGTCCCTGCACCTAGAAAGGTAGGTTCACCAAATGTGTTGCTGTCCCATTGTGTGGATGTCCAACATTGAGCACTGTCCTGTGTCATTACATTTCGTTCCTTGAAAAATCTCCAGTCCAGCTAGCTGAACATTGGAATAGTGTGGAGAAAGATGACTGATTCAGCCTCACATCACAGGTGCCAGTGCAAAATTATTAGTAGTATACTCATATCTTAGAGTTTTACCATTCAGTGTTGTGCTAAGGCTCCTTTGGTCACTGATGCATACTTTTTGAGTCACTTGAGAAAATGTGACTCTATGTAATCGGTCAATGTTAGTCTGTCCGGCCGGCCGGCCGGCCGGCCGTCCGTAGACACCACCTTAACGTTGGACTTTTCTCGGAAACTATCAAAGCGATCGGGCTCATATTTTGTTTAGTCGTGACCTCCAATGACCTCTACACTTTAACGATGGTTTCGTTGACCTTTGACCTTTTTCAAGGTCACAGGTCAGCGTCAAAGGAAAAATTAGACATTTTATATCTTTGACAAGTTCATCGGATGTGATTGAAACTTTGTAGGATTATTCTTTACATCAAAGTATTTACATCTGTAGCCTTTTACGAACGTTATCAGAAAAACAAGGGAGATAACTAGCCTTTTCTGTTCGGCAACACACAACTTAACGTTGGGCTTTTCTCGGAAACTATAAAAGTGACCGGGCTCAAATTTTATGTGAACGTGACTCATTGTGTTGTGAATAGCAATTTCTTCCTGTCCATCTGATGCCTCATATAATATTCAGAACTGCGAAAGTGACTCGATCGAGCGTTTGCTCTTCTTGTTTTAATCTGACGCATTGGTCTGACCCATGACCTGTCGCCTTTACGATAGTTTTGACATGGAGGAGGTCTTCTGACAAAAAAATGTTTGCAGCAATTTGAGGGCAATTTATGGTTTGATTTTGTATTAAATAATGAGACATTTTTGTGAAGCAGGCTCAGGGGCAGTATGAAAGTTCTCACTACCAGGATGGAGAGATGGATGACGGTGACATGATCGGCAATAGTATCGGTGGCAGTCACCTGCACTCCCCACACTTCAGTGATGAGGAGAGTCATGGCAGGGTCTCTCCGTTTGTTTTAGAGAGGTGCGTCTTCTGGTCTTATTTGTTTAATTTCTTGTATAAGTAATTGTTTAATGTCCCAGATTCTGTTATTTTTCCTTGCAGTATTTGGTCAGTTTGAACTAGATGGTGATGTACAAAAAATATCTAGAGAGAGGGAGAGGGAGGGGGAGGGAGGTAGGGAGAGAGTGTGTGGGTATCTGCCATTGTTGTCCTGAAGGTAAAATGATGGTATTTATTGTTGCCTGTTTTTGAGTCACTTGAGAAACAAGAGGCGAAGCCTTCAAGGCTCACGTAAGAAATCGACAAACAGTAACACAAACTCAATCACTCCGTCACACATACACACACACACACACACACACACACACACACACACACACACACACACACACACACACACACACACAGTAAGCATAGGTGAAATTGTACAAGAAAGCGAGACCCTGGATCTGCCAAGTAGTCTCGGCCCGCTCACAATAACAATGACCGAGACTTTCTGTAATTCTTTTGCGTGATGTCTAACCCTCTTACGTCACAATGTGACGTCTTCAAATAGTTTCTATCACACACGTCAAACACTTTTGACCGAGACGTAATCTTCTTATGCGAGCTTTATCCATAGACTCGGAAATGTTAAAGTTTCTATCACACACACACGCACGCACGCACAGACAGACAAAGTTTATCATCGCATAGGCTACACTTACGTGAGCCAAAAGTGACTCTATGTAATCGGTCAGTGTTAGTCTGTCCGGCCGGCCGGCCGTCCGTAGACACCACCTTAACGTTGGACTTTTCTCGGAAACTATCAAAGCGATCGGGCTCATATTTTGTTTAGTCGTGACCTCCAATGACCTCTACACTTTAACGATGGTTTCGTTGACCTTTGACCTTTTTCAAGGTCACAGGTCAGCGTCAAAGGAAAAATTAGACATTTTATATCTTTGACAAAGTTCATCGGATGTGATTGAAACTTTGTAGGATTATTCTTTACATCAAAGTATTTACATCTGTAGCCTTTTACGAACGTTATCAGAAAAACAAGGGAGATAACTAGCCTTTTCTGTTCGGCAACACACAACTTAACGTTGGGCTTTTCTCGGAAACTATAAAAGTGACCGGGCTCAAATTTTATGTGAACGTGACTCCCAGTGACCTCTACACTTTGACGTCTGCTTTGGTGACCTTTGACCTTTTTCAAGGTCACAGGTATGTCTTGAAGGAAAAAAATTGAAATATCATATCTCTGAAACTATTCATCGGATTTGATTCAAACTTTATAGGATTATTCTTTACATCAAATTATTTACATCTGTATTGTGTTGTGAATAGCAATTTCTTCCTGTCCATCTGATGCCTCATATAATATTCAGAACTGCGAAAGTGACTCGATCAAGCGTTTGCTCTTCTTGTTTCATATA